>NC_142009.1:71614921-71923671 GCF_049901735.1 Notechis scutatus | reverse complement strand
ACAGCAGAGGGAAATGCAGAAGAGAGAATTAGAACTAGAGAGACAAGGGGGTAAAAAGGGGAGGGAGAAGATGAGAGGGAAGAAAGGAAGGAAAAGAAGTTATAAAGGACAGAAGCAAAATATAGAGAAACAGGGCCTATTTAGAGATAATGGGTGAAAACCTAATGGAAAAGAGGATTCTACAAAGGTACATATGATAGTATGGTTATATTAGAAACAGAAATAATTTTAGAAAATATGAAACAATGTATGATTAAAATGTCTGATAAAATAGCTATCGTAATTCAGTGGAATGCTTGTCAATAAATAAATGTAACAAAATGAATATTTAATGATTTATAAAACATATGTGAAGAGAAATAAGGGAAAATTAATTATGGAGATTATATGTGTTTTTAAGGAAGTATGATATTTAATTGAAAAGAAATGTTGAAGATGTTAAGATTTTAATGATTATTAATGATAGAACTGAACTGGAATGGAATGAGGGTTTATAATTACATATATTTATAATCTTTCTTTTTTTAAAAAAAAAGAATATAGTGTGTATTATAAGAATGTACCAAGCAGAATTCGATTGGAAGTTATGTATTATATTGAAGGTCATAAACTTAAGGTATATATTGAAGTTTAAATAAGAGTTGAATGGATGTAATTAAAAGATATAAAAGTGTCATACTCCAATTAGTAACTACAGGAGAAAATTTGTTTAATGAGAAAAGATAATATGAAATTGAAACAGAACAGATGAAAGTATAAATATAATGATTTGAATTGAGATGAGATAATCAAAATAAAATTGAGAAAATTAAAAGAGGCGAAAAACTATATAGAAAATGTAAAATAGTATAAGATATGGAATAAAATACAAAAAGGAGCATGAAATTGAGTTTTGTGTCTGTATAGAGAAGTTCAACCCGGGACCATGCTATTTTCAAAAAAGATGTTTTGCTTGTATTTTGTATGTGTGAAAACCCAAATAAAACTTTATTAAAAAAACAAAACAAAACTATGAGGTTAGCTAGTCAAGTTCCATATAATGAAGGATAGGCCTTCATCAAAAAAGATAGCATTGCATCCTTGCATCATTGTAGGTAGCAGTTTCACATTTCAGTTTAAATACTATTTCAATAAATGGCTAGAATGAAAGAAGACATGAAAAGAAAGATGGCAGGAAATTGAAGAGTCATGATTTTTTAAAGCAAAGACCAGTCAAAATGGGAAGCATGTTCTCAGAGAAAAACTCAGAGTAAGTTCCCTAGCCAGAGCTACAAAAATGGGGAAGGCATCTTTCCCTGCTTTCTAGATGATTCGCAACATTCACTTTCTTGCCAAAATTCAGCCATGCTTTTCATTCTCCTGCTGAGTGCTCAGACAGCATGGATATAGAGACATGAAAAGAACTCTGCAGAGACATCCCCGACCACCAAATTCTCTGCATATTCTTTTTTCACATCTTTGCTCAAGCGGTGCAAGCTTTAAAACTCAAAGCCATCATCTTTCTTCCAGATGAGGAGGTGGATTCAGTGACTCCCATTGTGGTGGGATGCCTGTTCCAAAACTGGCTTGATATCTACGGCTGTTTCTGGAGATAAGAAGAACAAGGGAGGGGGGGAGGGCTTTGTCTGCGAAACAAGACAATCTCCTTTTATTTAGCTACTTTTAACTGCCAATCACACACATTTCTAACAATTGGAAATTAGCAGTGCGTATGGTGCATATATGGGGTAAAAAGTCCCTATTTAGCATCATTTGTTTATTTATTTTGTGCTCAGATGTCTTTATATGGCTATGCTACCTGTCTAGTTAATATGTCATGGTCATCTAGTTTAACCCACTATTAGTTGCTTATTTTTAAATTCTAAGTATTCCATGTGAATGGCCTCAGGCTAAATTCAAGCATTACAATAAACCTGAAGTCCCCCTTGTTAAGTCGTGGGAGTGAGACTCAGGACACCAGCATAATTGTCAATTATTTTTACTTCCTTCTAGGACTGAGCGTGGAAGAAACCGTGGCTGCCCTTTTTATAATCGGGCTGCTCGCAGCTGTGGCCAGTGACGGCTCTTCAAATTTCCTGCCACTACGGACTGACCAATTACAGGTAAGTATGCTAATACATAACTTCCCTCCCCACCTGGTCCAGTTCAACCAATCGGAGCCTCGCCTACCGTACGTAATCACATAGGTAGGCGGGGCTTTTAGGGGTTCTATTGGACCTGCGAGGCTCAGTCTCTGTTTGGCTCCTGCACTGCTTGGATGGATCTGTTGTTCCTCCTGTCCGTCTTCTTGGAACATCCTGGAAGGTTGAGTCGGCCATGCCGCTCCCGCCAGGAATTTTCTGGCTGGTTGAGTCAGCCCGGATGCTCTCACCAGGGACTGCTTCCCCGCTATCCTTCTGGACCTGTTCCCATCTTCTCGACCCGTCTTCTTCCCTGGTCTCAGGTACATGTTTGCATTTCCCGACCGGGGCTAATGTTAGTAGTGGTTGTTGCATAGTTGTCAGGGTTTGTTCTGTTATTTCTCTTGCTCGTGGAGGGTCTCCCCCTCCCTTCCTACTTGTTTTTTGTCTGTTTGAGGGTTCTCCCCCTCTTCTCTGGTTGTGTTTTGCTTGTTTGAGGGGTCTCCCCCTTCCCTATGGTTATTTTTGAGGGATCTCCCCCTCCTTCCCTGGTTTTGTTTTGTTGGTTTGAGGGGTCTCCCCCCTCTTCTGTGGGTCTGTTTGGGTCACCCTTCATTACTCTAGATCTGAGCTGGTTTATGTGCCTCCTCCAGCTTCTCCCATCCACGGAGTCTACCCTGTACGAACGGGGTCGTTATCTGGGTTACTTTTGCTAGTATCCACAGTGGTTCTCCTGTGAGATTTTTTGCGTATACTGGGTCCCCTGTTTGAAATGTGTGGCAATTACTGGAGGAGTCTGCTGGTTTTTCTGGGCTACCGTGTTTCTCACAAAATAAGGTCGGACTTTATTTTTTTTTGAAAAACGAACCTCCTGTGATAAAAATGGTTGCAGTGGGAAATCGGGGGCAGGAGGGAATAGGGCTATCTGAGGGGATGAAGAAGAGCGGCTGGCTCAGGAAGCAGAAATGCAGCGGGAATCTTGGGGTCGTCTGGTGTTTATTCTGACAACGGCATATGTACATTGCATTGAGTCTGCAGTTGGGAACCTGATGCATAGCCATGCCTCGCCCCAAAGCGGCTGGTGACTCTGCCTTTGGGGAGCTTTCATCGGCCGATAGAAATGGCCTCGTGGTGAGGGGAATGTGTGTGGGCACTCGCCCCAAGGCTGCTTCTACTGGCTGATCGAAGTGGCTGGTGACTGCCCTTGGGGAGCTTCCATCGCCTGAAAGACACTGCCTCATGGTGAGGAGACGTGGGCAGCCATGCTTCGCCCTGAAGTGGCTGGTGACTCTGCCTTTGGGGAGCTTTCATCGGCTGATAGAAACGGCCTCACGGTGAGGGGAGTGTGTGTGGGTGCTCGCCCTGAGGCCGCTTCTACCGGTCGATCGAAGCGGCTGGTGACTCTGCCTTCGGGGAGCTTCTATTGGCTGGTGTTCTATCGGTAGTAGATCAGGGTATTCTAGCCTAGGCTACCTGCAGGGTGCTCCTAAAGGCAAGTTTTCTCCCCACCACCCTGCCCTTCCCCCCATTTCTCTTCATCTCATGTAGTTCTAACAAATGATGTGAAAAATGGCAGGAAAACGCAAGGTTTAAATAGGCCTAAATTTTGGGGCGGGGCTTAATTTCACCTCATGTCTAGAAATCCTGCTGGGCCTTCCTATTGGTGGAGGCCGTATTGTTGGAGAAACACAGTATATGTGGGCTGTAGTCTGTCTAGGTGTGATCTTAGTTTCCTCCTCATTAGTAGTTCTGCTGGGCTTTTATTTGTTGTGGCACTGGGTGTCATGTGTTGGATGCTTAGTAGCTTATCTATCTTTTCTTGTGTGTCCCCAGGCCCCAGCTTTTGTAATGTTTCCTTCGTGTAATGTACCATGTGTTCTGCCTGTCCATTTGTGGCTGGGTCCCTGGCACTGTCAGTGCATGCCTTATCCCTTGTTGTGCTAGAAATCCCTCGAATGTTGTTGCCGTGAATTGTGGCCTGTTGTTGGATACAATTAAATCTGGCAATCCATGTGTTGCAAAAAGCTTCCTGAACTGTCTAATGACGGCTTCTGTTGTGATGGAGTGCATGATGCTTACCTCTAGCCATTTGGAGTAAGTGTCTATGACTATTAGAAATGTGTGTCCTTTGGTTGGGCCTGCAAAATCAATGTGTAATTTTGACCGTGGTCTCCTTGTGTTTCCCATTCATGTTTTGGTGCCGTGGGGTGTGTGTGTTGGCCTCGATTCCTGGCAGCTTTTACACATTGCCACCCAATCCTCTATTTCCTTATCCATCCCTGGCCACCATACATAACTCCTTGCCGGGGATTTCATTTTTACAATACCCAGGTGTCCCTCATGTAACAATTCTAGTATGTGTCTGGTATGACCACCCGATCCCCCATAGTACGCACCCCTTAAGCATTGAGAGTTGTGTTTGTCTATTCTGGAACGGTTTGACGGTCTCGTCGATCTCAGTCTCTGGCCATCCTTTTTTTACCCAATTTAAAATCTGTGCCAGGTTTTTGTCTCTAGCTGTTTCCTTAGCGATGCCTGCTGCCGTTATGGGTAAGTTTTCTAGTGTCTCTATTTGAAGGGTCGATGTGGTTGATGCTGGGTCATCTTCTATGTCAGGTAGAGGGCAACGGCTAAGCGCATCAGCATGATTTATGTCCTTTCCGGGTCGGTAGGTTAATTTGTAGTTGTAGGCAGCCAGGAATTCCGACTACCATGTCATTCGTGGTGACAGTATATTAGGTGTAGCTTTGTTTCCTGCGATGATGCCCAGGAGTAGCTTGTGGTCTGTGACTAGTGTGAAAGTTCTCCAGTACATATATTCGTGGAAATGTTTTATTCTGGTGACAGCGGCCAATGCCTCTTTGTCTAGTAGTTCCACTCCGGCTTTGACAGAGTCTTTGAATAGAATGCTATGGGTGCTTCTTTCCCATCTGGTAATACGTGGCTGAGTATAGCGCTGATGCCGAAAGGTGATGCATTGCAGGTTAGTGTTATTGAAAGTGTTTCGCTGTCTTGTATTAGTACGTGGTCTGATGTGATCAAGTTTTTTATCTCCTGGAATGCCATTTCTTCCTGTCGCCCCCAGGCCCAGGTTGCTTTCTTGTCAAGCAACTGTGTAGTGGTTCCACAATGGTTGCTTTCTGTGGTAGGAATATATTATAAAAGTTAATTAGTCCTAAGAAAGCTTGCAGATCAGTTTTATTTGTGGGTCTGGGGGCTTCCTTGATTGCTCTGACTTTATTTTCAGTGGGGTGAATTCCTTCACTGTCTATAAGGTATCCTAGGAAATCAACTTTGCTGCCGGCTAATTGGCACTTCTTTTCTACTTTTAGTCCTGCCTCCTTGAATTTGCCTAGGACTTCCCTTAGGCGGTCACACAGTTGTTCTTTGTCCTTGGCTGATACCAGGACATCGTCAAAGTATGGTACCACCCCTTTTAACCCTTGCAATAGGCATTCTATTAAGCTCTGGAACACCCCTGGGGTGACGCTGATGCCGAATTGTAGTCTATTGCATTTGAATGCCCCCCTGTGCATCATGATTATCTGGGCTTCCGCTGTTTTGGGGTCAACGTGCAACTGTTGGTATGCCTGTGTACGCCTCAAGGGAATGTAATAGATGCTGTACTACTGGAACTAGGTATGCGCTTTATTGGAGCGTGTGGTTAAGGGTTGCTTTGTAGTTCCCGCAGATGCACACCAACCTATCAGGTTTAATTGGTGTAACAATTGGGGTTTCCCACTTTGCGTGGTCAATTGGTTCTAAAACCCCTTCTGCAATGAGTTAATCCAATTGCTCATTGATTTTGGTTTTAGTGCGAAAGGAACCCACCTCTCCTTTAGTCTTATAGGGGCTGTATTTGGGTTTAGACTAAAGGAAATTGGGGACCCCCGGTACTTGTCCAGTTATCTGTTGAACACATCCTGGAATTCTTCCATCAGGTCATCTTCCCACTCTGTCTCAGTGATGCTGTTTATCCCTGTGGCTTTGATTCCTAATGGTGCAAACCATTCGAGTCCCAATAGGCTAGGTCGATTCCAGTTGACTATGGTTAGTGGAAGGACTCTGGTGTATTTTTTGAATGTTACTTTGAATTGTCTGGTACCTACTATGGGGATTTTGCTCCCCTGGTAGTCTTTCAGCATTAGTGTTTGTCTTTCGAGTCCTTCCTGGCTTATGTCTGGTATCAGTCTTTTTATGGTGTCCCACGATACCATTGATAAGTATGAGCCTGAGTCCACTTCCATCTGGCACAGCTGGCCTTCTATGGTGACCTGGACATATACTTTCCTGGTGTTTGTCATGTTGAAGTGTCCGATGGTCACTGTCTGGTGTGTTTCATCTCTTCTGTTGCTTGTCTCTTTCCCTCGCCTGTTTCTGTTGTCTTGGTTCCAGTGGCTCCCTGTTTGTTTCTCCCTCTTTCGGGGGGGTGTGTTCCATCTTTGTCTAGGGCTGTAGTTTTTTTTTTTGCTTGGCATGCCCTAGCAATATGTGTTGAGGTAATTCCCCGTTAGGAGAATGAGCGCATACAGGGAGACGTATTGAGAGAAGTGTTTGAATAATACACACACAGCACACAGATAGACTGTATAGTAAATGTAGGTTTTTACTTCCAGAAAGGTTTAAGCAAAGTTCAAACATAGTCCAAAGTCATTCACAGGTAAGATCAGTCAGTTTTTAGTCCAGGGATAATCCAATAACAAAGTCCAGTGTCAAAAACAGTTCAGTATCAGACTTACATCAAATCCATTAATAGCAGTCAATTATGAGGAATGGCAATACTCTCCAACAGAAGGAATAAGAGACTCACTGAGACACACTCTCTTCTGAGACGAAGACTAAACAGCCCAGGTTTCTGGCTCCATCTTATGGCCATTTGAGTAACCACACCCAATTGCAGTTTTTAGCATGCTCTTAAAGAGACAGTATTAAAATGTCTATCCTGGTTTATATATTGTCCAACCCAAATAGCTGTTAGGTGACTTACATTCCTAACAATATGTCCCCACCATTCACAATGTTTGCAGATTGCATCTAGGAAATGGCACTCAGAACATGGATGGTTCCCCTCGCAACCGGCACAACGAAATTCCTTCCTTTTTCCATTCCGGTCCCTTCTGCCCTGTTCCGACTGGAGTTGATTTACCCCTTCTTTTTCCTCATCATCTTCTGATGGGGACTCGATGTCCTCGTGGTGGGTTGTGGTGGTGTTTTTTGGGGTTTCCAGTGTCACTTTGTTCATTTTCCGCATGGCGGCCGCCGATTTCTGCATTGCTTCTGCTGCGGTAGCTTCTTCTATTGCTTCTTGGAGTGTTATTTTGGGTTTTGTTAATAATCGACCCTGGAGTGTAAAATCTCTCAGTCCCAGGACCACTTGGTCTCTCATGGTTTCATCCATGTTTAGGAATTTGCATGCTCCGGCGGTGTCCCTCAGCATTGCAACGAAATCGCCGATGCTCTCACCTTCTTTTTGGTTGCGCTGATAAAATTCATGTCTTTTGATGAGGCAAGAAACAGTTGGTGTGTAGTGAGCCCTCAGTATTCTTTCCAAGTCTGGCCAGGCCATCGTTTTCACGTTGGTGGGTGCCGCTAACACTTTGGCCATCTTAAATACCGCAGGATCGCAATGTGTGAGGAAGATGGCTGTGTTTGGATATATTATGGAGGTCGTTCCCTTTGAGGTACATGAGGATTCGGTTGATGTACGATTCCCGGTCTTTGGTTGCTGGATCGGTTGCTGAACGGTGAGGGTGGCGTGTTGTTTCCAGCCATTTAGTCTCGATGCGTTGCCGGTGTTCGTTGGTCGCCACGTGCTCGCTGGTTCCTTTTGTCTCAGTATCCCACCTTCGTCGCCAGTGTTAAGTCGCAGGAATGAGACTCAGGACACCAGCATGATTGTCAATTCTAGGACTGAGCATGGAAGAAACCGCGGCAGCCCTTTTTATAGTCAGGCTGCTCACGGCTGTGGCCAGTGACGGCTCTTCAAATTTCCCACTGCCACGGACTGACCAATTACAGGTAAGTATGCTAATACATAACACCCCTGGACAGATGGATACATTTGAAAGTGTTTGTCAAGGCACATTCATAATATGGCTTCTGTGGTGAGAAAAGTGGTGAATTTGACTGGTTACAAAACCTTCAATTTCCAGAAGGCAAATTGGTGAAAATATTTTATGTAACCCATTCTACTGAGGGGTCCTTGGTGTTCTCTGATGATGCTACCTAGTTTGGGTAATGAGACATTTGCAAGAAAACAGCCAAGCTCAAAGAGCATCGCCTAGATTACTCTCTGTCAACTTTCCCTTTGTGCTAGAAAGTGAGCACATGTGAGCTTTTTGAGTTAATTCCAGGTTAACAAATGAAAAGAGCTGACATTTGAGGAAAACCCTGTATATATGTATTATCACAATATCTTGAAAGCTTGTCAGAGTTTCTGTCTACTATCACTTCTTCCTTATAACATCAAGATGGGTTATTTTGAAAATTCCTGAATTTTCTTCTTTCTCAAGAGTGGGTAATATTCTCTGAATCTCAATCAATCAGAATGGAGTTGGAAGGGACCTTGGAGGTCTTCTAGTCCAGCCCCATGTTCAAGCAGGAGACCCTATGCCATTTCAGACAAGTGACTGTCCAGTCTCTTCTTAAAACCCCCCCAGTGTTTTAATCCCCCTTTCCAGAGTCAATTCTACATCCCATCACAAAACATTGGGCTATACCTACTGTTCTATTTTCTAAGAATGCCTCTAGGAATAGACAAACCGAAATTAATAGATTTTGCCTGAAGCTGCTGCCTTGATTCACAGCATTCTAGCTTCTAAAACTAAAAATCTAGAAAATCTAGAAAATGAAATGAGGCTGAGACCTGGCAGGAATCAAGGAAATATCAGTTGGCATACTAGCACTAACAAATATTCCATGGCAGTCTGAGTGTACATCCAAACTGTGATTTGAGGGTTTTGGGTGTTTTTTTTTTTGCAGGGGGAGAGCATGAACCCAAGTTAATTTAGTGCAAGGAGTGAAATCTGCTTAAAATAAGCATGACTGATTTGTTATGTGATGTGGTAGCGCAGTGATTAGAATGCACTACTGCAGGGTAACTTACTGCTCACTCCAGGGGTTCAATTCTGAACGGCTCAGCCTTTTATCCTTCTGAGGTCGAGGTCGGTAAAATGAGGACACAGATTACTAGGGGCAACATGCTGATTCTGTAAATCACTTAGAGAGGGCTGTAAAGCACTGTGAAGCAATATATAAGACTAAGTGCTGTTGCTATTGCTATTAGACTGTTGCCTCTATAGAACAATCTAAGCAAGTTGCCCCATTAATATATGTGTACTAACACATTCCAGAATAGGTAGAATTCAGATAAACTGTGATAATTTAGTAGCTGTTACTAAAGAAAAAGTGATATTTCTTATGTGAGTGGAATATCACTTTATTGTCATTCATATCCAGCCTAGGACTAACAAAGTTTATATTGGTTGCTGAGTGAGCTTCCCAAAGGATCTTCCAAGCTTTTGGCTAATGATATTCTAGCCCTTAATTCTTTCTCAAGTATCTGTAAATAAATACACACACACACACACACACACACACACACACACTTTAATCCATGTTTACATTGAGGTATTAGGTATTTTGTGATTTAAACATGACCCATTCCAGCACCAAAACACAGCAAATTATGATTTTGACATAGACATGGTGACATTATTGCATAAATTATACAATACATCCTGACATCCAATAAAAATCTGTATGTTAGGCTCATTGTCACAGCATTGGAGTGCTGTTGTTGTCACACATGTTTTGTTCTTGCTACTTATGTAGTCAGTCATATGTGCCAGATCAGCTTTGGGCTTTTATTTAATTGCTTAAGTAGAAAAGGTGGGCCTGAATCTTACTTTGAATAAGGTTAGGATTAGATAGATGATTGCACTCCTGCCTTAGACTATACTGTACTGAATTGTGGCCAAGAAGGATATCTTATATCCTGGCTATCCTTCCCTCCCTTCCTCCCAATTGAACTTGTGAAAAGAGAAGTCTGAAGAAAAGGATGTGCACTAATCAATTCCTCCTGTCCTACTTTCCATGGGGATTAGAGGAAGATTACACATTTGTGGATTCAGCTGTACTTCTAAAGTTGGAGCACATGATCACTAAGCCAAAAGATGCCCTCATTTCTTCTTCTGCATCACAACACAAAAATAACATAAGGCAGAATCTTGTTTTGCTTTTAGAGTTTAGATTAGAATAGAAACAAAAACATCTACTGTGATGTAGTACTTGAGACGCTTACTTAGCCCTGAGAATCATCGGGATGTGGTTTTCTAACAAGGCTAGTCCTCAGAACAAGGCACAGTTCTAGCTTATTGTGAGTGTTGACAAGTATATCCTACATTCAAAGAACTGTGTTAGAAAGCATTTCAGGGATTTAAACAAGGTGCAAAGCTTGGGAAAACAGATTCAGTGAAAAAGAATTGTTAGCTGGCATGAACTGAAATGAGAGAGTCAAGCACATTCATTGAAAAGTTTTAAAAAAATCAAAAACCACAGCTGGTAGTAATAAAATTTATATATTTTTATACACGAGTCAATTATGTTGGGAAAAATGAATGATTTAGCAATAACAAATTGTAAATAATAATAAGTAGTAGTAGTAATAGTGGCAGCATAGAAATTAGCATTAGAGACAGAATATATTAGAGAGCTAGTTTGGTCTAGTGATTAAAGTGCTGGATTAGAAATCAAGAGATGGTGAGTTCTAGCTTTGCCTTTGGCTTGGAAGCTGGAGGGCATGACCTTGGGCCACTCATTTACATGCTTTCCTGGAAGAAAGTAGTAGTAAATCACTTTTGAAAATATTGCAGGAATGATCACAAATCAGGGTAAATTTGATGGAGTTTAACAACCACAGAATAGATTAATAAAGAGACATTATAGACTTCCTACTTTCCTCTTTTATCAGGTGTGTAGGCAGCAATCATAGAATTCTTCTGTCCATGCCCATAGAATATTAACCTTTAGAGAAAGCTGAGAAAAAGTGACTGGAGCAAGGTCACCCAATAGCAGGGGTATTCAAAGGATGGTTGTAGCAAGCATAGTGTGGCTTCTGGGTCATAATCCATCATTTGTTTTCAAATAGTCTACAGTGTGCGTGTTGGGTCTGGTCTCTGGGTGTTATGTGAATTTTGTTCTATATACACTGTGTATATACGTACAATGACAATAAAGAATAAAGAAAGAATTATCAGTGATGCAGGTAGTACAAAAACAGCAAATTCTCAATTCTTCAGAACTCCATTCACAGAACATAGGATGCAATGGACAAAATTTTGTCTGCAAACATCAAGAAAAGATGTTGTTTTCAAAGCAGTTGAGACAATGGAAGTAATTTGCATCACTTGCATCAATTTATATCATTTGTGCTTTAACTGATTTTTTTTTTTACATCTTTGCATCAATTTACATTACACTAGGGCAGTGCTTTCCAAGCCTGGGTAAATTACTCAGAATTGTGTAAAAGTGTATTTTTTAAAAACTTTGGATAATGTCATACAAACCCATTACCCAATCACAACAGGGATATTTAAATTGACATAAAGTGTTTTACCTATATTGGGTAAAAATGATAAGTGGTTTTGGTAATGAAGGAAAGGGTTTGGGAAGCACTGCATTCAAGTCATTCAAATTTGGATTTAATGGACATTTGAAATTAATGGGCACTCCTTTCCTGTTGAATGGTCCATTAAACAGATTTTACTGTGACTGAACTTTTGTATTTTTGTTCTGCATGTCCCTTTGGAGTACCTTCTGTTTCAGTTTTGTACATTTCTGAAGTAGAATCTGAAAGAAGCTGAGTTACAACACACCAGGGAAGAAGTGCCTGAAAGTGCAGATTTCAGACATATGTGGAGTAAGCTAATCTTCATTTTAACCCAGACATTATGATAGTTAGCTTCACTTTAGGAGGAAACCATTTTTTTTACAGCTTTGATATGCTAACACATAAAAAAGCAATGAAGAGCAAGATATCTAATAAAATTCCTGACCTGAAATAAATCAGTTGTTCTGGAAAGATTGAAGACAAGTGAATCAAAGCAAATTGAAAGTCTAGAGATGATTCGTGTCTTTATATACACTAGCACTAGCACTTAGACTTATATACCACTTCTCAGTGCTTTACAGCCCTCTCTAAGCAGTTTACAGAGTTAGCCTATTGCCCCCAACAATTTGGGTCCTCATTTTACCCACCTTGGAAGGATGGAAGGCTGAGTCAACCTTGAGCCTTGTGAGATTCGATCTGCCAAATTGCAATCAACTGACAGGCAGCAGAAGTAGCCTGCAGTACTGCACTCTAACCACTGCACCACTGAGGCTCTACAATTGGAATATCTCTTGCAGAATTTCCCTGTGAACGCCAGATCTCAAACAGGCAGGTGCCCTGATTTTAAATCTTAAAAAGATGCAGATAGAAACAATCCCTGCCATTATCACACATTATATTGTACATAGCACAAGAGAAGTGCTTTTATTTTAAAGATTAGATTTGATTTACGACAATAACTGGAATTGTTTCATAATGGCGCCTTCAGTTTTCCTACAATAAACCAATGTTTAACCCTGGAAAACTCTTCTTAATTTTTTTTTTGTTCAGCCAGCCCAAAAAGTCCCCCACATTTACTATGCATATGTGCCTCTCAAGGTATTATTAATGATTTATATAGCATCAAGTTGTTTTTGATTCCTAATGACCATCTAGATCAGTGGTGGCTAACCTTTTTGGGCTTCTGTGCTGAAAATTGTGTGGGCGCTTGCATGCCACAACCCAGAAGGCAATGTGCATGCCCCCCATGCCCCCTGCGCATGCACACACAACCCTCCCCCATGCTGTGCATCTCTGCACATGCGCATGAGACCCCCCGCTTGGACTGTGCATCTCTGCGCATGTGCGTGTGCCTCCCACACACTCCGCCCCCGCACATGCATGCCAGATACCCAACAATCAGATGTCGGGTGGGCAGTGTGCGCACATGTGCAGTAGACCTGTTCTGGGCAAGGGCTCGCATGCTGGCAGTAATGACTCTGCATGCCACTTCCAGCACGCATGCCATGGCTTCGCTATCATGGACCTAGATTCTCTCTGTGATGAGCTGTCCCTAACCTGTTATTTCAAGTGGTCCAATGGTGTAATTCATTGTCACCATAACTGAGTGCATCCATCTGGGGATGAAACAAATAGGTCAGTTTAGATTGACATGCACAAGTCATGCATCATATTTTTCACATGTTCAGGCCAAGATCCAAGGAAAGATTCTTCCCAGACATTTTATAACTTCATTTCCCTCAAGCTCCTCTGGTTGTTATAAAGAAATTCAGGAAGACAAACTTGACACAAGCTTAATATTTCCAAGCCTGGCTAATAAGACAATGGCCAGCAAAAAGGTATACTGATCTCTGAAATATAGCCCATGCATCCAGAAATTATGTTGGATATGTAATTAACAAAATTATTCATGAAACAATATTCATGCTCATTTCTGGGCACCAGAGTTCAATTTTAAGGGTAATTAAAGAGTGGAAGGTCTCTGACAAGACTGGCCTGTTATCTGCACTTTGTTCCCAGTAACAGAGAAAGGCAAGCAATTTAGCCATGTAATGCCACTGAATGCACCCAATTGCTTTAAATAAAGGGTCCATTCCATCTTTTCTTGAAAGCATGCTACCTGCAGATCCTGCAGCATTGATGTCACATTGAGCCTGGAGGTCTTTCATCTCTATACATACCATGACATGACCATTCTCTATCCTCAAAGGGTCTATGCAATTTTGGCAGGCACAGTGTCACCCGCTGATGAATCAGTAAAAGAAAGCCAGAGTTCTTCCAGCAGTTCTAAAACAGTGGGCTAATTAATGTCCCCAGTAAAAAAAGAAGTCATAATTAACTCACAAAAAGAAATACAAAGGGCTTTGCATCCTGGCCAAGATATCATGAACAGTGCAGAAATGTTCCTTTATGTTATTGCCTTTGAAAATTTGTTTTCCAGAAGGTGCTTCTCCTGAAAAAGAGAAAGAATAAAGGGACAAATGCCGCTAAATAAGAGTAAATAGGTCATAGATTTATTTAAAGCCTTATGGCAACCATACATCAACTAAGCCAATGCCAAGGAGACAGAATCAGTCTAGATGTGCTGAGTTACAATTCCCATCACCCAAAGCCAGCCTGAGGGGATGATGCCACTTTAGTGCATGTCACTGGGAGGCCATAAGGCTGAAGAAAGACTGCTGAGCAGGAAGACATCTTGCAACAAGAAGCACAAGCATGATTTAAGTTCCTCATATGAGTTAGTTGTAGCTGGCGGCAATTCTACTATTTCAGTCATTCCTGATAAATATCTTGCTGTCACCTAGTTTATATGACTTATTGGCATCATTCCACCCATATTCTGGCAGAGCAATTCCCTGGCCTTGAATTTGACACCCCTAATGTAGTATAACTAAGAGCAATGGCATGCAAGTAAATCCCTGTTTGGAAATGGATCGATTCACTTTCCTATACAGCTGTCAATCAGAACCATTCTTGTTGTGTATTCTTGTTTGTTTAAAAGTTTTGAGGAGCCACAAGATGGAAATAATAAATATTCACTTACAGCTGTGGACAAAAGCTTACCTAGACAGCTCCATAAACAGTTGGATCAACGTGGTCTCAGAGAAAAACAGAATGTTCTGATGTTTCTTTGGAATGATTTTCTCATTCCATTTTATCTTAGAGATATACCAACTACTTAAAAAGTATGAGAACTTTCTATACAGCAAGTGCCAAAGTGAGAAGATGGCATGTATTTCAGAAAAACCGAATTCTTTTCATTATCCTGTTTCTGTCCCTTTTCCCCTCATTATTTTTCTTCTCAGAAATATTATTTTCCTTTTAATTATTCCAAGTTGTCTTTGTGGTATATTGCTTGCAAATTTTTAAAGAGTAGAGAAATCGGTGAGTCATTAGTGAAAGCCAATGGCTCTAAAATAACTCAGTTTTATTCAAAATAATGTGGAGGAAGCTCAGCAATAGAGCTCTGGAAAAAAATACAACATAATTATAAAAAAAAGAAAGGGACCCCTGATATCTACTTGTATACTTTATGAGGGATGGCACTGGTTGTTGGGGCTTTAGTCATCTTATTTTCTTGCCTTGTCCTGTTAGTGAAGGGAAATTTCAGAAGAAGACAGAGTACCCAAATATGAATATGGATTGATTATGAATATTGAATATGGATTAAAAATACAACACACTACAGAATATGTAACATACAGTATTACGTCTATTCTAAAGTCATAGTTTATTATTGTGACATTTTCATGATTATGATTATTATCACACCAGTCCTTATGCAATCAGATTTGAATGTGTCATCAAGTTGGTGTTGATTCTTAGTGACCATATGAATAGATTTGCTCCATGTCCCTAACCTGGTGTTTCAGATTTTCCAATCCATCACTACTATAACTCAATCCACTCACCTTCCTCCTGCTTGTCTTCTTTTTTTCTTTCCTTCCACTTTCCCAGCATTTGAGTCTTATTTAAACTGTTGGGGTCTTCACCTAATGCATCCAGTGTAGGATAATGTCATGCCCCTGTTGAAATCTGATTTGGAGGGGGAAGCTGAGCAGCTGACGGAGTGGAAATGTGGCTCCATTGGCTGTGGAAGAAACTGGGGAAGAGCACAGTCCGGCTGGGCAGAGCAGGGAAGAGGTCGAGCAAGGGGGAGGGAATTTGGAGGAAGACCCAGGCTCACCCCCTCTTCATCCTAGGACACACAGGGAAGAACAGAGAAGGGAGCAAAGTGAGATGCATGGCTTATGGGGGAGGAAAGGGTCTGATTCCCTTCATTAGCTGCAGTTGAGAATACAGTGTTTAAAAAGGGAAGCTGCACACAGCAACTTGTTAGGAGCAAATCGTGAATTATTTGGTATTGTTGAGGCTTATCTGTTTTCCTGGCATCTTCCCAACTGTGTGTGTTTTGCTGTACTTTCAAGTTTGCAATTCCTTCTCCTGCCCTGTCGAGTTAATTACTGCAGCATCTTTTGTTTGTGATTTTTAGTTACAGTTTGTATGTACTTCGTTTTGGGACTGAATTTCCTCCACTTAAAGGCTGTTCCTGGGAGAGTTTTTCTCCAGCCGAAGGTAACCTGCACATTGGAGGCAAAGTTGGAGATAATAAAGGGACTCTTCTTGCTTATTTGACTGTGTTGCCTTTGTGCCACACCCCGGGTCATCACAGATAATTTGAGCCTGGTCAACTGTATCTTCAGTAAAAACTTTGGGTTGATTTGTTTAGTGATCCATTTCTTTATTTTCTTAGTTAACCATGGTATTTTCAGGAACCTTTCCAACACCAAAATCCCAAAGGGTCAAGAGTCTTCCTACTTTGCTTCTTTAAATCCAAATGTTTCCCACATTTGTTTTCATGGAGTACAGCATTACAGAGAAAACTATTGCCTGCATATTTTTGAATTTTGTAGGCATCAACATATCACAGTATCTGAATCAGTAGTGGTATTCAGTCGGTTCTGACCAGTTCTGGTGTACTGGTAGTGGAATTTTTGACTAGTTCAGAGAACCAGCAAATACCACCTCTGGTTGGCCACACCCACCTGGCCCCGCCATTATCTCTCCTATATTCCTTTGTTTTTCAGCTCAGTTTATTCGTGCGGCAGAGCAAATTGTTGTGCCTCAGCTGAGCTAAAAAACAGCTCAGCTTACCAGCACTGACAGAGATCGGTCTTTGAGTCCTGCGCGTGAGTGCATAGAACTGTGCATAGAATCGGTAGAAAATTGTTTGATCTGAATGTCATGTTTAAGAACTTCATGGGTGCTCTAAAACTTTTCCTTGCATCGTTAGCAGGAAAAACCTCAGTATTTCTCTACATTAATAAAAAACAGTAAGTAGTTTTGGGTTGGATAAACTTTCAATTTTGGGTGACCATCATTTAATATCTTCAGAAGATCATTTTTGGCTAACAATGATCACTTGGTAGGTTTTCTTAATGTCATAAATGTCCTACTACTCACTGAAAATTACATTTCAAAAGGCAGTCAATGTTGAAACATATTAGGAGTCAGCTTTGGGAAAATAACGATTGTTTTGTCAACAGGAAAGGCTAAAACCACAATTTTTACTATTTCTATTCTCCGTGGATTTAAGAAAAAAAATATTTCCATCATCATGTGGGTTCTGCACTGCTTCCAAATGAATGTTCATGTCACGTTCAGGTTTGTTGCTTGGCATCAGAATTTCCTTTGATAGGGATGACAAGCTGCCAGAAAATGTGAGTCTCCTGTTCTGTCA
Source organism: Notechis scutatus (assembly GCF_049901735.1). Classification (NCBI taxonomy): domain Eukaryota; kingdom Metazoa; phylum Chordata; class Lepidosauria; order Squamata; family Elapidae; genus Notechis; species Notechis scutatus. Next base: position 71,906,201 of record NC_142009.1, on the reverse strand, counting down.
GATTTCTTCCACAAACACACCTCAAAGCTTTAACTTTGCTAAAGCTAAGGGCAGCATGGCATTTATCTCAGTGTTGATTCACATGTTTAGGAAAGCCCTGATACCTCTGTGGAAAATATTTGGGGAAGAAGTCATCTCTTTCACCATCAATATCTTTTTACAGCTGGAGCATCTAAAGCTCAGGGTGGAAGTCTTAGATCTTTTGTTCTATCAATTGCTTTTTTGCCAAGACACTCACTAATACTACACATTGTTTTGTATATAGCACACATAAACACACACACACACACTATATCTATATCTATATCTATATCTATATCTATATCTATATCTATATCTATATCTATATCTATATCTATATCTATATCTATATCTATCTATATCTATATCTATATCTATATCTATATCTATATCTGTGCACACATACACACATACGTATGTGTGTGTCTCTCTCTCTCTCTCTCTCTGTGTGTGTGTGTGTGTGTGTGTGTGTGTATATATATATATATATATATATATATATATATATATATAGATAGATAGATAGATAGATAGATAGATATAGATATAGATATAGATATAGATATAGATATAGATATAGATATAGATATAGATATAGATATAGATATAGATATAGATAGATATATATATTCTTAAGTTTTCGCGGGTACTTACATGTATGGCCTTCAGCTTTGTTCGGGTATTTTCCCACGTCATTATAGTTGTGTGCCTATCAGCCTCCTGTGTTGTTACGACCTGGGTAATGGGCTGTGTGATGACCTTCTGAGTTCTATTGTTGTGACATCCTGTGCTATAATCTCCTGGGTCGTTGGGTGTCTTGTAACATCCTGAGGTTTTGTGGTGTAACCTCCTGAGTTCTGTGATAGGATATCCTGAGCGGGTGGCTGTGATGTGACATTCCAAGCTTTGGTTTGGCTCAGAGTTTGAGGCCTGGCTATGTGTTCATGGCATGTTTCAGTTTGCTTGGTTTGGGGGTCAGGGTGTGTGGCAGCTGGTGATGCAGCCATGGTCTGGTTTCTGGATGGTGGTTGTCTTTCGTCTATGGGGTGGGTTTGGGTTTGAGTCTGGTGAGGGAGATTGGTGGTGGTGTTATGTGTTGTTTTGGGTCCAGTGTTGGTTTTTGTGGCTGGGACTCGTTTATTGATTAGGGCTAGTTTCCAGATGTCTGGTAGGTGAGAGGTATTGTCCCATTTATTCATGTTATGGGGGTGTTTCTCTATTTCGATGGCTTCCCTGATTATTCTCTTGATGAAGTGTTCAGTATTGGAGATTGATTTGGTTCCCTCAAAATTAATTTCATGTCCTGTGGCTTTAAGGTGCTGGGAAAGGGAGGAAGTATTTTCTTCTTTTCTGACTGTGTTCTTGTGTTCTGCAATGCGTGCATTTATTCTCCTGTTGGTTTGTCCAATATATGTGGCTGGACAATTGTTGCATGGTATTTCATATACTGCTTGGTTTTCTAGCTGGATCTTGTCTTTGGGGTTTCTTAGGATGTTGGCTATTTTTTGGTCAGTGCCGAAGGCTGTCCTGATATTGTGTTTGTGGAGAATTTTGCTGATTTTGTCTGTGGTGCCTTTGATGTAGGAGAGGAGGGTGATACCATTGTCCTGTTCTGTGTCTCGGTTTCTGGGGGGTGTCTCATTTAGGATTTGGTTGGTAATTGTGTTTCTTTGGAATCCATTGGAAATTAATATGTTAGTGAGGGTGTGTAAGAGAACAGAATTGTGTGTATACACCCCCACACTCATTCTTATATATATATATATATATATATATATATATATATATATATATATATATATATATATATATATATATATATATATATATATCCATTTACTCGAAGCCAAGCCGCACTAAAAGCCTCCAGTACAAGAAACACAATGTTGCCACAAAACAGACAGAAGATATTAGAAACACCAATCAAGCAGGACACAGCAAACTCCAAGACCAAGAAACACAGACCAAGACTCCCATCAGGATCAGGATGAAGAAAAAACCATTCTATCAAAGCAGTAGGCTAGCACCAAATTTAAAACAGAAACGGCTGTGAAAGCCTGACTCACAGACAAACACAATACAGAAGCCTGATGATGGCAGAGGAGAGTCTGCTGAAACATCGGTACAACTTTAAAAGCACAACTATAATGACGTGGGAAAATACCCGAACAAAGCTGAATAGCATAACTATAGATACCCGCGAAAACTTAAGAAAACAAATATATGTACACACACACACTCACACACATATATATGATAATAATGTATTATTATATATATGATAATATATATATGATAAAAAATATATATATGATAATAATGAAATTATACTATTTCAGGATAAGATTATAGAAAAGAAAAAGTGAGAAGTGAGAAGTTAAGAAAGGTGATTAAGAAATGTGAATAGAAACTATATATATATGGTATTCAGCTTTGTTCGGGTATTTTCCCACGTCATTATAGTTGTGCTTTTAAAGTTGTAGAAACGTTTCGGCAGAATCTCATCTGCCATCATTAGGCTTCTGTATTGTGTTCGTCTGTGAGTCAGACTTTTACAGTTGTTTCAGTTTTAAATTTGGGGTTGGCCTACTGCTGTGCCAGAATGGTTTTTTCTTCATCCTGATTGGTTGGGAATCTTGGTCTGTGTTTATTGGTCTTGGAGTTTGCTGTGTTCTGCTTGATTGGTGTTTCTAATATCTTCTGTCTGTTTTGTGGCTTTTTTTGTCTTGATTGGCTAGCAACATTGTGTTCCTGTATTGGAGGCTTTTAGTGCAGCTTGGCTCCGAGTAAATGGATGGCTATCATTTGTTAGGAGGCTAGGTTTCATCTGGGTGCCTGGTTGGGGTGTGTTTGAGCTGGAGGTATCGGGGGAGGGGGGTCTGTTTGTGCCCAGGTGTTTGCCTGGCTTGTGGTGTGGAGATTTTGTTTGTGAGTGCAGGCTTCCAAATAATTGACAGTCTGGTGGAATCATCTCTTCTATTCATGCTTTCAGGTCTTTTTTCAATCTCTATGGCTTCTCTGATAATTCTGTGGCTGAGGTTTTCTATAGTATATCATGAATCCTAAGCCAAGCCATGCCGAGGACTAATGGGAAATGGAGGTCCGCGGTGACATAAAAGTGGATCGCCTCCTCATGTGCTCCAATGACTAGGCGCAAAGGCTGGGTGGCGAATTTAATGGGTCCTGCAATAAGTTCCCGCCCATCAATAGTCTCGACCCTCATCAGAGGTTCCACTGGAACCAAGGGGACATCAAAATGGGCTTCAAAGGCCTGGTCCATAAAGTTAGTCATGGCCCCTGAGTCCACCAGCGCATTCACTGGAATCCCTTCCAACTGGTTAGCCAAGAAAACTCGAGTGTCCAAAATCAGATGCCGAGGGGACCCAGTGTCAACCTCTGCTAATTCAGGCAGGTGTTTGATATGCGCCCGGCCTAGGGTTTCCCCCCAGGTTGGGCCTGCCCCATTTCCCAACTGATCACACTGAGATTCAGGCACAGGCTTGAGCGTCCCACTTCATTTTAGAGGACAAGAAATAGCGAAATGTCCTGCCCCCCCACAATACAAGCACAACCCCCCTTGGCGTCTCCGCGTTCATTCCTGGTCTGTCAGGCAGGGTCTGACTGCTCCTAACTCCATTGGCAACTCGGCCATTGCCACGACACATTGGGTGACCCGGGGCGCTGTTAGCACAGGGCGCTGTGGTACAGATGCAGATGGCTGCTCCTGGACGGTGCGACAGTTCTTTCGCCATTGGAGACGTGCATTGATGTGCAAGCATTGCACCACGAGAGCGTCGAGGGTCGGGGCCGCTTCCACTCAAACTAACTCATCCTGCAGCTCATCTGACAGGCCACCCTGGAAGGCGTCCATTAACACTGCGTCATTCCAGTTGGAGTCCAGGCACAAAAGCCAAAATTCAGAAATAAACTCTTGCAGGGGGCGCCTCCCTTGGTGAAGGTCCTTAAGACAACTGGCTGCCGTCTGCACTCATATGGGGTCTTCATACATGTGGCGCATGTGTTGCCAAAAAACCTGGTAATTAGTTAATAACGGGCTGTTCTTGAGCAACAAAGGTGTGGCCCATCTGGCGGCCGAGCCAGCAAGGAGGCTTATCACAAACCCCACCCGAGCCCGGTCATCTGGGAAATCCTCTGGCCTCATAGCCATAAATAACTGGCACTGTCCCATGAAAGCCGGGAACATCTCAGGCTGCCCAGAAAACTTATCTGGCACAGCCACCGGGCATTTCTGACGGGGAGGGGGAGGAGGAGCTGCATGAGCCTGCAGCAAAGCAAGGGCTGTTAATTGAGCCACTTGCTGTTGTAGAGTTTGATTTTCATCTTGCAGCTGCTGTTGAAACTGCTGCTGCTGGTCCATCTTAGGTAAAAGATGGTTTAAGTCAGGTATGGGACAAAAATGTTCTGTCTCGCCTTTCCTCTTTCCCAAAAGATGAAAGAATACAAACTCACACAAACACAGGCAGGCAAGTTGGCTCGGACTTCACAGAGTTAATTCTTTGGAACTGATAATATTCTTGGCATTCCAACATGTCCTGCCTGCCAAGTCCAAACTGATAGTAAATAAAATTTTACTCACAGAAAATCACAATGCAATCCACAAAGACAATCTGAAGTAAGGTTAAACTTTGTCCTGTACAAAGTTTCAGGAGAAAACACACCCACTTTTATCCCCTGTGGGGTGTGGCTCAATGACTCAGCTCACTCTCTGACCTTCCCACGCCTCCTACGTTGCTGCTCAAGTTTCTCCCTACGACGCTGCTTAGGATCAAGCCAACACTCTTTCTCTTTACTCCCTGTCAGGGGCTGCTCCGATATGTCTTCCTCCTGATTAATCTCAGGCTGTTCCTCTTGGATGTCTGATGGAACCTGAGGCATTATCAGGGAGGAAGGTCCTGGGGAGGAAGGCATTGCCAGAGAGGAAGGTCCTGGGGAGGAAGGCATTCCCAGTTCCTCCTCCTCATCTTCCAGGTCCTCTTCCTCTGACAGCATAGGCTCAGGAATCGGGGCCACAATACAATACATACACACACACACACACACACACACACACACACACACACACACACACATATATATATATATATATATATATATATATATATATATATATATATATATATATATATATATACATACACACACACACACACACACACACGCACACGCACACACACACACACACAAACACACACAAAATTTTCTATCTCAACTATACAGAAGTTTTAAACATATCGTCTCTTCTCCCTCTAATATTACACCATAATTCATTTATTCCCATATTCAAGCCTTTTTAATCACCAAATTCACAAATCACCAATTCATATTTCCATTTTCAACAACAAATCTTTGAGTGGTTACCAGTCTTTAATAAAAATATTTGTTGTCTTGTCCCTAATCAAATGGGTCAACTTTGTAATTTCTGCAAGTTTCATCATCTTTACATTCCATTCCATCATATTTCTATATATAGCTTCTTCTTTTTTCACAGGAATACTCTTTCTTTCTTTCTTACAAGACAAAATCTTAAATATTTTGCTATCTAGGTCTACTGTGTGTATGTGTAATATACTGTAAGAGTGAGTCTAGAGTGGTCCCATCAATTCTCAGGTTTTGATCTCTTTCCATTTGGGCTCTGCCGTCACCTACAGTTTTATTTCACCACTGGCAGGTTTTTACAGAACACCTCAGCTTGAGAAGACTTTGATTTCATTCTCTTCTCCTTCTTATACTTCTTCTCTAAGTCCTTTCATATAAAATTGTTATGCTGGACAATTTTAGGGAGAGTTTGAACTGTGTAGAAATTGTATCCAGCCCTGATTTTGGTGCCCATCTGACTGGAGTAGTTGGGTTATCTGAAGAATTCAGTTTGCATGATAGTTGCACTTGAACATCTATCTATCTATCTATCTATCTATCTATCTATCTATCTATCTATCTATCTATCTATCTATCTATCTATCTATCCATCCATCCATCTAGCTATCTAGCTATCTAGCTATCTAGCTATCCATTATCTATATATAACCTATCACCTGTCATCTTCTGTCTGTCTATCTATTCTTTAGCCATCTAGCTAACTATCTAGTGATCACCTATCAGCTAGGTATCTATTAATTTGATACTTCTTAACCGCCAATCTCCCTTGGTTAGATGTAGCTCTATATGTCTTTATCGTGGCAGTGCATAGCTCTGGGGCTGCTTGCCACAGTACAGTTCAGGGATCCCTGGCATGCTGAGACTCAGGGGCTGCAATAAGCCCCTGAGATACAGCACAGAGCAAGGCCTTTTACAGTGCAAAGGCTAGCCCTTGCTCAGCTCAGTAGCACAGTGCAAAGCAGCCACTTGAGCTCCAGCAGTCCCAGGAAGCCCCACACCTCAATCATCCATACTGTCTTGTACTCCAAGATCCCTGTGGTCCTACAGTGCACCACCCCAGCTGACCTTTTCTTGCTACTGCTGCTGATGAGGAGGCTTTGTAAGGCAGCTTCTGGCCACCTTCCTCTGGTCTTGTGAAGTAGCCACCATGTGGGACCTGGGAAAGAAAGTCTTGTAGCCGGCAGCTGCCTTGAAAAGTGCCATGCTTGGTTAGTAGGGGGAACAAGAAGATGGCAAAAGTTAAAAACTCAAAGATTACAAGAGAAAGATTAATCTCATGATCAGGGTAAGGTAACTTATTGTGATTAATTGTGACTAGTTTTACTAATCAATATGTATCAATGTTATGAGGGAAAAGTACTGTTATCATGAAATTATCATTAGAGAAAACTATGATGATGATGATTATGACCAATATTACTCCAAAAAATGTAACCAGGCAATACACTGTATATATGAATTTTGAACATGTTGCTCTTTCTTTTTACTTATATATTAATAAAAATATATATATCTTTAAAAAGATGGCAAAAGTTGACTAGAAAGGCAGGAGCTGCAGTGGGGACATCGGCAGGTGGGGATGTTGCAGTGCCCATGAGGTTGTAAGTGTGAATGGGCTACCAAGCACCTTAACTTTGATCCTGTGACCACAGGGGTCCTATAACAGATGTAATTTCATGTACCAATTGTAAGCCTGCATTCAGTACCACTACAACTTGAAAGGTTTTGAATGAATGGTCATAAATTGAGGACTTCTTGAGATTAGGATTATTTATGGACAACTGCATATGTTTTGTCTATGTACAGAGATTGAGTAATGCTCACTCAAATAGAGAGTGCTGTAAAACCCACATAGAAGCTGGAAATATTTCAGATTCAACCTTTCTTTGAAAAAAAAACTCTAATGAGTCAAACCTATGACTCTCTTTCATGTAATTAACATGTAATTCATGTAATTAACCTGTAGAAATAGACACAACAGGCATCCCTTTCTGACTGCAGTCTAAGCAATTGTAATGGAATGACCTGGAGGGAAAGAAATATTTCTGTTTCCATAGCTTCTGGGTATATCTTTTTCTTCTCCTCCCCCGCCCTTTTCTTATTTAGCCGTGAAGCAGAATTTTTAAGTGAAGAAGAAGTGAAAAAAAAAGACTGCTATTCCCTCCTGGGTGACTTGGCTGCTGCTTCTTCAAGCTGTGATTATGAAACTGACAAAGGCAGATATTTTGACACTGGACAGATTTCTTCACAATGAAAGCAATTCTCAGGACTTGATATAATAAACAGAACTATTGCTGTTCCAAGCACCTGTAAATTGTTTGCTCACTACTTTTCATAGGCTACCTAACCAGTACATTTTCTTCTAAGAAAGTTCCAATGAATTTGGTAGCCCCCATGGATACTGCCTGACCATACAGCTGTGGGTCTAACCTGCATTGTCAAAACACAGATTGAATAATTATCCAGAAAGTTATCATTCCCAAAATTTCAAAATTATTGATGCAGATCCCAAAAGTTGAGTTATGTCCCCACACTTAATCCAAATGATTTCAGTGTCCGTCTACAGCTGATTTCAGATCGCTCACATTAGGAATATATAAACAGTACAAAATGATGTGCGTTATTAATATTCAAAAGTTAACCCTGAGTAATTTTCACTTTAGTTAGAGGTGTTTCCAATTAATTTCAAAGCCTCTTTTTGATTATCTAAAATTATACATTATACAAGCCATCATACATTATACATATAATCTGCTTCCAATTAGTCTTTTAAACAGCCTTTTCTAAAAGTTATTTTTTTCCACTGATTTACAAATTGCATCTACTCCTGGATGCATTCATTTACAAATGTCTATTCCTTTTCTTAGCAAATATCAACTTGTCTAAGGAAAAAAATGTAGTTGTATATACAATTTGGTGCAGCAACCACAAAGGGTGGTCTAAGCATTCTGTTAATGCATTGTTTTGTGCTGGTGGGAGTAAACTGGAGTAAACAAACTGACACCTGCAATAAATACATAAAAGCAAAAAAAACAAATACAGATCAGCACATCTAGGGTTTCATTTTTAAAGATATTCTCTCTTTTAACGTCATCCTAAGGTCTAACTTCTAGACTCAAAATCTGTAACATTTACAATATATGAATCAGAACGTAACAAGCAGTTCCTAAGGTCAATATAGATTGTGGCATGGAATAAAGAAATTCAATTACAAGCAAAAACTGCCCAGGAATTCTGTAGATGTCTTTCCACGGATTTCTTTCCTGCCCTACAATTGGGTGCTTTATTCTCAGTGCATTCTTATAATGAGAGATCTTCAGCTATGTTCACCAAAGTCAAAAAGTTGATTGAAAGTATGACTGATTCAATCAAAATCTGCCAGAACCATTTGAAGTGTAATTGTTCATCTGCCCTACAGGATTTTTTTTTAGCTCTGTTGAGAAGTACTTGCATCAGAATGGAAGAAAAGAAGCTGCAGAAACAGCTTTGCCTTTGTATTTATGGTTATCTCATACTTGCTGTGACCATTTTTAATTTCCCCAATATATCGTATCCAGATTGAGTTGTGTCAATTTCCACAATACCTTTATTAATTAATGGATAAATGAACATATTTTATTTGGATAATGTGTATATTTGTTATTTCGGGTGGTTGCTCAGTGCTTCCTGTTGCAACAGGTTTTTCTTTCCATCTTAGTAGTTTGTTGTTTGATTCTAATCTAAAAAAATATTTCTATTGTTAAGTATGGTACAGTTTTTTTCATTTGTTCTTATAGCAACTTCTTTACTTTTGTGTCAATCATTTTATCAGACAATATGCAGTTCTTTTCATATGATACATTACTGATTGCTAACAAATATGCAAATTTATTTGTTCTCTGCTGTAGTTAAATTTTTCTTCCTTCATAGTATATTCATAGAACATAGAAAAAAGCTAACACGTACTCCCTGAGTATAAGAATATTCTCTGTACCCTTCAGATAGCTCTAATATTTTTCTTCTGTATTTCCCATTACATACCTTTAGCTGTTTATACAAATCTTTAGATGTTTAGCTAAATAATCCTAAATTATAAAGAATAGCTTGGCTATAGAGATCATTAATCAATCTCTCCTGTTAATGATCACCAAGTTCATTGAGAAAGTGGAGGGTTTTTTTGCTGTTTCAAAGCTCATTTTTGAGCCTACTTGGCTTAAACAAATATCAGCTGGCATACCATATTCTGGAGGTCATATATAAACTTTTATTTTTTTATACTTTATAGCTCAAAATAGGCAACTGGCATAGAAATATATTAAGCTTTAATATAATATTTAAATGTAAACAGAAGTCCATATAATCAGTAGCCAATAGTAAACCTCAAAAGTCTGGTCAGACAAGACAGTCTTAAGCAGCTTCTGGAATGGCCATATTGAAAGAATGGGGTAGATGGGTGGATGCATGAATGAAATGGAAAATGCAGTTTGTTAGATTAAATGAGTAATCCTGATTCTTTTCAGTCTGGATTTGGATTTAGATTTGGTATGAATGTGGAATTTGCTGCTTTAATCATTGTTCTATGAAAGAGGGCCTTTGATAACGTTGGCTATGTATCTTCCTGGAATGCTTTGGGAAAAGTAGGGGTTGAGATACCACTTTGTGATAATTCTGCTCCTCCCTTTATCAGGGCTACAGGGAGTGGTATTGGCAAACATATTCACAAATATGTTTAAATTTTACATAGCTTGGCTCCCAACTATCTGTAAGAACAACCTGACAGGCACAAGGAAACAGGACCATACTATGAACTAATCAAGTTGCTTCTTTATTGTTACATACCTATTTACAAGAATCTCACCAGATTGTCTGCATTCTCTTGGGAACAGCCAGATAATGGTTTCAGGATGTCATTTCCTACTGTGCAAGGATTCAAAGTCCTTCCCCCCTTCACACTTCCCCCCCACTTTATCTGGAGATTCCAAAACATCACCATTCTGATGTATGCATGCCTAAGTTATTAAATGGGGCTTTAATGCCAAGATTTCTGTAATCTACTCTCTTTTCCCTCTCAATAAATTTGATTACATCAAACCTTGTGAGAATCCTGCTGTCTTATTGTAATCAGCTGCTATTTGTTTGGCATTAATCTGCACTTTCTGAGGCTGCTGAAAAAGAGTGGTCTGGGTGAGAAGTTGCTGGTTACTTTTTACCGTTCTACCTTCGAGAACATTTTGGCATACTGTGCAATGGTGTGGTATGCTGGATGCTCTATAGTGGATAAGAAGATGCTCCAGAGAGTTATAAACACAGCACAAAAAATCATCGGTTGCTCTCTTTCTTCTTTGGAAGAGATTGCGAAGACCAGATTCCTCTCTAGAGCACTAAAAATCTCCACAGACCGTTCTCATCCTGGTCATTCATATTTCGAATTGTTACCATCAGGGAGACGTTATAGATGTCTTAAAATGAGGACTAATAGAATGAGAAACAGTTTCTTTTCCAAAGCAATAATTGTCTTGAATCAAACAGTACATTTGTGATTTAGTCCTATATATAAAGTGGCATTTTTAAACTATCTAACTTAATTGATGTTTTAAATAGGTTTTAGACTAGTTGTTGTTATTATTATTATTATTATTATTATTATTATTATTATTATTATTATTATTATTATTATTATTATTTACTCTGTAGTGTGATTGTGATGTGGTGTTTGGGGCACTGTGCTGAAGTAGCTTTCAAATTTCATTGTATTTGTGGAATGCAATGACAATAAAGGTATTCTATTCTATTCTATTACAATGTTAAGTACTGGAACCATTTGCTTTAGTATCTTATTTATTTGAGGTTCATTAGGACAGAGATTTCTTGAACCTCTTGTTGTGTACCCACTTATGCTCAGGGGAGGCAGTTTCCTTTTTTCTGATAAAGGAAGAATGTGCAGGTAGTCCATGCTTGTAATATTTTGCAAACCAGTGAACCCTGAGAAGTCCATTACAGGACATTTTGTTTAAGTCCTGCTATGACACATTAAACATAAATGAAGAAAATTGCTTGATGAAGCTCATAGTATAGAAAAGTATAATGGAATAAAAATAACCTACTTATCACTATAATTTGTAAAGCATCTTAAAATCTATCCAATATTTTTAATGTTTTCATTCTAGCACTGTAGTTTTTCTTTGTCATATGTTACATTTATTTTACTTATCATATTGCATTTAATGGGACTGAATTAAAGTAAGCATATTTTAACAAAAAAAAAAATCAGCCAAAAGTTGGACTACTCTAAGAGACATAAATCTTCCAGCTTCCCTCCAGGGGTAGTTATTTCAAAAAAGGTTGCAAATAATTCAATGGAAAGCAGAGGAATAATTTCAGAACAGTGGTTTCCTGGAAGAACAGAAACTCAACCATCATCTTATTCAATCTAACCTTCATTTCTGAGAATTTCATAAGTTTGGCTCAATATGATTGAATCAGGCCATGGGTGAATCCCAGAGGTGGAAGGAGAGAGAATTGGCCCACTCAGGTTAACTGGAAACAAAGGGATGAGATGAATCAGAGAGGGGTGCTTAGGTACATGTGAATGGAGTATACACATATGAGACCATACACCTGAATAGCTTCCAATCCCTGATCAGGCAAACAATATAACTGTTGAAAAAGTAGCTAACCTCTTAGCCCAAAACATCACATTAATTCATTAATAACAGATTAGACTAATCAGAAAAGCACTTTCAGCTAAGCCAGACAATAACTGAAAAGCTGTGTTCTTGAAGGATTATCTACAGATGCTGAGCAGAATGCTGGCTTTTGGCCATGAAGCTTCTCTCTGTGTAGCAGATAGAAGTCTGTGGAAAACTCTATCCTGGCAAGGTTTAATAGCGTTCAGAACTGCATGTACACCATCTAAGTCATTCCTATGGAAGGTTCTAAGCAGCTGTTGGGAAAAACCAGGCCAATGACAAAAAGGCTAGTGAGGTATGAAATGTTTTCATGGAGCAATAGACATGGTCATTGGATTTGGACCACCTGGACAGGCCAATATCTGATATGTGAGTATCTCTTGCCTGTCTTAAAGAGGTCAGACTTTGATATGCATTTCACAGTTTAATAGTACAGAAGAACCAATTCTTTCCATCATTAGACACCAGTCCTTTTCCAGCAATGGTTCTTGGCTATAGACAAAACAAAAATCTCATGTGCATCTGAAAGGTTTTCATTTGAAGTGTTGTACTTTAACAATTATTTTGCCACCAGTTTATAGGTAACGAGAAATATATTTTCTGCCCCTTGCCTGAAAACTGTGTTAAGCCATGACACAAAGAAATAACTTACAGACTTAGAGCATTACCTTGGTAACATCACAGTGGTGTTGGCTTGAGTTATTCAGAACTGTTGACAGAGGAATCAGGCCAATGACAAATGCTAGTAGTGATGGTAAGAAAGACACAGAAGGATTAATTCTGATGGCACAAGATTAAGCCTAAAGGACAAATGCATACAAAGGATGAAGTGCACCACTTAAACACCATCAACATTGACAAAATCATGGTCAATTGCAAAAGGCAGTTTCATTTGAAATAGCTGACTTCCTGTGATGACACCTTTAACACCATGAAGCATCACGAGAAACATCCCTGGGAAGGATTTGATAGGTGGATAAAAATGCCAAAATACCATTTAAACCTCTGACTGACTGTGTGAAAAACCATAATAATAAATAAGTAAAATTATATCTGTATATGTATCATCTCTATCAATTTCCTCCACATAACAATTTCCCCACCACAATAGTCATGTGCACTGGTGTAAAGAAAAACTGGGAGCTGTGCAGTAGATATTTTATATAAGAACTAGTTCACTTCTTCCCAGATAGCAATTTAGGTATTGTTAAGAAAACCAGTATGACAAATGAGCTTATCCACTGGATGTCTTTCTCAGCTTCCAGCATTACGTTTTGCTCTGGAGTTCTCAAGCTGCAAATTCTCCCAGCTTCCTTCTGCTTACTGTCTCGTCCTGGCATGCTGTTCTTAGAAATTTGTAAAGGAGCCAAATGTTGCTTCTGCTGCCTGCTCTGAAAAAAATAAATAAATGTCAAGCTGAATCAAAAACATTATAAATATTTGCCATCAGAATCCTTTGGAGGCAGTCAACCCCTGTCATGCTGCAACCTTAGAATTCTTAAGCATTTTGAGTGGCAATAACTATTGGAAACACCTATTTCTTGAAGAGATGACCCATGGAAACATTTCTTTTATTCAGAGGGATAGGAAACCATGGTATTCATGGTTGGCATCATATTTTAAGGCGCAATCCCTTTCTTCAATCTTGTGGAATAAAAGAAAAACAGAGATATCTCTTGCTTTTCATTCAAATGCTTCCTAATACAAATAACTAAGGTGACCAACCGTTCTCCTTTAGGGAGGACAGTCCTCTTTTTGTAAGTTCTGTCCTCCCTCAAAAAGTGTCCTCATGTAGACATGTAGCCTCCTTTTTGATATTTGAAGACTAATCTGTAAATCTCTGTATTTGATTGATGCTGATCCGATCCAATCTGTTGTGTGTGATGTGACGTATTTGTATTTGACATGACGATTCATCAAGGCTCGGTAAAGTGTGGTAAGACACGATTATGAGATGCATGTGCTCCACACAGGAGAATTGTTTTGAGAGAGTGTGCTGCATGCAACAGTGCACCGTGAGCAAGAGTGCACCTCACGCAAGAGTGTGCCGCACACAAGAGTGCGTTGCACACAAGAGTGCGTTGCGCACAAGTGGCTTTGTTTTTTTTCTTCAATTTATTTGTGTCCTCCTTTTCATTGTAAAAAAGTTGGTCACCTTAAAATAACACAAATCTTTCTAAATTATTAGGAGGAAATTATACGAAATTCAGTATTTGGTTTATGTTTCCATAGGAGGCTAAAATTAACCATTCCTCTCCCACCTGTGCTTTACAACTGCAATCCTTTATTTTTTTTTAAGGCAAATTTACTGTGTTTTGCAGCTGCAACCCCATGCATATGTACTTAGTAATAAGGCAAGATTTATGTCTATGTAAAAATGCACCAGATAGCACAACTTTATTAGCCAAAACTAAAGGACACTTAGAAGAGTTTTCTACAAAGCTAAAAGTGAAAAGTGAAAATCCAAATTAATGTTAAATTTAATGTAAAATATTAAAATAAAGGTCTTTTTAGAAAGAAAAGCTAAGATTTGGTTTTGTTTTCTAAGTTTCAAGAATCATGTCCTGAAGAAACAGGAATTTAATAATATGGAAGAGGCAATAACACACTTTTATAAGATCAAAATAAGGATATTTCAAGGTTCACAATAGTTAACAGTTCAGTGATAGTATATGGATGGGCAGATTAAACACTGAAAGTAAAAGAAAAACCACCTTATGGATTTGGACAGGATTGGGAAAGACTGCAAGAAAAATCAGTATTCCCTATATCAGTAAAGGCATCTGCTCCTTGAGTTGAGAGTCACTAAGCAGATATTCATACACTTTGGGCAGGTGATAAATGTGAATAATGGGGTAGAAAAAAATGATAATAGATAAGAAAATGGATAAGGTTCCAAAAAGATTAATGGAAAATTTGTGGAAAGACTACGGGATGGGTCAAGATAACAAACACTTGTCTATGTGAAGGCAACTCAGTGTCACCTAAGCAACAGCAGATTGCCTCATTGTTGAAATAAGAAATTTATCAGACACCAATCAGAAAACAACTCACCTTTTTGTTTGTCTCTGCCCACCAAGTTCATAGCTGGCTAACATATTCCCCCATGCACTGCTGGAAAAATTGAGAAAAGCTTATTTTTCGCTATACGGTATTTGAGGAGAAAGATAGTATTAATATTATGGAATGTGTCATGTAGAAACTCTTCACGCTCCTTTCTGCTCTCATCAAAATCTAGTGCCTTTGCATATTTGTCAACTGACAACAGTAACTAAAAGGCTAGTGAAGTGTTTGAGGCTGCCTGTTTGCCACAGTGTCATTTGATTGTCAATGTAATTATTCTGACAGGACTGTCACTCAGGAGCAGAAGTAATTATCGGATAAAAGCAGCAAGCAAAACCAGGTTGGCAACAAAATAATCAATGTCTCTTTAGGCTCTGAATTAATGTTAAGTAAAAATCTGTGAAAAATTGCAGGTAGATTTTTTCTAGTGATTTTTGGAGGAACCACTGAAGGGAATTCTCTCTGTTCCATAATTTTCTTTGAAAGGACCCATCAGCAGAATGATGCTGTTCAAAAACAGGGCTGAGAACCATATCTGTAGCCAGGTCCTCAGTATTTTGAGCCATACGAGAAAACAGAACAAGATTAACATAGCTGATCATTTGTACCTTCAGGAGTTCAGCAGGACTTTAGATTGTTTAAGTAAATGTTTTTTTAAAATATATTTTATTGTTCTTTTACGTTTTTAAAAAAGCAAAATTAATCATAACATTAACAGCACTATAATGTCAGTATTACACATATTTATCTCTTATGCATATTTACATCTATATACATTGTTATATAATTATATACATTTATCTATAGTTTGCTTAACTTAAGTTTCTTTGTTTTCTATTTACCTAATTTCCAGCCAATTATACTGTTTAAGTAAATGTTTATTGGCAGGAATATAAGGCAGGAATGATAATAGTCTTTTCTCCTATATTGTGAAAGTGATACCAATTGTCTAGATCAGTGATGGCTAACCTTTTCGTCGTCGCATGCCGAAAGTGCGTGCATGCATGCATGTACACACACGTGCTTGCCTGCACCCATAATGCAATGTACATGTGCACCCCACTGTGCTCCTGCACATACACTCATGACCCCATGCTCCCCCTGCCCCTGTGCATGCATGCATGAACCCCCAGGCTCAGTGCTTCTGCTCATGAGCATGTACGTATGACTCCGTGCATGCCCCACACCTCTGTGCATGCGCACACATCTCCCATATGCGCCCTGCCCCCCCAGCACATGCATGGCAGATACCCGACAATCAGCTCACTGCTGGGAGATGCGTGTGCATGTGCAGTGAACCTGATTTGGGGTGACGGCTCGTGTGCCGGCAGCGATGGCTCTGCATGCCACTTCCGGCACGCATGCATAGGTTCACCATCATGGGTCTAGATAAATAACAGCTGAACAGGTCACTGTTCAGACTTGCTGACATATAATTGATAAAGAAGTTTACTAGTTTTATCTTTCAAAATTAATAATAAATTGAAATACCTAATACCTGCATATTGGATACTATTTGCTATTAAGTTAAAAGCCAGGATCCAAGTCTAATGCCTACTAAATTATAACAATTTCCTTCACTTCCCTTCCTTAAAAATGTTTTTTGTTTTTGTTTCAGACACTACTAATACTTGCAACCAGAGGTGGGCTGCTGCAGGTTCGGACCAGTTTGCCTGAACCTCTTGTTCCAATTCTGCATGATTCATAGAACCAGCAAATTGGACCACTGGCTGGCCCTGCCCCTGCCTGTTTTTTGGACCCTTTTTGGGGTGAAAAACAGCCTGAAAAAGCCCCCCCAAATGGCCTGAAAATGGCCTGAAAACAGCCCAAAAAAACAGGCCATTTTTCTGGCTTTCAAGTTATTTTGGGGCCATTTTCAGACCATTTTTCTGACCAAAATTGGCCTGAAAATGGCCCCAAAATGGCCTGAAAACAGCCCCAAAATAGTTTGTTTTTCAGGCTATTTTCATGCACTTTGGCTGGAGAAACAGCCTGAAAATGGCCCCCAAAATGACCTGAAAACAGTCTGGAAAAAGGGCTGTTTTTCCGGCTGTTTTCCGGCTCTCTTTTGGGCTGTTTTCAGGCCATTTTTTCCAGCCAAACATGGTCTGAAAACAACCCAAATATAGCATCAAAACAGCCCAAACTGGCCTGAACACAGCTCAAAAACAGGCCAAAAAACAGGCTGAAAAATGGGCGGGGGTGGGGCTAGCCAGTGATGAGATTTGTCCCAACTGGCTGAATCATACCTGTTCCTTTGAGGTGAGTGACTGGGAGGCGGGGCTGGGTGTGATGAATGACATCACCCACCCAGTCACATGACCAACCAGCCATGCCTAATCAGCCAGAGAACTGGTTGTTAAAAAATGTGCAGCCCACCACTGCTTGCAGCTGATATTCCATATAAACAATGACAGAGGGATATTTCAAAGTTTATATGGAAAGGGAAAAAACCAAGAATTAGGTACAGACTGCTGCAAGATGCTAAGGAAAGAGGGGGTCTGGGTCTAACAGTTTTGAAATTGTATTTTGATGCCTGCTGTTTGGTCTGGTTAAAAGAATGGGTGAACCAATGGGTGCTAGCCTCTAATTCTTCAGAATAAGAGGCTACCAGATTCAGAAGGCCATGAATTAAGATTTGGTTGGCACTGTTACTTATGGCAATACAAAGTTAAAGTAAATGTTGACTTCAACAATCATTTTGTCAAACATGCTATTTTGAGAGTTTGCAATAAATATAAAACACGGTTTTCTATGAAGATGCCTCTTTGAGTTTCTCCACAGGAAGCTTTTTTTAAGAAAAGAAACAATGAAAACACCAAACTGGTAGACATGATAAAATAATATATTTTAATTTAAATCTAAGGAGGACCCTCAATTCTAAGGAGGAACTAGAATCAGGTCATGTTTGTCATTAGTTTACATATTTACAACTGAAAGATTTAATTTAGATTTTAAAAAATCATGGGTTTAATTTTGTTAAAAATGAATTGGAAACTTTACTGTGTGGTAGTGATAAACATATTATTGCTAAAGTCTATAAAGTATAATTGAATTTAAATCTGGAAAATGAACAAGTAAAGCATTCAGTGGGCAAGGAATTTTGGATATAATGTAATGCTTGAACAGTGGGATAATATGTGGAATAAAGGTTTAAAGTTTACACAAAACTATAATTTAAAATAAAATTTCTATAAGATGATGCATCATTGGTATTTAACTCCAGATAAATTGTCAAGAATGTATAAAGGTACTTCAAATGAATGTTGGTAATGTAAATGTAAAGAAGGGACTTTTTAATCATTTATGGTGGATGTGTGATAAAGCAAAGAAATATTGGAGTAGGATTTATTTCTTAATACAGAAAATTCTTAAAGTGAATATAGAAAGAAAACTCTTAAGAGTCTTTTCTTTTGGGTTTAATGGAACAAGACTTGGAAAAAAAGAGGAACTGCAATGTTATATGTGTTAATGGCAGCAAGATTACTTTATGCACAAAAATGGAAGGATGCTTTAATCTCCACAATGGATGAATGGCTGCAAAAACTGATGGAGTTAGCAGAGATGGCTAAATAGATTGTTTTAATTAAAGAAAAAAAACACAAATACCTTTATTTCTACTTGGAAACCATTTCTGGACTTTGTGCTTGAGGTGGGAAAAAATGAAACTTTGATTTTGGGTTTTAGTTATTAGTTAGATTTGTTGTTATAGAAATGGCTAGTTTATATTATTATGAAAAAGTAAAAAGTTGAGGGTAGATGTTAATGCCTTATTTTACCACACCAAAGGATTTGGAAGTCAATGCCTTTTATTTTCTTTTTCCCTTGCTTTCTCCCACTATCCACTTCCCTTTTTCCTTCCCTATTTTCCCTAATACTTACTTTTGAATTCTCTTTGTATGTCATATTATAAATTAATAAAAACTCTTAAAATTTTAAAAATTTTATTTTTATTATTTATTTCTTACTAAAATTTCTAAGTTACTCTACTCCAAAATGGCTTTCCTGGGGTCTATGAAAGTTGTTTTTTAGTTCATAGTTAACATTGAAAAAAGCTCACATTTAAGAGAAAAAAAATCCTCAGGGTCTTTTTTGTTGTGGAGGGAGAAGAAAATGAATATATATAAGTTGATTCTATTTTTAACAAATTTTGTGCACAATTTATGAGATGTTAATCTCTTTGAAGTTTGAGCCATCCTATGGGAAAGATATGAAAGAAAATTCAGAGTGCCAAATCTCTGTGGGTGTAACAAAAGACTTTTTGATCGTATATACAGTATATATCAATGAAATGTACTATAACTACCCTGTGGGAATTTTGGCTTTTCTGGATAAAATTTAATTGTAAGAATGACATCTGGAGAGTTGGGAAGAATCATGTTACACATTACATTCTTCAGATCAATGCCATCTGATAAGGATCAGAATACAATGGAGATTTTGATGAAGCGACTAGTCTAGAACTATTGTTACATGGTTTTCATGTTCTTCGCTTATTTTGGTGGGAATAATTATCATATCTTATTTCTAGCAGCCACAAACCTTTCTGGTTTTGCAAAGCAAATGGGTTTCAATCCTTAGGCAAACCATTTCATATTGATGAGAGCTTGGGTTTTCCTTTTTAAAGAGGTATTTGTAAGAATTTGTAAAGGCAATGGATAGAGCTAAATTTCACTCTGTGCAAATAGTCCTGAGAAATGCATTAGTTGAGAATAATACTATAACAGTCCTTGTGGAAAGAAGAAGAAAAGATACCAACTAAGTGCACACACATCAAAGATACTTGCAGCATGGGATGGAAATGTTCAAATGATTTCAGAGTTGTTATATTTCTGGGTTGTCAATAGAGAATAAAGCTAACAGAGTTGTCCATTATTAAGCCAGATCCACTTGTAGATTGGACACAAATAATCATCAGCTTCCTGTGGGTAAGTTTTCCCTAATGTTATACTACTACTACTACTAATAATAATAATAATAATAATAATAATAATAATAAAATAGTCTAATGAAAATATTCATATGATTGCATTGCTCCGGCCTCCTCTATGAGAAAAATAATAATATTTGTAATGATCACTTGATGTTGCTAAACTGTATACAAAATAGAATGATTTTTTAAAAAGCATACATTTTGCAAATATAAAACTAAAATCCCAGAAAAGTTAGGATAAAGAACTTAATCTATAGCTATGTAATTTTAGTATTAAGTAAAGATACTGGAAATTCAGGCAGAATCCATATCTCAGAAAATTCCAGATGAGGATTGATTGTGAGTGGCACATCACTTTTCAGTCAGGATGTATGTTAAGAGAGGCAAGCCACAGCCATAGTCTTGACACACAATCCCCAGTCTTTTTTTTTTGACCTATCCATGGTCACTATTTTGGTTATGACCCCTTTAAATTATTACACAGAGGAGCTGTAGCCATGGCATAGGCAGCTGTTTCCAGTCTTGGCTGAATATTCTGTGCAAATAGGTAGTTCACATGTTTGGAAGTCTCATAGAGCGAAGAGACTAACACAGAGGTTACCTGATCTTGAGTGTAATTTTGGTCTAACCCTAGTGTCTAAAAACACTAGCAGATTCCTAGAAGTCTGGCACTCTGACAAATTGTCTATCAATAGACATATAGACACAAACAACTGTGCAAAAAACCCCCACCAATTAATAAGCCCAAAAGAGAGCAAAATGACCTAAATACCTCCCCACCAGCAATCAACACCCAGATGAGTAGAGATTAATATGAAGATTAACATCAGGCCAACAATCAAGAAGTAAACAATATCCCAATCAAATAACTGCCAAACAAGCTAACAGTAACCAACCAATCAACCAACCCACCAAGACAATTCCCACCAACACTGACAGGGCAAGCCACTAGAATATAAACAGAGAGCAAATCTACTAGCACTGATAATGTTACCTAATTTAGGTTATTATCTGCTAGAAAATGACCAAATTCAGAGAACAACAAGGACCCCTCAGAAATAAATTTTTGAATCTCATTTTAAATTGACTGAAATCTAGTGCTGTTTTAAAATGTTTACCAAAATGTATTAATGATTAAGCACATACTTTTGTTAATTTATAAAATAATTTCTATATTTAATGTTTTGATGTACCTTAAGACCAAATAAATATTTACCTTCCTATAATATTAAACAACTTTCTTTACAAACATTGATTGGTATTTATTTTTATTTTATTTTATTTTAGAAAATTTATATGGCTGCCTACTCGCCCATAGCAACTCTTGCACAAATATAAAAGCATCATATAAAATAAAAATAATAAAAGAAAATAATAGCCCCCCATCCCACATAATTTAGCCAAATAAACAATCCTAGACACTATTTCAAATACTGAAATATGTCTACAGTTAAGAATGAAAAAAAAATTCTTGGATCAAGGCAGACAAGGAGATGAAATGGAAGAAAATCAAGCAAAATAAATAAATAAATTAAAATGGTATACAGTATTGAATAATTAAGAAATTACTCCTCTGCTTTTCTCTGAGGACAACAAATACAAATTAATGCATGAGATATATTCATTTTTATGTGCCATGAAAAGAAGTATTCAATAGATTTCTTCTCCAAGCTATCTTCCATTTATGGTTTTAGTGACTTTTGCCCTTGCACTATTAGCTATTCTGTTTGCTCAATAAATTCTATGTAATATTCATGGGTCATAAATATTTCCATAACTGTTAACTCTGAAATTTACCCACACTTCATTTCCTTCTCTCTTATGACTCTTCAACTTGATATGAAGTCTTGAGTTTTAATGAACTATGACAGTTCTCTTTGCAAAGCTAATGTTAATTATTAGCTCCATTTGCATAAACCCACATCAGACTGGCCTGCTTTTCTTTCTTTTTGTTATTTTGATTCCTGTTTTATTGCAAGAATTAAATCCACTAAGTGTATCAAACAAACATGCTTTAGCAAAACAGTAGTAAAAGCAACCCAAACTATACAACTTCAAAACATCCTTGGTAAAAAAAAAAAAAGTGAAGAAACAGAAGCAAAAGTCTCCTCAGATGTTCCTCAGAAAAACTATGCTTCCAAAAAAATTAAAAGACAAGGGGCTAATCTAGTTGACAGAGGGAGGGGAAACATCTCCAAGTCTCATCAAAGGTATAACAAGTAGTTTTTCCCAGTAAGTACACATCCAGGCAAAAGAAGAATGGGACGACAGAGAATAAGGTGGCTGGATGGACTCACTGAAGCAATCGGCGTGAGCTTAAACGGACTCTGGTGGATGGTAGAGGAGAGGAAGACCTGGAGGAACATTGTACAAGGGTCTGGCATGACTTCACGAGTAACAACAACACATCCAGGCAAGTCAGTTCTGACTGGAGAAATGACTGTTGAAGCACCAGGCACTGCCTTGTCGGGCCTTATAGATTAAAACCAGCACATAATTGGAGAATTCTGTGGAAAGGTGAGATGGAAATGTCATTAATCAATGACTACATCCCTTTCTGCTAAACAAACTTTGTATAAATCCTGCCAGAGACCCATCAGGGCATACTTTGGTCTTGTACAGGAGAGGCTTCTTTTTCAGAGTGTTTTAAGGATTGTATGATTCTTTCTGTTATACAGGATATCACTCTGAGACTTCTTTTTCATGAAGGGAAGTAATCCAAAAATGATTAAATAAAAATCTCACCAGGTAAAGCATAAGCATATTTGTGCAAGAAATTCAT
The DNA here is from genome assembly GCF_049901735.1 of Notechis scutatus. NCBI lineage: Eukaryota > Metazoa > Chordata > Lepidosauria > Squamata > Elapidae > Notechis > Notechis scutatus. Next base: position 71,883,337 of record NC_142009.1, on the reverse strand, counting down.
GCTTTACTTTTAAATGAGCACTTACAGGATGGCTCTATCATCTGTCCTGCCCATACTGCTGTGAGGAATATTCTCCACAAACTTGTTGAGTGAGGTAATGAGGAAAGACATACATTTAGTTTGATAAAAGTGGAAGAAGAAAATTGAAATGTTAGTTCTTTGGTGAATATCCAAAGAATCCCTTCTCAGAGGTAACTAGAGATTCCAGAAGTTGCACTCCTACATCTGGAGGATGCAACATCAGGATAAACAGATTAACAATTCATTTGTTTTCAAAGCTCATTTTACAGTGATCAGTTAAGGAACAGGGTATTCCATAAGTTACATAGAAGACAATTTACTTTGTATTATATGTTTTATTATGGCATAAATGGGCTTTGTTTCTACTTGCCTCAGTGTATGCAATACTTAATGTCCCTACTTAGGAAAAGTCATGAGACAAGAATCACTCGAGACCAGAAATAATATTTATTTCTTCTTTGAATCTGAAATTATCTGATAACCTATTGAGTGAATGATATAACATAACATCATTATCTTTCTTTCTTTCTTTCTTTCTTTCTTTCTTTCTTTCTTTCTTTCTTTCTTTCTTTCTTTCTTTCTTTCTTTCTTTCTTTCTTTCTTTCTTTCTTTCTTTCTTTCTTTCTTTCTCATTGAGAGCTTAAAGTAAACTGGACTGGATTATTCTGACAGAATCTGGATCTGTCAGTGGAAGTCAGTGGAAGTACTACTGAGGGTTAGTAGTTCATTTCCCAACAGACAGCTTAAACTGCATAGAATTACATCTTACTACATGCACCTAAAAGTCCCATATCGAACAAAACTCGTCATGTAGAAACAAGTTGTATTCACCATCATGTGTACTACCTTATGCTGCCGATACTTTGCAGATATCACATATCAGTTTCTATATCACAAGTACTTAAAATTCCAGATTTAAAAAAATCATAATCTTACCCACTTGGGAGTACAGCTCAGAGCAATAGTTTCAAGAAAGGGGAGGGGTCCCATATTTTCCTTGTTTCTGTCCCCCTTGTCTGAAAGCATGCATATACATGGCTAATAAATCAAATAAAATCTTTTTTACCATAGAAAAAGTTTATCTGGGTATAACTTTTTCACTAGGTGTTGGCTGCTAAGAGCTCCTTGCTGGTGCTGCATGCAGAGATTACCATGGGAAAAAAACTACAGGTTGTTTACTGTAATGGGCTTCAAAGGATTTGTCCAAAATGTGTTTCAAAAGATTTCACCCTTAGAACTCCACCCTCAAGCTGTGAACTGTCCAATAGTTCCTGCCTAAACTGTTATCTTAAAAATCCTCTCCCTGATCGGCTTGGTATCTAAGTTAAGATTCTGCCCTTTAACAATGTAATCAGTGAGTTCCATAGGGATTTTCAGCAATTCACAAAGGCAAGCCTAGTGTGGCATTCTTGTTCTTGGAAAGCTAGGATTCCAGTGTACAAATGCAACAACAACATGGTTTATGAATTACTGGAATACTGTCTTTGGAATACTGTAGGATTTCTTGAGAGCTGGATTGAGTAGACACCGGTAGATTTGAAGAAATGGAGAATAGTTCCCACTAGAAAGGTTCTAAGCAAAAAGTGGAGAGTTTGCTAAATTAGGGTACTGCTAAATTTTTGGAAATGGGGTTCACCAATTCCCCGTGAAAAAAACCAGCAATGTGGGAATGCAGAAGTATCCCAAAATTTGGACTTTTTATGTGGCAATAAGGATATTGGACTAATTTTGCTCAATGTTACTACATTGTAACAGAATTGAAAACAGAATAAAAAGACAAAGGTGTTGGATTTATACATGAATAAGTATCTATATATGTCCTTAAAAAGTTTTGGTCTTCCATTCTCTTATGTCCAGACAATATGACCATTGATAAAGGATTGCAATCCAAAACTGTCAAGGTAGAACAAATTGCTTTCCAGTTTTAGCATACATGGAATTTGTGTGTGTGTGTGTGTGTGTGTGTATGTGTGTGTGTGGATATGTATGAAGGCAGATAATTTGGAACACAAACACCATAGTTTGGTATTCTTAATCCTGCAAAATTTAAATATGTGGCATATTCATTTTAGATTAACATGAAGGATTAAGGGATTGTTAATAATGTTTCATTATCTCCCTTTCTTACAATGTTATTAGAGTTTTATTAAATGCATAATCTATTAGTAATACCTTTAACCTCTATATCAGTTATAATTTTCATTCCTGAAAGCACAATTGATCAAACCAATAAAAATGTTAATTCAAAAAGATAATGGAATATATTCAAAAATTTGATTTTCAAGGATAAAATAAAATAGGTATAACTTCTATAATAAGTAGTTGTACTGAGAAGAATTTAGGAGAAAATGCCATTGAGTTCTGTTTTTGGACAGTAATTCTTTCAATAAATAATGGTTTGATGGAAGCAGTGTGCATATTTTTTAATTAGGTTTCAAAGGTTTGGCCTTACATTTATGATATTGCTATTTTATAATATGATCCCGTGAATAGGAATTTGCAAAAATTGGTTTGATTATGGGTTGTCAATATTTCCTTAATACTGTATAATATTAATATCTGATTTTCCTCTGGGTAGCATGTGTATATGTGTGCATTTTTATAATATTCATATGTGTATACATATACATGTATACATATATACTTACATATATATGTGTGTGTGGGGGGGATATATATGACGATATCAATAGATATACATATAGATATATCTCTATATAGATATAGAGATAATAGAGATAGATATGAGTTCATGGTCTCCGTTTCTTTAACTTTTTGAAACTGAAAACAATTGTTTGCTGTTTTTATTAATTTATGGAATGTATATTTCTCCTTTTATCTTCCCCACTTACTTTATAGTTACAGCAAACATATTTCTCAGGTTTTGCTGATGTACATCGTTACTGTTTAATTTGTATGCCATTTGATATATATTTTTTGACAACCGGAATGCTAACCGTAAGAGATGAGGATCACAGAAACTGAATGCTTGAGATAAATCCAAATCAGATTTTGAAGGTGCTGCTTGCTTTCAAAAATGTAGGGAATCAAAATTAAGCACATGTCTGAAATGACCGGGAACTACGTTGTTTTATTATTGCTCCATTTCACAGTCACACCTGGGCACTCAGTTATTTTATTTGTTCCAATCATGACTGGAGCAGGCATTTTGTTTTCCTGATGAGAAAATAAGTAGGAAAATAATCACTCTACAATGAAAGCACTTTCAAATAAAGAGAGGAATAGTGTGCCACTAACTGGTGTTCAGAAAACTGCAGATTAGGATAGTAACAGGCACATAGTAGAGTGATATTTCTATGTCACTCCACCACAGTGGAAGTCACACCTTAGATCAGGGTTTGTCTGGGGGCAGTGAGAATGGGATTTGGAGTTTAGGATGATGCATTCAGTGGTGGGATTCAATTTTTTTTACTGCCTGTTCTATGGGTGTGGCTTGGTGGGCATGGCAGGGAAAGGATACTGTAAAATCTCCAATCAGAGGTGGTATTTGCTGGTTCTCCGAACTACTCAAAATTTCCACTACCGGTTCTCCAGAACTGGTCAAAACCTGCTGAATACCACCTCTGGATGCATTAGTCCCTTGCATGGATGGATTGTTCTTTTTTGTATACAGTTTACACAGAGGTGGTATTCATCTGATTCGGCTGAATCAGTTGTTAACTTTGTGTGCAATTCAGAGAACTGGCTGATCCCCACCACTGGCTGGCCCTGCCCCTCGCCTCTCCCCTCCCAGGCACTCCTCATCTCAGCTGGCATCTCCTGAGGTCATTTTGGCATCTTGACACTCTTTTGTGGGCAGCGGCCTGCTGGGGGGCGGTGGTTGAGTGTGGGGGTAGCCCTCCCTCTGTGGGCCTGGCCCAGTGCCCTTCCTCCTCCTCCTCCTCCTCCTCCTCCTCCTCCTGCTCTTCCTCCTCAGAGCTGCTGCTATTCCTGCACCCAAGTGAGGCTGTCCTGGACTGCGTCTGCCACCTCTACGTCTGCCTGCACGAGTTCATCAAACAGTTCAAGGGAAGCCTCTGCAGCCTTGGGAAGCCAAAAAATGGGCCTTCTGGAAATATCGGAAGTGCCAGAATGGGCCCATTTTCAGCCTCCAGAGGCTTCAGAGGATTCCCTCGAGCCTCCAGGAGGGCAAAAAGGCCTCCCCTGGGCTCCAGTGGCCCTCCGGAGGCTGAAAACTGGTACTTCCGGTATTTCTGGAAGGCCCGTTTTTTTCAGCCTCCTGTAGAGGCTTCCCTTGAGCCTCCAGGAGGACGAAAATGGCCTCAAAAGGGCTGAAAATCAGCTGGAAGGTGCATGCATGCACAGGTAAGGGTGCAGGGAAGGAATGTTGAGTGCATTGCACTGTGGGTGCCGGCATGTGCATGCTTTCAACACATCACAACAAAAATGTTCACCATCACTGCCCTAATCACTGCAAATAGCTTTGGGAATTCCATTTCGGAAAATTAATATGGAGATGTTTTACTGAAGACATGGGCCACTCTTCCTATACACAAAGTAAGCAAACTAAGGGAGTTTTGTCTCCTTTTCCCATTTTTTTTAGTCAGACACTTAGAGGCCTTCAAGGATCTAGAGTCTTAGACCTTTTCCTAGCAATGGACTTAAACAGGAATGTTTCATCTGAACTCAGCAGTAGGAAGATGATGATGAAGGAGCACTTTCCAGTGTGCAAATGGTCCATCACAAGTTGCAAAAGGAAGGAACAGTCCTAATGTATTCTGTTTTCAGATACATCAATGCAAAGCCAAAATATTATGCATTTCTTTATTTGATTTATAGCCCACATATAATAAGTTATATGGGATTATTTTATCCCATTATTTTATCTGGGGTAGCTTGATTGTCCAAAGTCACCCAAGGAATTTCCATGGCTGTGGGTGAACCAGCACCGGGATCTCTCCACTTCCAGTCTACTATAACACTACTGGTTCTCCAACTTAGCCCTCCAAATGAGTTAACTTTCAGCAGACAAGACCACAGCTGATTCTTCTGAAATTTCTTTTGATTGGCTGATTGACTGTTTGCTATCAAACCATTTTCAGCTCCTAGCATCCACATATATTTTCTCCATAATGATATATCCCTAGCCATCAGGTGTGCAGGAGCACATAAGCTTCAATCAATCAATCAATCAATCAATCAATCAAAATAGAGCTGGGAGGTATCTGGGAGGGCTTCTAGTCCAACCCACTGCTCAAGCAGGAGAGACCCTATACCAGTGGTTCTCAACCTTCCTAATGCCGCAACCCTTTAATACAGTTCCTCATGTTGTGGTGACCCCCAACCATAAAATTATGGCTTGGTTCCTAAGACCATCGAAAATATGTGTTTTCTAATGGTCTTAGGCGACCCCTGTGAAAGGGTCATTCGACTCCCAAAGGGGTCGTGACCTACAGGTTGAGAACCACTGCCCTATACCATTTCAGATAGGTGGTTGTCTAGTCTTTTCTTAAAAACCTCCAGTGATGAAGCACCTACAACTTCTGGAGGCAAGCTGTTCCAATGGTTAATTGTCCTCACTGTTAGGAAGTCTCTCCTTAATTCCAAGTTGCTTCTCTCCTTGATTAGTTTCCATCCATTTCATCCATCTGAACTGTAGTCTTTATGTAGAAGGCTTTAATTTTATGCACACAATATACTGCTCCATTGCTTTTATCAAGTAATTTACGCTTACTAGCCAAATAAATATAACTACTCTGTTCTCTCTTTGTTGTACATTCCAACTAGAGACGAAAAAGATAATGCAAAAACAGTCTCAATATTAAACTAACCTAAATAAAACCAAATAGGCTTTATAGGGGATCTCATAACATTTGCCTATCATATTATATTAATTATGAGAAGAACAAGTTCAGAAGTGTTAATGCTATCTGAAATGCATTAGCTTTTCATGGTTACATTATTTTGCTGTGTACCACAGATAATGTTAATTAAAAGGGCTATAAACAAATACTTTCCTCCTTGTATTTTTGAATGCAGTCCAATGATTAATGCAAAGGCTCTGTATTTTTATTACGTTTTAGAGCACAATCTCTAATTCCTCATCAAATCAAGCCCCTGGATGGCTTCAGAAAGACATATCAGAAAAAAAGTGATTTCTTAAAAAAAATAAAAAATAAACAACCAAGGCAACTGCACCTGTGTTTATTGTGCAGAAAGACTGGGTTGATTTGTATTCATGATACCAATTTCTATGCCCAATAAAATATTTTAAAATGATACAGCTGAAAAACAGCCTTGTTTCAAACACCTTTTATTTATTAACAAATAAATACATTTTTGCCCTATATATTTATTATTTGCCCAATAAATTGCTCTAGGTAAAAATATTCAGATGGAGTCCAGGAGGTCTCTTACAGGAAAAAAGCCATCATTTATTCACAAGTTTTGATTTCTTTATTAATTGTCTTCCAGATGTGAAGGAATATAAATGACTCGTTGAATCAGCCCAATTCTCTTTAAACGTGTGTTTTTCCAATACGAAGAAGCCCCTTTGGACAACTGGGGAAAGTATTGGTGGCAGATGTCCATCTACTGCAGTGGTCATTCACAGTGTGCTGAAGATCATGGAGAACTGACGTTCACTATGTATTATTAATGTTGTCCATCACATCTAGCAATGTATCAACATCACTGAGAAGAAATGAAGCCCTTTTTGTTCCTCTTGAGGGAATTAACCATGTTAATAATTTAACAATTGCAGTGATTCACTGAACGGCTACGGCAAGAAAAGTTGTAAAATGGGGAAAATTCACTCAACAACTGTTTCACTTAGCAACTGGAATTTTGGGCCCATTTGTGGTCATAAATTGAGCATTACCTATATTCTTTCCTGTTTCTATGAGAAAAGAAATTAACTAAATTAGTTAAATTAGTTAATAATATAAAATGTTTTACAGATGGTATTCAACTGTCAATAATGCCCAAACAGGCAAACCATATTTTAATGAATGCTGGAAATGCCTTGAGATAGAAGGAACATTTTACAATATGCAATAGACATATACCCCCGAAGTATTAGAAAGAAGTACAAATTCATAAAATTTTAGGGATCAAATTTAAAATGAATTCACATTTTTATAGCTATAATACCAGAGAACATTAATAAAAAGTACCATAATTTATTAAGATACATGTTTACAGCTGCAAAAACACATTTGCACTTTACCAAAAAAAGACAAAACCAACAATCTCTGATTGGGAACTTAAACTTGGAGAGTAGCATTCATTGTACAATTTTAACATTTTATCTGTCAATTTGTAGATAATATTTTTTTTGGAAAATGTATCTTTATTTTAAATATTTTTTAAATCATCAAATATTTAAAATACATTTGCTGAACCACTTTCCCTTTGATGCATGATACATAGAACTTCATATTCCAGTTAATGGTTCAGTATGTAAATACAGAATTTAGCAAAATTTATTTTGGGGTTATATTTAGGTTATATTTTATTTTGCCTGTCCTTGATGGACATCTATGTAGAATAGAGTGATCTTTCTCAACTTTAATCCCAAAACTTTTAGATGATCTCATATCACATCTAGAATTAACATTGTTAACTTGTGATTTTTAGCTGTAATTTATTTGGCCAATAAATAATTTATATACCATTTATATTTTAAATGGTATTATATTTTATAGTATTTTCTAGGCTTTGTGGTATGTCTATAGTTGGTGCTTTTCCAAGCCATTTATCCATTTAAAGATTAGATATCTTTAAATATGTCTATCAAATACATAGAATTCAAATATCTAATTTAGGATATAAATGTCTCCATAATTTGCTCTGTGAACATAATATACTTGCATAATGAGGTCAGTATTAATCTAATATTTTGCATGCTTATGAAATATTAATATTATGACTGTGCCAGGTTTTAATTTTAGAATTTCAGTATTAACAGGCAATTGATTCTCAAGCTATATTTGGTTTGGGAGAATGCTTAGGACCAAGTCATTCTATATCAGATGTCAGAAGTCAAAAAATATTATTTCAGCTTTCTTGTTTGGCAATAGCTATGGTTTATCCAACTTCATCAACTCTCAGAAGGTTGCTGAGATAAATGCTCCTAAATGCTCTTTCGATATGCATGCGCACGCGTGTGCGCACGCACACACTCACACACACACGCGCACACACACACACACAGAGTCACTGTATGTAGTCAGAAAAAGAGTACTTGATTTTGAAAAGGCCCAAAGGTGCTTTTTCAAGAGGCAATTGGACTTTCTGTTTTTTCTTTTGAAGATGTTTCGCTTCTCATCTAAGAAGCTTCTTCAGCTTTGATTGGATGGTGGGGAATGGAAGGATTTATACTCCTTGCAGACAGCTAGTCATTTGCACTCTTTTAGTGAGTTGTTAAGGCCACTAGGAGGCTTATCTGTATCATTAGAGTCACCTGAGTAGTTCAAATGGTTGTGGAGCCTTCTTGGAACTGTTGAAAGGACTGTGTTGAAGACTGGAGATAGATGATGTCGTATCCCTCCCCTTCTGTTCAATGTTGACATAGATGGCCTCTTTAACCCCTCTTTCAAACCAGTGGTCTTCTTTATCCAAAATGTGGAGTTTGCTGTCTTCAAAAGAGTGGCCTTTGTCTTTTAAATGCAGATGGACTGCTGAATCTAGTACTGATGGATTTGTTCTCCTGTGTTATGCCATGTGTCTATGAAGTAGTTGTTTTGTTTCTCCAATGTACAGATCTATACATGGCTCACTGCACTGTACTGCATATATCACATTGCTCAGTTTGCATCTGGGTGTTTTATCCTCAGGGTGGACAAGCATCTGTCTTAGTGTATTCTTGGATTTGAAGTATGCACGTATGTTGTGTTGGCTGAAGATCCTCCTGAGCTTTTCTGATATTCCTGCAATTGGAATGACAACATTGCTTTATTTATTGTTCTCTTCATTGTCTGTTATGGAGGAGCTCCTGTAGGATCTTTTTTGAGATTTGATGAAGGCCAACTTGGAATAGCCACATATTCTGAAGGCTTCCTTGATGTGTTTTAGTTCTTTTTCTTTTCCATCTTTGCTGGTAGGCAGGCCTTCAGCTTGGTAGTGTAAGGTTCTGATGAATCCCATTTTGTGTTTCAGTGGATGGTAGGAATCAAAATTTAAATATTGATCTGTGTGGATGGTTTTTTTGTAGACTTCAATGTTAAGACTACTCTCTTCCTTAACATGTACTGCACAGTCCAGGAAGACTGGACTATTTTCCTTAACATCTTCTGTGTGAATTTGATGTATCTATCCACAGAGTTCATAAGTTTGGTGAACACTCCCAATTCCTGTGTTTTGATCTTGACTCAAGTATCATCCACATAGCTATACCAGTGAGCAGATGGAATTCCTGTGAAGGAGTCTAGGGCTTTGGTTTCTATCTCTTCCATGTAGAGATTGGCCACAACAGGGGACACAGGTGCAGCTGTGTTTTGTCTGTAGAAACCTCCATTGTATTTAAAAAAATTAGTGGTCAGGCAGAGGTCCAGGATGACACATATATGGTCTGGGCTGAGATTACAACATCATCTATCTCCAGTCTACAACACAGTCCTTTCAACAGTTTCAAGAAGGCTCCACAACCATTTGAACTACTCAGGTGAGACTGATGACATAGATAAACTTCCAGATGGCTGTAACGATTTGCTAAAAGAATGCAAATGAGCAGCTGTCTGCAATGTGTATAAATCCTTCCATTCCCCACCATCCAATCAGAGCTGAAGAAGCTTCTTGGATGAGAAGTGAAACATCTTCAAAAGAAAAAAAACCCACTAGAAAATCCAGTTGCCTCTTGAAAAAGCACCTTTGGGACAACCATGACCTAGATGACTGAGAATCTCTATCGACAATTGTGAAAATCATGTTGCATTTTTAAAGATAATGGAAGATAATGAAACTGATGAGAAGTTAGGGTTAGGGTTAGAGTAAGATCTTACAAGTTGATGACTTCAAACAGAAGATCAATTTTATGATTCAAATATATGATCTTGATGACAATGTTTTTTAATAGTAACCCAATTCAGCCCATGAATTTTGGTATGATAAAAGAACAATAATTAAAAATATTATGTGTTTAAAATGAAACTGAAATTTGAAATAAAAACACCGGTAACAGTTTACATGTCACAAGTATTGGAGTAAAAGCTGGTATATTTGTTTTGGTGACTGAATTATGAATTACAAACATCATCCTGGCTGATTGCTCATCCCTGTTCAACAAAATATTTGTGATCTCAACATTCATTTCTATTCTGTGTCATCCAAAAGAAAAATTAATCCTTGCAGCACAGACTGCATCCCTAATCTTCAATTATTAGCAATGTTGGCTGAGCTCTCATGGGGCAAGACATCTATTTTTCAGTGTTTTATTGTCCTTCTTGATTTTCTTTCCTCTTGTGGTTTTCCATTTTTATTTATTAACATATATTATTCTTTACAATTCTATTACACAATTTCTCAGAAGCAATATTTTGTAATTTGTTTTCCCTGGGTACTGTTTTGTCTGCATTTGGAAACCCAATAAAAACAAATGAAGTGTAATGAAGGTTTGAATTATCTATGAAGAATAAATCTAGATGCATGCCTCTACATAGATAATTTTGAATGCCAATGCTAATAAATAAGGGCCATCCTTTTTTGGGGGTGTGGGTTAAGGTAGACAGATGAAAACATTTCACTGGCAACAATGGTTAAAAGTCAGTCAAAAGACATGTACATTAGTTTCAACAATCTACAATATCTTTATGTCTAAATTAATATATCAAAAGGCCCAGAAGTTTCCAGAGCTAATAGAGATGATCTGTAGGGAAGAAGGGGCTTAAGTTATCCCAGCCTTACCTCTTTTATGTACATAACAGTAGCACAATAGAGATAGAAAGTAGGATCCCAGGTGTATTCCTCTCCATGAAGGAAACAATTTAGTGGATAGGTATTCCACAGACATTGCTTTATTTGTTTTACCTATCACTGATGGTGGCACCTGTAGGCAAATGCATGGGTATCCCCTCTCCAATCTGCTATATGAATAGAATTAGGTGTGACACCAGAGGATGTGTCTCTGCCTTTTATTAAAGGTATTGGAAAGATCCCCCTTGTTGCGACTATGATGCTAATATACAAACTTGTTGTGGCCCCGATTCCCGTGCCTATGCTGTCAGAGGAAGAGGACCTGGAAGATGAGGAGGAGGAACTGGGAATGCCTTCCTCCCCAGGACCTTCCTCCCTGGTAATGCCTCAGGTTCCATCAGACAACCGAGAGGAACAGCCTAAGATTAATCAGGAGGAAGGCATATCGGAGCAGCCCCTGACAGGGAGTAAAGAGGAAGAGTGTTGGCTTGATCCTAAGCAGTGTCATAGGGAGAAACATGAGCAGCAAGGTAGGAGGTGTGGGAGGGTCAGAGAGTGAGCTGAGTTATTGAGCCACACCCCACAGGGATAAAAGTGGGTGTGTTTTCTCCTGAAACTTTGTACAGGACAAAGTTTAACCTTACTTCAGATTTTCTTTGTGGACTGCCTTGTGATTTTCTGTGAGTAAAATTTTATTTATTATCAGTTCGGACTTGGCAGGCAGGACATGTTGGAATTCCAAGAATATAATCAGTTCCAAAGAATTAACTCTGTGAAGTCTGAGCCAGCTTGCCTGCCTGTGTTTGTGAGTTTGTACTCTTTCATCTTTTGGGAAAGAGGAAAGGCGAGACAGAACACAAACTATTAAACATATTGGGTAAGATTGCCCATAATGTGTTCTCTGGTTCCCTAGAAGATCTCCATGAAGCAATGCCAGAGGTGATTGCCTGGATAGCAGAACTGGACATTCAATTTTGAAGACATTGCTGTACCCTTATAGAGGTTCATAATAAAATTACATGGATTATGTGCTTATGTTTACTTCTCTTTCTCATGTTCTCATCATACGTTAAATAATTTTCTGTCTGTCTGTCTCTTTTACTCTCAGCAAACTGGTGGCTGACCAGAAATTGGAACATCTGGTCTGCACAGCAGGAAATAAGAGATGGAAGACATATAGCAGTATTTTCTATTTGTCAGTTAGATTGCTTAATAATTATTTTAAAAATGACAATCACAAATAATAAATAATCTTAACCTGCTGTATGGTAAGTCAAGCTAAGACAAATAATGCAGAAGATGGGGATTGGGGGGGAGGGGGAGCTGCCTTTTCTGCAGTCAAGGAGCAAATACCATAATTGCTATTGTAATAGATGCTTACCTGCTTGGTATGAAATCAGTTCTATTCTGCTTTGAATTTGAGGCAGCAGTTTATAGTTTCCTATATATTTAAAACAACTCTGGATACAAAGTAGTTGAAGAAGTTGATATTTGCTACAGTTGAACCCCCACTTTGCCCCAGTGTGTTGTGGGGGAAAAAAGTAACTGATGAAAAAATTGTCTGCGGGTCATGTCTGACAAAAAGAAACAGTCAGATGAAGAATGTATAACACCTGAACTAAAATGAAAGTCTTCCAGCTTTGTTACGTTGACTGAAGCTTTGATCCAAGATCAAATTGCTTTGGACAGAAGAAACAGGAACAAGTGAATGAAAGAATGTTTACTTAGACAGGCACAGTTTGCCCCCAGAAAATCCTATTGATCTATGCCAAGCAGTGGAAATTGCTCATTCACAAGTGAAAGTTAGGGCACCCAGCTATGGTAAGCCTCCAGTATTGGTCAACACAAAAATGAAAGGCACATGGTTAAAAACTACAAAAATAATTCAATAAATATGCCAAAAAACTGTGAGTCTGAAATCGATTGCCCCCTACACTCAGTTGACATGGACATAGTGGAACATCAGAAAAAAAGAGTAAGTTAAAAGAAAATATTTAAATGGAATCACCATTACTTTCAGAATTGATGATGTCCAAGTCAATCTAATGGCTGAAAACGAGTATAACAAATAGAACTTTAATTATCTTACCACCCGTGGGAAACAAATTCTGCCTATCATGCAAAGAAATTGCAAACAAAGTAGAATGTATCCCAGAATTAGGGTTGTAGCATATTTTTTGAGGGAGATGACTGTAAACTAAACAAAAATGGGGCTTATTATTTTCTTATTCTTGGATGTAAAACTGAGAATTTCTCAAAAATGGATTTTTAAAAAGATTTTCACTAAATAATTGGCATGCAAAAGTATGGTAAATTGTTCTTATGGAAAAAGGTGACTAATAACATTTGAATAATGTATCGATATTATATGTTGCTAAATTGAATGCTCTATGTAACCTATGACTGAATGTTGAAATGCATTGTACTATAATGTAAACTGTTATATTGTTATTTAGTTCTTCTTGCTTTAGAGAATATTTAAAATTAAAATAAACATAGAAGTTTACCCCAAAGCTGTAATTGCACATCTAAAGTCATATATTGAAGAACTGATAGCCACCAAAGGTGGCTATGAACTTTGTTTGAAATGGAAAAGCACTCTGTATGATATGAAAGCATTATTAACACCAAGTCTACAGATGTAATAAACATCTTGACTCTAGAAACCTTGGATATAGAAAAAATGTTCTTCAAAAAGTTGCAAATGGTCCGTAACTCAATCAACACACAATTATTACAGAAAATGAGAATTGTAGCATTTAAAGGGTTGGTTGAGGGGTAGAGAGATGCAGATCCACTTTCATCCACAGATGCTCAATAATGACTTTGGGTCAATTGTTCTCTCTAAGCCCCAACAATTTAATAGGATTGTTGTGAAGATAAGGAAGGTGTGCTAGTACGCTGTCTTTAGCTCTTAAATGAAAGGTGGGAAATGAAATTAACAAATTAACAAATAAGATATTGTTTTCTATGAAGTGCCCATGAAGAAGTCTTAGCTAGGGGTCTTGTATCTCCACAGTAGAAACATAAACTCTTTCTCTTCCCTGCTAGGCACAGGATCTCTTCACTGCTCTTAGTGGCAGGGATTTTCTGGAGCTGGATTTCAAGGAGGCCACGAAAGAGAGATTAAAAACCAATAAGACTTCAACTCCTCCAATCATCTATCAATTAATACAAAACATTGGAACAGGTGTCTAGTGCCTCTTTTCTCATCAATTCATTTCTCAGCTCATGTCAAATCTTTCTCAAAAACTGATCAATCAAAGTAAGGTCATCCCACCTCATATCTCTGGCATATATCTGGAAATCAGATATGGAAGCCTGGATTGGAATTCCTTTGCTTCACTTGCAAATCTCTCAGTTTGCCCTTGCTATTTGGGGTCAAATCATCAAAAGAAGCTCTAAGTTTTTGCATGATATTCAAGTAATTATCCAGCAATAGATTATTGCCTCAATGAGGGGCACAGCCAATTTGGCAGCCCCATCTTTATGCAGACTAAAATGAACAAAAGGCACCCTGGAGCAATCTATATGAAATTCCTCTAGATAGCCCACAATGGGTTTCTATTAACTGTGTCAGGCTTTAGTGTGCTTTATGGATAATTTATGATTGAGCTCAAGAAGTTATTTGGAATAACTGCAGGCAGTTTTAGATTGAACAGTAAACTGTCCTAAGGTCAACTGTAGGACATCAGGGCATTATGTCATTGTGCAAATGATGTGGTTTTCTAATGAGTCAGATATGTTAAGACATTTGGTGAATGTATATAATTGTTTGTCAATAAGACCATGGTGCTCAATTCATCCCCTCCCTCCAAATATTCTATGGATTCCTAAATACAGTTTGTGATTTTGTTATATTCTTCACTGAAAAGTCACTTGGAGCAGAAAGGAAAATTATGGCTCTTATTTTGGAGTAGAGACTAAATTATTATCAGGGATAACTGAAGGGACACCGGTGGATGGATTTCACCTAAAATTAATCTGTTCGGATAAAGTGATTAGGACAAAATTAATTAAATTGAATGTGGAGGTTATTCATTTTTTTATTGTCCCACCTTTCATGAGAGGAAAATCATTCAGTTAAATTAATTGGAAGAGACTCAATATGCATTTGTGTGTGTGTGAGAGAGAGAATTTAAGGAATTAATTTTAGGAGATTTGAATCTAAAATTAGTTTTGGATGGATGGAAGGAAGGAAAACTGTACAGAGAAAGTAGCATGGCAAAGGTGAAAAAGTGAGCAGCACCAGAGGAAAAAATGAAATGATACGACAGTGGACTCTTTCTGGAAGGTTAAGAAGAGATGGGAAGGAAATAAACTCTATAGAAGTATTTTAGAATTTAAGAAATCTGAAACCAAGTTCACAAATCTGAATGTGAGTGGATCAGAAAAGATGTGTCAAGGGCTTCCGGTGAAGAAGTTAAAAAAGTCAAGATGGCAATCATGACAACACAATTAAAACCTTGCTCCTTTGTATGTAAGTGTGGCCATTTCAACTTAGTTGACGTCCCAGGATTCTGCTGGTCGTGTCCCAAGTCAACATCATTCAAATGTTATTAAATATTGCAAGTATTTATGCATTGAGTGTGAAGGCCTGCAGGAGGGAAGGATTTACAGATATGACTGCCAGAACATTGGTCTCCATGTGAATTGGCCTCCCTCATTACCTGGTTTTTTAGTCACCCAATCTGGCTTTATCTGTAGAACACACTCAATGGACAAGTGACTGTGGAGCCTTTGGGGACATCAACAAAAAGTGGTCTTGTATGGACTTCTGAGTTTGTTGAATCTCTTCACATGTTAAATTTTCTGGATTTCAAAATACATGAATGGCATAAGTTTACTGAAGATGTTTCCTTGTCTGGTAATGAAACATCTGCAAGCAAGCAACCAACCTCGATGGGGACCAAGGACATCACAATGAAGATATTGTTAGCATCAAATAAGGCATTGTACTTTATGCAGGCTTATTTTCAAGTATGCTGAACAAATCCACATACATTTCCCTGTAAGAGTTATAAATAGGTTGGTAATTAATATTTTATGTGCTGATTTTTTTTTAAAAAAGTATTTCAATATAATCCCAAGATTCCTATTAAGCATAGCTGTGGAAATTGTAGATACCATGTTGGAGAAGGTTGATATAGATTATTATGCAGAACCAAATTACAACACTTTGCCAACATGATGAATTTTATATCAGGATACAGCTAATTTGATGTTTTGACTACAGTGTAAAAGGCCACAAGTTTTACAAGTTCCTCCTTTCTATATTTTTTCACATTATTTTAAGCCAATTAATGTACAGCATAATGTGGTTAATTTAATGCTTAATGCCCAAGGTGCTGGTAACAAAAATGAATTTGTCAAATTAATTTTTCATTTAACAAATGAAAATCAATGTCCTTTTTAGGAATATCTTGTGTCCTATAATCCTTCAATATATTAATTTTCTTGTTAATTTTTCTGCTCTCAAAAGAGTGCTTTGATCACACAGGCCTGCCAAGACATATTGTATTGTTGGCAGACATCTTCATTTAACATTACATTTTTAAAATCAGCAAGAATAACATTTGCTTATTTTGATCTGTAGAAAAAAATGACCTAATATATGATAATATATGATAATCTAAAGCAGTATTATTTCAGCGGAAAAGAAGGCTCATATATGAAACAAATGTAGGTAGGTATCTGTTAGGAATATAAGTCACTTAACAGTGAACCCCCAAAACCCCCCCAAAACCCCACCACAACCCACCACGAGGACATCGAGTCCCCACCGGAAGATGACGAGGAAAAAGAAGGGGTAAATCAACTCTGGTCGGAACAGGGCAGAAGGGACTGGAATGGAAAAACGAAGGAATTTCATTGTGGCGGTTGCGAGGGGAACCATCCATGTTCCGAGTGCCATTTCCTAGATGCAATCTGCAAACATTGTGAATGGTGGGGACATATTGTTAGGAATGTAAGTCACCTAACAGCTATTTGGGTTGGAAATATATAAACTAGGATAGACATTTTAATACTATATCTTTAAGAGAATGCTAAAACTGTAATTGGGTGTGGTTTCTCAAACGGCCATAAGATGGAGCCAGAAACCTGGGTTGTTTAGTCTCAGAAGAGAGTCTCAGTGAGTCTGTTTCTTCTGTTGGAGAGTATTGCCATTCCTCCTAAATGATTGTTAATGATCGTTGATGTAAGTCTGTTACTGAACTGTTTTTGATACTGGACTTTGATATTTGGCTTATCCCTGAACTGAACACTGACTGCTTTACCTGTGAATGATTTGGACTGCTTATCTTGGACTGTGTTTAAACGTTTATTGGAAGTAAAAACCTACATTTACTGTACAATGTATCTGTGTGCTGTGTGTGTGTTATTCTTCACTACTCTTACTATGTCTCCCTGTATGGGCTCATTCTCCTAACAGGGAATTACCTCAACACTGGTTATGGGCCCAGACCATGCCAGGCTCAGATAACTGAGAGTTGGTGTGAATACACAGTACTGTATACAGACAGCTGTTTGCTGTTTAATTGTGGGTTACTATTTGGGTAAAGATGGCACAAGACAAGTCTATCACTGATAACCCGGTTGGATGGCACAAACTATGTTTTCTGGTCTATGAAGTGCAGTCTACTTCTGCGTAGAGAAGGTTTATGGAATGTAGTTCAGCATCCACCAGATGTAAATGCTTGGGATCCAGAAAATGAGGACAATGCCAAGAAGCTTGCTGACTTTAAACATAACAATGAATGAGCTCTTTGTATAATTGGACTAACACTGAGTGACCAGCAGCTAGTCCATATTCGTGGAGAAGAGTCTGCTGCTAGGTGTTGGGAGAATTTGAAGAGGATTTATGTTCATGACAGTGTAGGTGCACACATACATCTTACACGTAAACTGTTTAGAGCACGTCTTCTGAAAGGTGGAGATATGTTAGCTCATTTGAACTTCATGAAAAGAACTTTTCAAGAGCTACATGAAAAAGAACTGATATTTTCAGAACTACATCAAGTTTACATCATTCTTTCCTCATTGGATGAAAGTTATGATGTTTATGTATCTTCACTGAAAGTCCTGCCCAGAGATAAACTGACATTAACTGACATAACCAGAAGATTGTTAGAAGAAGCAAAAAGATGGCTGGATAGGGACCAACTGAGGAAGGAACAACCACAACAAGATTTGTGTTCAACTGCCTATACTGTTAGGAAATGTTTTTCTTGTGGGGCTACATGATGAATGTATACATTTGCTGCATAGACGTCTAGAGCACATTAATTTCAAAATGTTGAAACAAACTGTTAAATTGGCAGAGGGAGTAAAATTGAAACCCTGTAGCAAGTATTTAAACTGTAATGCCTGTAGCCAAGAGAAGAGTAAGGTTACTCCTGCAAACAGACTTAATGGGTTTAAGACTAAAGAACCTTTAGAGGTTGTATTTGCTGACATAATTGGTCCTAAAAAAATCTAGTTTAGGAGGTGCCTGCTATATTTTGAGTATAATGGACCATTACTCACAGTATGGTTTCTGCTATCTCATGAAAAACAAAACAGAAACATTCCAACATTTCTTTAACTGGCTAAGGTTTGCAGAGAGAAAAATAAAAAGTAAAGTAATTACTTTAGTTACTGATAATGGGACTGAGTTTGTTAACAAAAGATTCCAAACAATGTTGAAATTGGCTGGTGTTGAGCATAAACGTTCTGTTGCAGCATCTCCACAGTCATGAGAGGGCAGGCGAGGAGATGCGTGCCTCAATGTGAGTTGGCCATGCCCAGCCAATAACATGACCACCAAGCCATGTCCATCCAGTCACATGACCACCAAGCCACGCCCATCACCTAAGCCACACTCACAAAACCGGTTGTTAAAAAAATTGAATCCCACCCCTGCCCACACACCCACTTCATGGTCTGTTTCTGTTGATCCCCTTTTACAGAAGGTTTTGAAGTATCTATAGCTACAGAACTATTAGATTCTGTAGCAGTTTTGTTCCTTATGCCATCTGTCTTGTAAACTTGCAGGATTCTTATTTTTTTGTCATGTATATGGATACATTTGAACTAGACTGTGATTTCTCTCTCTGTGTGTGGGTGTATGCATAATGATTATCCTTTGAGAGCTGAAAGCAATGAAATTTCATTTTAATATTTGCTGATTAGTGTACATTTAAACTGACAATAAAGTTCTATTCTATTCTATTCTATTCTATTCTATTCTATTCTATTCTATTCTATTCTATTCTATTCTATTCTGAAGCATCAAATTAGAAGCATCCTCATTATAAGAACACAGTGATGTACCACCTTCCTTGCCACAGTTGTTAAGCGAAACACTGCAATTGTTAAGTTAGTAACATGGTTGTTAAGTGAATCTGCCTTCCTCATCGACTTTGCTTGTCAAAAGGTTGCAAAAGGTGATCCCATGACTCCAGGAAACTGTAACCACCATAAATATGAGACTGTTGCCAAGTTTATGAATTTTGATCACATAACCATGGGGATGCTGCAACTGTCATCAGTGTGAAAAACAATCTTATCACTTTTTTTCAGGTCTGTTGTAACTTTGAATGGTCACTAAATGAACTATTTTAAGTCAAGGACTATCAGTACATATATACATTACCTAGTTCTAGATTTGTAGGTTATGGATTCATGTATGTCTTCTATCCCAAGTAAAAGGGTAGAAATAGAACTACTGTGGAAATGTTTCTGATTTATTCCCCCTTAGCCTTAGAATGGATAAGGAAAACCAGCTAGAGGGAGGGAGAGGAAAAATATTCATTGAACAGGCTGCCATCCTTCTTTGGTTAGGACTGTCCAACAGAGAGGAGGTTTTTTAGTAAGGTAGAGAGAAGCTGACCTTTCAGTTATTTAAATAAAAAAAAAGTGGATTGAAGGTTAAGGGCCACTGAGCAAGAGATTCTCCACCTCCATCCTAGGGGACATATTTATCACAAATTAGATGAATAAGAGGAAAAAAAAGATGTTCGACATTTTCTTGTAGAAATACTGAAGTTCCTTAAAGACAGTTGTCCCAATCATGTAATCCTTGTTTCAGTCACCCTTTATCTGATATGATGTGCCCCCCCCCCACCTGCTGTTCAATCTTCCTGATTAACAAAACCCTTGGGAAGAGGTTTTGGCACTTTTCTCATTACCTTCAGGTTTTGTAGATTAAATACTTGCCAAAATGATTCATGGTCTCATTATCAATAGTGATGACTCACTGACTCCTTCAGTTAACAATCTTCAAATATAATTCTAAGCAGAAGGAACAGCCTTTTTATAAAAAAAAACAAAAAAAAAAAAACAAGGCATCATGCCAATTCTTATCAACTGTTTGTGGTTTCTGTATTCCCCCATCTAGGACTTCTTCCTGTTTACTCTATTGCCAGATTCAGTTCTAGGCTAAATGATAAAAACATTATGGGAAAAGGAAGTCTTGATTTAGCCCTAATAGGGATTAAAATAGAGGTGGTCTCTGAGGATTATTTTTGTTATCATTCCAAATAATAACATTTGAATATATAGAAGAACCACCATCTTATGTGACCTCACATTCCTACGCAATTGCCGAGACAAAAAAGTGATCCCCGCATGCTTCCAACTCAAATTCCATTCCAAAACCTCAGCCACTGAAAGGATCCTGAAAGAAACAGAATTAGCCCTAATCAGAAACAAACTCCACAGGAAAAGATTCCTACTAGACCAAACCAACAGGGACCTACTCACTCTCCACCTCAACTCAGCAACAAAATCCACCCAGCACTCTGAGACAAATCCAAACAACTAGCCCTCTGGAGAGCTGAAACAGAAACCTCCCACAAGACAGACACACACACCAACAAACTCCACAGACTAGAGAAATGCCAGAAGCCCAACCCCCACCCACAACAACACATGAAACAAACATTATACAACATATCAGACAGAACCCTCACCATAGCAGAAACCAATGTCCTTTCCAAGGGATTCAACTTTGCAGTCACCCCCAAACGCATCCCCACTGAAAACATCATATGTGGAGTTGAAGCTAGCCTAACCAAAATTAATCCAGATGTGGCCAATAAAATCAGACTTGAAAACACCAACATCCTCTGCTCCAGCAGTCCACCTAGAAGCAACTTACACAGAGAAGAACAAAAAGCACCCACCAACTTGAGGAAAGACAACAACATAATCATTCTCCCAGCAGACAAAGGCAATGCCACGGCCATGATGAACACATCGGACTACCAATCCAAACTATCCAACCTACTCCAAGACCTCACTTACAAACCTCTAAATACAGACCCCACCACCTACTTGGAAAAAACCACCAAATCCAAAATAAAAGCCTCTCCCATCAGTGAAGAGATCCAGCAAAGAATCATCCCCAGAGAAAAATCATCCAGATGCCCTAAGCTCTATGGTCTCCCCAAGATACACAAAGAAGGAATACCACTCACACCCATAGTCAGCTCCATAGGCTCACCTCTACAGAATCTTGCCAAATTTCTCACCAAACAACTCCAGCCCTACACAGAATCCATCACCTCACACGTACAAAACTCTTTCCACTTCATAGAAACAATAAAGAAACAAAATCTACAACCCAGCGACCTACTCGTGAGCTTTGATGTCATATCCCTCTTCACCCAAGTACCCATCAAAGAAGCCTTGACAGCTATCCAAAACAAATGCAACCCCTTCTAAGCACATCCTAGATCTGACCAACCACTGCCTAACCAACACATACTTCATCCACAATGGACAAAGATACAAACAGATAGAAGGAGCACCTATGGGATCACCTCTCTCACCCGACATCGCTAACCTATACATGAACACTTTGAAACCAATGCTCTAGACAAATCCAAACACAAACCCAAATTCTGGCTTAGACATGTAGATGACACTTTCATAATTTGGCCACATGGGAAAGAAAAACTGGACAACTTCCTCACACACCTCAACAGCCTACACCCCAAAATACAATTCACCATGGAAACAGAAGCCAACAACCAACTTCGTTTCCTGGATGTCCTGATTTACAAAAAAACCAATGGCTCCCTAGGACACACCATCCACCAGAAGAAAACCAACCGCTACTTAAACGCACAATCCCATCACCACCCTGCACAGATCAACTCCGTAGCCAAGACCCTCATCTCCAGAACCAAACGCCTAGCTGACAAAGACCACCTGAGAACAGAATTACACACCCTCACTAACATATTAATTTCCAACAGATTCCAAAGAAACACAATTACCATCCTACTCCTATAGGAGACACCCCCCAGAAACCGAGATACAGAACAGGACAATATTTTTAAGCAAACCCATACAATTTCTTAAGAAATGAACCAGAGCGATAAGATTGCTTCTTAGAGATTTGATCTTTTTTCTTCCTCTGAAGTATACAGTAATGAAATATCCATTATAACTAGAATCTTTCCCACTAATAGTTCAGATTCTTATCTGAAATCCTGCATAAAGATATGCATTATTATAAGTAAATGCTCTAGTTAAAAACTTCCATGTTAAATTTCTACATTTAGGCAAGAAAACCAAACACACAGGTATAGTATAGATAGTACCTGGCTCAATAGTAATAACTGTGAGAGGATCATGTAGAAGTTATAATATCACATTGTATAATGCCAGTTAGGTATAAGGCAGTCACATGTGAATACTGCATGCCGGGTTTAATATCACAGGTTTGATCACAAATGTAAAAAAAAATATTGAGACTCTAGAAAGAGTGCAGAGAAGAGCAACAAACATGATTATTGGACTGGAGACTAAAACATATGAAGAATGGTTGCTGGAATTGAATGTCTAGTTTAATAAAACAAAAAACAAAAAAAAAACCTAAGGGTGACAAGATAGCAGTGTTCCAATATCTCAGGGGTTGCCACAAAGAAGAGGGAATCAAACTTTTCTCCAAAGTACCTGGAGGCAGGACAAGAAGCAATCGATGGAAACTAATCAAGGAGAGAAGCAACCTAGACCTAAGAAGAAATTTCCTGATAGTTAGAACAATTAATCACTGGAACAACTTGCCTCCAGAAGTTGTGAATTCTCCAACACTGGAAGTTTTCAAGAAGAGATTGGACAACTATTTGTCTGAAATGGGATAGAATTTCCTGCCTGGGCAGGGGGTTGGACTAGAAGACCTCCAAGGTCCCTTCCAACTCTGTTATTCTATATTCTATTCTATACTGTAGAATGGAATTATTTGCTTTCTACCTTGCGGAAGAACCAATGGTTCAGATAAGAATAAAGTAGATAACTGCTGAGCCTATTTAAAAAGCTTCCACAAACTAATTTATTTTTCCATTTATATTCCATTTGCACTTGCAGAAAAGAACAAAACATAAAACTAAATATTGTATGAATACAAAAGAAATGAAAACCAATCAAAGGCTAACTTAACAACACACATCTTGATGCATTCCTGAAACCAGGGATCAATTTCAATTTCCAAAAGAGTGTTTGAGAACTTCAGAGTAGAACGTTGTGGCTTGGCCATCTTCAAAAGGACTTCTCTTGAAGGTATTAATATCTAGAATCATAATGAAATGGGTAGTCTCCTACACTGTACACTGTCATGACCTAAGACAGTTATGAATTAAAAGGTCAAATGAAATACTTTACATGGAGCCTGGAATAGACTGTTATCCAATATAGCTATTTAATACGATTTAATGTGATTGGAGTATGGTACCATGCTCCAGTTACCTGTCTAGTCACCACATTTTACAGCAGTTAGGTGCTCCTCTATAGGACTCCAATATGCATTTCAATAGTTTAAAAATGATGTAATCAACAAAGTCATGGATCACTGTTACCAAGAAGTGTAAGATATCAATTAGTGCTATGATGCACAATTGCCTTTTTTCTCATCTTGAAATACATTCATTGAACATTTTTACAACCTCAAGAATAAGCAAGTCACTGTCTCCTTTGCTTATTTTCCTGCTTAAAGCCTTGGATAGTACATAGATAGTGTTATATAAAATGAGATCTGGCTGCAGCAATTGTAACAATATAGATACCTTTCTTCTTGTCGCTAATGTCTGAACAGGTTATCAAAATATTTACTTCTGAATGTAGAGAGGTTCCTCCTGGTGAGAGCTTTTTGATCAACAATGTTGAAAAAAGCATTGCTGTTCAAGGCAAGAATTTGGCCCTGAACAACAACAACAACAACAACAACAACAACATGTTTGGCAGATAAAAAGTATTGGTTTGATGAACAGCTGTAGCTGTATAACCTTTCCAGGGTGAGCCATTGTTTCTTTTCTGTGACTTGGATGAGCAAATAAACACTTCCAACATAGTATTACATGCAAATATAAATGATACTGTCAAAATTGATTGATTTTGATTTCCTCACTTACGGAGCATTTGCATTTATAAAATACATTCCCACTAATCCAATCCAAAATAGCAATAGCATTTAGATGATAGATAGATAGATAGATAGATAGATAGATAGATAGATAGATAGATAGATAGATAGATAACCTTTATTGTCATAAATAAAGGTTACTGTGGGCACACTGGCACACATTAAAAATGAAATTTGGTTGCCTGCTCTCAAAAGTATACACATACATAACACACATATACACATGCTCTCTCTCTCTCTACACACACACACACACACACACACACACACACACATATATATATATATACACATGCACACACACAATGTAGGTGTTTGGTTGTCACCCCCAATACATATAAATACATATAAATATTAATCACTGTCCATCTTGAATACATCTCGGAAAGAGGAAAATTGAGAATTCACAAAGTTGATACTATATGGAACAAAACTGTGACTGAATCTGGATACCAGATACCATGAAGCCTCCTTCCAGAAGGTAACAAGGAAAACAGGTCATGAAGAGGATGTACAGAACCCCAGACAATCCTGTGGACCCTGGTCAAGCATCACTTATATCCTGTGTCCTAGATAGATGGAAGTAAACTGCCAATAATCTTCTCTGCCATCCTCACCACTCTCTGCACTACCTTCCTATCCAAAGCAGTAAAGCAATTAAACTCATATACCGCTTCATAGTGCTTTACAGCCCTCTCTAAGCAGTTTACAGAGTCAGCATATTGCCCCCAACAATTGCCAACCGCAGAAGGATAAAAGGCAGAGTCAGTCTTGTGTCGTTGAGATGAATGATACACAATCCTATTAAAATTATTTATTTATTTATTTATTTACTTACTTATTTATTTATTTGATTTGTCAATTGCTTACAAGATAATAGGTGGAAGTATAAACAAGAGTAAGAATACAGGAAATAGGTACGAATAAATGGGGACCATAGGACAGGGATGATAGGCACGATGGTGCACTTATGCACTCCCCTTACAGACCTCTTAGGAATGGGGTGAGGTCAATAGTGGATAGTTTGAGGTTAAAGGAGTGGGGGTTAGAGGATGTAACAACAGAGTCAGGTAGTGCATTCCAGGCATTGACCACTCTGTTGCTGAAGTTGTACTTTCTGCAATTGAGTTTGAAGTGGTTTACATTGAGTTTGTATCTGTTGTGCGCTCTTGTATTGTTGTGGTTGAAGATGAAGTAGTCATTGACTGGTAGGACATTGTAGCAGATAATTTTGTGTGCTACACTTAGTCTAACCATAGGCAGTGTAGTTCAAGGTTGTCCAAGCCCAAAATTTCAAACTTGGTGATATAGGGTATTCTGTTGTGAGCAGAGGAGTGTAGTACTCTTCTCATGAAATACTTCTGGACTCGCTTGATTGTATTAATGTCTGATATGCAGTGCGGATTCCAGACTGATAAGCTTTATTCGAGTATTGGTCTGGCAAAAGTTTTGTATCTCTAGTTAGCAATTTGATATTTCTGGAGGAGAAGCTTTGTAAGATTAGATTTACAACTCTTAATACCTTTTTGGCAATGCTGTTACAGTGAGCTCTGGTGCTTAGGTCATTTGATATGAGAACTCCAAGGTCCTTGACAAGAGTGAGGATCATCAATGAGGTCATATCTGCCTAGTTTGTATTTGGTGTACTGATTTTTTTAACCAATGTGTAGAACAGAACATTTGTTGGTTGAGATTTGGAGTTGCCAATTGTTTGACCATTCAGACACATAATAAGGCATAAGACATAAGACCTAAGAATTTATTTGTCATTACACTCGCTAACGGGTGCAACGAAATGAGGTGCTCTTCCACAAAGTAAAACTGGACAAACACCACTAAAAGAAAAAAAATTGAACTAAACACAACCAACCATACAAAGGTCGCTTTGAAGGACAGTAGCATTGTCGGTGGTGTTGAATATTTTTACGTCATCTATAAAGAGGACGCAGTTGCTTATAAGGTGATCGCAAAGGTCATTTATCTGCAATGACTTTCAACCAGAGAATTCCTTTTGATTAGTGACATTATCTCCCAACTTCTGTGTTTCACATGGTCAATGCATTATCATATTGGTACCACTGTTAGTCATTTTATACATGCACATGGAGTGGGAGGTCATAAAAGACAATGATCCATCCTATTAAGATGGTTTTTCTACAGGCTACACATTTAGCTGCAACCAGGTGTGAAACAATACTTCCCTAAAATGAAAATACGTTGCAAAAAGAATGTTTATCTTTTATACAACAGCCACAACAAATTGGATCTACACTTCATATCCAGGGGACAATGTGCTCTGCACGCTCTCAGAAACTTTATAATAAACTAACATGGCCAGTATGGTCAGTCCAAAATATTTTGAAGGCCTCCGCAAAATAGCAGATGGTTTTTGCATGTGGAATATGATGGTGGCAACACACTGAGTCATCTTTCAATTTGACTTCAGTAGCATGGTTACCTTGTTGCATGTTATGAATGTCAAGCTTTCATTATAAGATGAATTCATATTTTGATTTCATGCTTTTATTCAAATATCAAATGAAATGATAATATGTTCTTTCTTACCAGTTTTAAGATAGAAAACCTATCTTGATTCATTGGGGGACTGCTTGTATATTCTATTGAAAATGTTCCCAACTGAAATGTCCCCATTCATTCCGTTCTGGAAGGAATAGCACACTCTGTCAGATTTGGGAACAGAAGGCAAACTTTAAGGTGCAAGGTATACCATGTATAACACTAAATTTTGTCTATCAGCACTTGTCCATACTCTTCATCTATGTTATGTCTGAATCTTGCAACAACCAATTTTTTTGCATATAGGTAGTCCTTGATTTGTGACTATTTGTTTAAAGACCATTTGAAGTTACAGTGCTACTGAAAAAAGTGACTTATGACTGGTCCTCACACTTACAACGTTGCAATGTCTCTGTGGTCATGTGTTCTTGGCAACTGGAATGTATTTATGAAAGTTGTAACAATTCATTTGCGATATTATTACAGGGCTCCAACAAGCAAAGTCAATGGGGAAACTGGATTAGTTTAAAGACCACATGATTTGCTTAAAACCCACAGTGCTTTGCTTAACAGCAAATAATATTGGGTGTGACTCACTTAATGACCCCACTGCTTAACAATGGAAGTTCCAGTCCCAAATGTGATTGTAAGTCGAGGACTACCTATAAGGCAATTGGAAAGCTCACCAGGTTAAATTTCCTGTATCTGTTATTAATAATCACACACCTTAAATGCTTTACCTAGAAAAAGATAGGACAGAAAACATATACCCTGTTTCTCCAACAGTACGGCCTCCCCCAATAGGAAGTCCCAGCATGTTTTATAGGCATGAAATGAAATTAAGCCCCTCCCCCAAATTAAGGCCTATATTAAAACATGCGAAATGGGGGAATGGTGGGGGCTTGCCGTTAGGAAGTACTTTGTTGCACACCCGGATATGGTGCTGCCTGCGCTGACCCCAATACGAAGTGCCCCACCAATGCCGAGGTCAACATCCAAGCCGTCGTCGCCACCCGCCTGAAGATGCAAGGGGGGAAAATTAAGTCACCCCAAAAGACGGCCTAGCCATTTTTTCAGGGCTCAATAAAAAATAAGACCCGGCCTTATTATATGAGAAACACGGTACTTATGCTTATTCTTCCAGAATGTTTAAATAAAAAGAACAAGGACTTGTTTCTCTATGTTTCACATTTGATTTGTAACAAAATGAGAGAAAGCAACATGTCCTGATGCTGTGGGAAATCATCTTGGCAAAGGCACTGATACGTTCCATCCACTTTAATAACAAACACTGGTTAATACGAGAATTAGTAAGTAGATATTAAATTAAATACAGCCATTTTTTAAAAACATATCTTAGTAGTATCCTAAAACAAACTCAAAATATAAGGTAGTAATTTGCTTATGAGGCTTTGGAATGAAGGAGGCAGATGAGCTTCTTCAATTTCTTCATCTATAAATTACAAAAGAAAGTCTGAGATTAGCTTGGGTCAAATATGCAAGTAGAATTTCTGAAATGGAGCAAAGTACTCGACTTATGAATATAATGGAGCCCTGGTGATCATTAAGCAAATCATTGTGTTGGTTAAATAAACCTGTTATTAGCTATGGGTTGTTTTTGTTAAAAAACTGAGGTCATCATAACTTGGAACGATTACTAAGTGACTGGTTGTAAATGAAGGACTAGCTATAAATGAGAATGTGGGGTTGATGCAAAATCTCTGTATTGTTTCCTCAGGCAGCAAGCTTTGCTTTTCACAAAACATGTGTTAAATGTTTGTAAAAAAAAAAATGCTATTGGATGCTAGATCAGACTTTATTTCATCCAGGTCACAATAATCTAGCTAGCATTTCTATAACATTTCCTGGGAAGGCCAGAGATTAAACATTAAGATTTTTTATACTGTTCCCAAAGAAGAAAAATGTTCCTTTTGACACAGAACGGTTTTGATAAATAAATCACAAATTAGCAGAATTTATGCTCGGTGCTGTGGCTGCCAACTGTAGTTTGTGAAGCTTAATGTTGGAGTTCTAAGCCAAACATAAAATAAACTGTACTTAATATGACTGCATGTAGCCTCATCAAATACAGGCATAAGGAAGGCATATATTTATACAAAGACATTATGGTAAAGGAAAATAGTGCATCTGGTTGCATATGTACCTAAGTTCTTTATATGAAGAATTTATTCAGAAGAATTTCTCAAAAAACATTACATCCTGAAGGTAATCATTGCAGTATTTCAATTATTTCCTATTCTGATCCATTGGGATGTTCTATAATAAAGATTGTTTGCTTTTGGCTTACCATGTTGTGCAAAGGCAACTAATTATGTTTTTTCAATAAATCATGTTTTAAAATATAGTTTATAGTGATGGTGCTGCTTAGCAAATCTTAGATTTCCTGATAGAGTTGGGTAGGTGAAGGTATTAACATGAAGGATTTAGCTTCTAAATTATGAAGCTAATTAGTTTTGTTTATAGTACTGTAGTTACATTTCTTTAACCATAACTCATCTCATAATAGCTTAATTATAGTTGACCTTCTTTCTCTGCAAGTATCTTGACCATCATTCACTGACTATAAATTCTCTGGATAAGTCAGGGAATCCCCTCTAGATTAAAAAAAAAATCCTTTTCTTTCAGCTTAAACATTATATAGTAAAACTAATAATTGTTTTAATAATAAGATATGAATTGCACAAAATAGTTTTATCCATTTTAAAGATTGTTCAGAAACATTAGCTAGTCCAAGTATAACTGGAAGAAGGATGAGTCAGTGTGACTTTATCTCGCCAATTTTCCAACATTTTCAGAGATCTGTTTCCAAACTAAGATTTAATGTGCCGGTGCTTTAAATGTCTAAGTCCATTGGGACCAAGATTCCCAGATTACCTCTTCACATTTAAAATGAAATGGGTCTAAAACATATTCTACATGTTCCACATAAAAAAAGGGATGGGCTTTGTTGCCTTAGTTTTGCCATTGATATGAATGCTGTGGATGTCCTTGGATGGATTGCAAATAGGAAGAAAGCCTAATTAGATATGTTAGGAAGGATTTCATTTTCTTAGGAAACTGAAAACCAATTTTAACATTTTCACTGTCTTTTAAATTGATAAACTGTGGCTGTTTTCACTGTTATTCTTCTGTTATTGTGATTGCTGTGGCTGGAAATACTTACATTTAGCCTGGCATATCTAAATAAGTAATCATAATTATGTATAACATTTCTCTGCTGCTTTTGTTCTTTAGTCCCTAATTCAGGACTGTGGACAATAAAATAAAAACACCAATCAAACACACTAATAAAATTAGAGATTGACTTAAATCAATAGATAAAAATATAAAATCATTATATACACTAAAACCAATTGAACAAGTAAATTAATTTGTAAATTAGGGAAAGCAACACACAAACCTCGGTTATTGTTGTGAAAATTCCCTACTCCTCTGCAGTGATATAACAAGCTTCTGAGACAGTCAGGGCAATCTTTAAGCAGAGGATCTTAAAATGTGAGCAGACAGAATTAATTAAGATTCTTGCCATTTGTAGTTTGATTCTGAAGAATGGAAATGCTCTATGCTTACAGCTTCATTACTCTCTTGCTGCATCATTGTAGAAATTTAATGAGTGTAGTAGCTAACAATCTAGTGCTGCCATTATGTTCTTAAAAACACCTAGAAAGTATCCAGCCTGCTAACAACAGTTTCACCTAGCTGTCTGATTATGATAGATAACTTATCCATATAAATTTGCAGATGTCACGCTGAGAGGTTACTAGAAATAATTGCATAGCATATTGTTTTCGGATATGACCTTGCTCACATAACTAATAACAATGATGTAACAACCTAAACAATGATGTGTTCAATTCTGTAAACCATTGACAATCTATTGAAGTGGGTAGCCATATTAAATTTAATAAAATAAATAAACAACAAGAATAAATATTAGGTTTGTGCTGAGATCTGGATTTCAAGGAGTGTGCTTAGTTAGATCATGCCCAGGCCCCAGCATCTCTTGGAAACAGCTTCAAGCTCCCGCATCTTTTCCGAACCTCAGGTGGGTGTTCTCTGTTGCTTGCATGTAATCCATTTTATATTTTACATTTTATTTGATTTGTCAATCGCTTACAAGATACAGGTATAAGAATAAATATAGTTTTGAATACATGAGATAGATACTTATAAGGAAAAAACAACAACAATAGGACAGAGACGGTAGGCACGATTGGTGTGCTTATGCACGCCCCCTATAGGCCTCTTAGGAAGGGGATGAGGTCAGTAGTAGACAGTCTAAGGTTAAAGTTTTTGGGGTTTGGGGAAGAAACCACAGAGTCAGGTAGAGTATTCCAAACATTGACCACTCTGTTGCTGAAGTTGTATTTCCTGCAGTCAAGCTTGGTGCAGTTAACCTTGAGTTTGTATCTATTGTGTGTTCTTGTATTGTTATGATTGAAGCTGAAGTATTCATTTTCAGGTAGGACTTTGCAATGTATGATTTTATATACTATATTTAGATTGGACCGAAGGTGGTGTAGTTCTAGATTTTCTAGGTCTAAAGTTTCAAGCCTGGTGGCATAAGGTATTCTGCAATGAGTAGAGGAGTGGAGAACTCTTCTTGTGAAATATTTCTGGACTTTTTCAATTGTGTTAATATCAGATACATGATATGGGTTCCAGACTGATGAGCTGTATTCAAGTATAGCTCTAGCAAAGTATAGCTCTAGCACTCTTAATGCCGTTTTGGCTATGTACTTACACTGGGTTCTAGCACTTAGATCATTTGAGATGAGTACTCCAAGGTCCTTGACAAAGTTTGGATCCTCAACAAGGTCTTGACTATTTAGCTTGTATTTTATTTTCTGATTTTTTCTGCCAATATGTAAGACAGAGCATTCATTTGTTGAGATTTGAAGTTGCCAAATGAACCAGGTATTCTTAACATGAGTAAGTGCGCACATGCATGCTCCAAATCACATTTTGAATCCAGATTGCTGCATAGCTCTAATAAGTATTCATTGGATAAATTCCTTGTGTTAAATCTCATCGGACTCAATATAAATTGCTTTTGAGCAGACAGGATTATAGGATAGAAAGGAATATTTACAGCAATAATGTATTTAGTTTTTAACTCATGCAGCATGTGAAATGAAACCTGGATTTCCAGAAAGCTGAAGAAATCTGTAACCTTTTTTTTAAGTTTCCTCAAAATGCATGGATTTTTTTTTTCCAGTGACAAAAATAATTATTCACACTCAGAACTGCTGTTCAGACTGGCTGATTTTTAAATTATTGACAACTTTAACAAATCATTTCAGAAAAGTGAATAGTTTAGCTTCTTGGCTGATTGATGCATTTTGCTGAAATTACGATTTTATGAATGAAGATAAATGTTATATGTTCAGATCATCTGAAATATGCTGAGGTATTTTATATCCATCAAAGGGTAACAATGATTTTGAATTGTCATCTATGCTTATACAATATTTTAAAATTAATAATAACATTTGAGTCCATCCATAATTCCTATCATTGTTACCCAGTACTGGATATAGATATGGGATCCCTGAATCTAGTTTATAGTGGATGTTGAAACTCCCCAAACTCTCCGATGGTGATAGAATCAGAGTTGGAAGCAATTGAGATCACTGTGTCCACCTTGATACCTTGTTCAATACTGGAATCCAGATTAAATTGTCTCTGACAGTTGGCTAGCCATCCTTTGCTTGATCATGTTCCACAAAAGAGAACTCATTTCCCAAAGTAATTGCTTGTAATGTTGCTGTTGAACATCAAGTTCAAAGTAGTTACTTCTTTCTTTGGGAAGTTACCCCTAAACTTTGTAGTTTTACTTTCTAGTATAGTATATCATACTTCTGAAGCATAACACAATTAGTCTGGAATATATGCCCCCTCCCCTCTCTCTTATATTTGTGTGTGTGTGTATTTCAGTGCAGAACTGAAGCAGGGCAGATGGAGGACTAAAGGACATATGGAGGACTAAAGGAACAAGGACATATGGAGGAATAAAGGAAATAAAGATGATAGCTGTGATGAAAGCTCTGCCCCGTTTCAACATGTATGACATATAGATAAAAGAGGTGGGTTTTCAATTGTGCTCCACCCTGAATGCTCTGATAGCAAGGCAAGAGTTTCACCTCTACTTTCCTTCACTGGGTTAACAGTTTATCAGCATCCAATTTGTCAACTGTTCTTAAGTGGCATAAAATTAATATTTGATTGCTAGTGTGAGGACTATATTATTTTGGAGTAGTGATAGGAAGAGAGTACCAAAAACAAGGGTACTAGTTCAGATAATTGTGAAATAATTACATTTTTAAATTAGAAAAATCACAGGGTGGAGAGGTCCACTATTCCCAATGCCTTGGCTTTCTATGGTTGTGTATTTATGCTTTAATAAAAGCAGAAGATGGATCTGCACTATGAATTTCTCCCAAGCGATGGCATCATAAAAGAGATGCTGCATTTATTGGAACACTTAATAGTGAGCAGGGCAAAGCAGCATGTGAATTCCTGCAAGCCAGTGTTTTTCAACCTTAGTAATTTTAAAATGGGTAAATTTCAACTCCCAGAATGTCACACTACACTTTTCCATTGCTTGTGTTCTGAGAGAGACTAAGTAACATCAAAGCCCACAAACATGTGGTTAGAATAATAGTTGTAAAACTATTACGCATCCAACTTTTTTCTCTAGAATAACAGCCATGAATGATTTTGTTTTTCTTTTGAAGAAGTATGGATGGAACAAACCGTGATGTTTATGCAAAGAGTGATTTCCAATTTGAAAGCAGCTCTGAACTTCAGCATGCTTATAACATGTGCAAAATTGGAGAGTTGAGCTCATTTTTTTCTGATGGAGCTCTTCCCTGGTATAATTAAGATGGCTGCAAATTTAGGTTTTTTTAAAAAAAAATTAAGAGAAAACTTCTTTAAATTTTTGCTTTATTGATTCTGTCAATTTCCTTCTCTGGTCTATCTGCAAACCATCAAGCAACTTTTCTCTCCTTTCACTATCTTCCTGGTAGGGCAATGAGTCTTGTTTCTTGTTTTTGGTATTTAAAGTCTGCAGAAAGGATAACAACAATGGATCACCTTCAAACTTTTTTAGGGAGATCTGGAGTGAAAATTATTGTGATGCGGAGGTTTCCTTTCACCCCATTTAGGAAGGAAGTGGATGAATTTGTATGTGATGCACTTTATACATATTCATAGAATGACATTTTCATGCACTCATACCCATTAAATTCAATGAGACACATATATCCCCAACAAGAGAGATGCCCATTAAAGGCTGGAAAAGATGAGAAGCTTGTCTGAAAAAAGAGATAGTAACCCTAATTCATCATGACAAATACAGCTGAACTCACAAAGTTTAATATTCAGAGTTTTTTTAAAAAACATTTTAAAATACATGCTCCCATATTTATTTCTAGAATGTCATTTCTTTCCATTCCACTACTTTTTCCTATTTTCATGTGTGTGTGTGTGTGTGTGTGTGTGTATTATATATATATATATATATATATATATATATATATATATATATATATATATATATATATATATATATATATATACATACATACATACATATATATATATATATATATATATGGATCTTTGGTTATTCGGTTTTCTCCCGCGTAAGATTGGAAGTATCTAGGCAACGTTTCGATGAAGTCTCATTCATCATCTTCAGGCTTCTGTCTTCGGCTCTGTGCTTCTCAGAGTGATGTGAGCTTGCAGCTGCTTCTTCCTTTTAACTGCTAGTGGGGGTGTGACTTGATTGGTTGGGGGCTTGATGTTGGTATAATGGGCTGTGTGATGGCCTTGTGAGTTTTGTTGTGGAGATATCCTGGATCTTGTGCTGTAATTTCCTGGGTCATTTGTTTTGTAGTGATCTTTTTTCCATTAGCCTCTCGTGTTTTAATGGCTTGGGTAATGGGTTGTGTGATGGGCTTGTGAGTTCTTTTGTTGTGGTATCCTGGGTCCTGTGTTGTAATCTCCTGGGTTGTTTGTGTTTTGATCTCTTTTCCATTAGCCTCCTGTGTAGTAACGGCTTGGGTAATGGGTTGTGTGATGACCTTGTGAGATTTATTGCTGTGGCATCCTTGGTCTTGTGCTGTGATATCCTGGGTCATTTGCTGTGTTGTAACTTCTTGTGGTGTAATTTCCTGAGTTTTCTGATGTGATGTCCTGAGCGGGTGGCTGTGATGTAGCATTCTGGATTTTAGTCTGGCTTCGAGTTTGGGGTCTGGGTCTGTGTTCTTGGTATGTGTCAGCTTGTTTGGTTTTGGGGTCGGGGGGTGCGACAGCTGGCGAAGCAGCCGTGGTCTGTTTTCTGGATGATGGTTGTCTTTCGTTTATAGGATGGGCTTGGGCCTGGGTCTGATGAGGGGGATTGGCAGTGATATCCTGTGTTGTTTTGGGTCTGGTGTTGGTTTTTGTGTCTGGGAATCGTTTGTTGGTGAGGACTAGCTTCCAGATGTCTGGTAGGCGGGAGGTATCGTCCCGTCTATTCATGTTATGGGGGTGTTTCTCTATCTCAATGGCTTCCCTGATTATTCTCTTGCTGGAGTGTTCAGTGTTGGATATTAATTTGGTTACTTCGAAATTAATTTCATGTCCTGTGGCTTTAAGGTGCTGGAAGAGGGAGGAAGTGTTTTCTTCTCTTCTGACTGCGTTTTTGTGTTCTGTGATGCGTGCATTTATTCTCCTGTTGGTTTGTCCAATGTATGTGGCTGGGCAATAGTTGCATGGTATTTCATAAACTCCTTGGTTTTCTAGCTGGATCTTGTCTTTGGGGTTTCTTAGGATGTTGGCTATTTTTTGGTCAGTGCCGAAGGCTGTCCTGATATTGTGTTTGTGGAGAATTTTGCTGATTTTGTCTGTGGTGCCTTTGATGTAGGGGAGGAGTGCGATACCATTGTCTTGTTCTGTGTCTTGGTGTTTGGGGGGTATCTCTTTTTGGATTAGATTGGTGATAGTGTTTCTTTGGAATCCATTGGAAATTAATACATTAGTGAGGGTGTGTAGTTCTGTTGTCAGGTGGTCTTTGTCAGCTAGTCGTTTGGTTCTGGAGATGAGGGTCTTGGCTCCTAATTTACAAAAAACCCAATGGCTCCCTAGGACACACCATCTACCAGAAAAAAACACACACCAATTTTTTTTTGCCTCCTGGGCCTCAGCGAAGCCTCCTGGGCGAAGTAGTTAAACAGCGAGGTCGATCTTGGCACAGCTCATTGTCAGAACAGCTGACTGTTGGGAAGAAAAAAACAAAAAAAGACATACCAGTTCGGCTGAACTGATAGCTGTTTTTTTACTACCTGTTTGGCTGAATGGTAACATTTTTTACTACCGGTTCACCCGAGCTGGGCTGCACTGGTAGAATACCACCTTTGAATGACTAGTTATATATTAATATGTAAAAGCAAAAAGTTAAGGCTGGAGTGTGTTTATCTTGTACTGAGCTAGGAAGAGTTGGAAGTTAATGCCCTGTCATGCCCCTGGTGGAGACTGACTCTGAGGGAGAGGAGGAACAGCCGACAGTGAGTGGAAGTGTGGTTCGAGAGGCCGGCTGAGCAGTCAGAGGAGGACCCAGGCCCATCCCCTATCCATCCTAGGGCACGCAGGGAGGAGAGGATAAGGGAGAAATGTGGTCTACTCAGGAGGAGAGGGCCTTGATCCTCTTCATGGACTACAGCTGTGATAAATGAATAAGAGTATGGCCCTACATACTGTCAAACGCTGGAAACAAAGCTTGTAAATATCTCTAGTTTATAGTTCCTCTCTGAGTTTGGCATCCTTCCCAGTGTGTGTTATCTGTGGACATCCTCCAGCCCTTATCTTGCCTGGTTTGTGTTGCTTTTTTCCTTCGTCATGTAACTTTGTGGGAGTTTTTTTGTCTTCTGTCAAAGATATTCAGAGCTTGGAAGCAAAGTGAAGGAATAAAAGGGGCTTCACCTGTTTTCTGTGACTGTGTTCGTTTTGTATCCCAGCCTGGGTCATCACAGCCCCCTTTTCTTTCTTTTTCTCTTCCCCTTTGTATTCCACATCCCCCTTTCCCATTCCCTTTCCCACCCTTGATTTCTTATTTTCTTTTCTTTTTTTGTTTTTCATATTTTATATAATAAAATAAAAATTTGTAAAAATAGTCCCCAGCTTAGACTTGATCTCTCGTTACAATATTAAATTGGTTTATCACTGTCTTCTTTCAGAGTGAGAAGGGGGAGAGACAGACAGGCAGATGTCTGAACAGATGTTTGTGCTGGTTCCATTTGCTACTTATCCATGAAAAAACTCATTTAATTTAATTTTTTGACTTGGAAATGGAGTTTCGCATACATGCAACTTCTAAATCTAGAACTTTTAAAAATCCTATTTGGATCCTGTTTCTTGTGATAGTAATGAGCTAAAGTTAACTCACTTGCTGATCTAAAGGCACCAGCTCTTCTTAGTGGTAATACACAGAACTTTAATGATTTATCCTGATAGCAGGAAAACTTTTTTAAGAAATGGAAATGTAACAACAGCTAAATAAATCAGTCATATATTTACAAGAAGTTTCATGCGCAATAATTCATAAGCTTTTGTGAAGAGTAAGCACCAAGAGACTAATTACCATATAATTAGTGGGATTTTGAAATCTGTTATGTGGTTCCCCATTTTGCTAAGGTTAACCAAGCATTAAGTCCATGTTGATAGAAGACCCACCATGGGAAAGGAATGTAGAATTAAGCTAAGGTTAAGTAGACGTGTGAGGGGATTAATGCTCGGTTGGTTGCTATTTTAGCCAGATAATTGTTTGTTTTCTGTTTGTGACTAAAAGTGGCAACACTGCAGATGCCTGAGGACCTCAAAGATAAAGTTGTTTGTTTAGTTTAGCCATTGTAATTCAGCATAGGGATGAATGTTTGAATGTGATTTCCCTAGATGCTGAGAGGTATTGGCAAAAGTCATTTGCAATCACTTTTCCCATTATACCCAGTAAGCCTAGATTATGTGCCAATTTTTACAGATGGGTTATATTGTACACCAAAACAGAAGCAGCTGTATCATCTCAAATAATTATTTCAGACAATTTTCCTGCGAAAAGGAGCACAAGAGAACAAAGCTTCAGATCCTTCTGCTGCCCCTCCAGATTTAGTCTATATCTATTATGCAAACACACATTATACAGTATGCAGTATACAGTATGTAGAATAAATACATTAGAAGCTGCAATAAAGTAATGTGATTATTGTTAATCTAAAAGAAAGAAGATTGGTAAGATCCACAAACACACTGGTTGACATTTAATTTTAGCCATAGAGGTTTTCACCATTAATTCAGAGACACCTATTCTACTCTGAAAGAGTATCTTGATTTACTCTAATTGAAACTGTTGATCATTATGAATTTGGTTCAGCACAACAGCATGAGGGTATACATCAAACGATATCCTGCTAAAATTTGATGTATATCTCAATGCAGATGAGGCATGTACATGTGTGGGTGAATTTACAACTGGCACAAAGCAGTTGAGTACAATTAAAGCTTAACTAGATTCTATTATGAATTCACAAAAACATAGCTGTGCTTCCCACACATTCCCTAAGATGAATATTTCAACACCTGAGGATGCATGACTGACCAAATTATAATGCTCTCTGATTGGCTAGTAGAGGAAAACGTGGATAAAACTTATTTTTAAGAACAACCCTGTTAATCAAGTGGGAAATTGGGAACTTTATGATAAATGTAGGATCATAGAGCTGGGAGAAGTCATTTAGGATAAGTATCTATGGAGCTTCTCAATCATCCAGGTTATGGTTGTCCCAAAAGTGCTTTTCCAAAAGGCATCAGGACTTTCTTTTTTTTCCCCTTTAAAAACCTTTAGCTTCTCACCCAAGAAGCTTTTTCAGTCCATTTAGGACATCAAGTTTAACTAGGGGCTGAAAGCATATTTGATAGGTGTTATTTAGTTTCCATTCCTCTGGGTGAAATGGGCATACCCTGAGGTGTCCACAGGATATAGTCACAAATGTTGAGGTGATGGTTTGATTAAAGCTATGCCTATTTTTTATGCATACTCTACATGTAAAAAGAAAGTGGAATTTTGATCACACCATTATGACTATTCACTTGAGCTTTTTGACCATACCTTGTGGACAATTCTATACACATGCTTTTAAGATTACATTTTTTCAATTAGATCCTTTCTGTATATGTTACCAGCAAGCCCTATTTGTAAGATTTAAAAAAGGTTTAATTGTAAGCCGTGATTCAACTTAATGTTGCAACTCCTTTAAGGTATGAAATAACAGTGAATGATTACATAAAGTACACATTTTTGATAAAAGAATATGAAACAGTCCTTTCTAAGACTTCCCTCTATGCATTTTCATAGGTTTGATTTGTGGTTCAGGTATTTTCCTATGATAATTTTGCATGGCTCCCTTCAGATTTTTCTTCTTTACTAAAATTTGATTATTGAAATAATTCAAAAATGCTTGATCTAAGTGCATTTAAACTAATAATCTTGTTTGGATAAATTTCAAATAAAGCTCTTTTAGTCATTTTCAGTCCTTAAAATCATTATAATATTTGCTGAAATACTTTTTTGACATTTCTTGGTAAACAGTATCCTGGTACAAAAGTGACCTTTAGTCTTTGAACTTTTTCAGTGATGCTTCTATTATAAATTATTTCCAGTCCATGAAGATGCAACAAGCAAGAGCTTATTAATTCCACTTCCACAAACAATTTAAAGAGAGAAAGCAAGACATCCTGAAGAACAAGCACATAGCAAGCCTAGCAAACTCCAATTAATTCTCATTTTGTTCTTTCTGAAGTCCTTGGTACACTTACTTGTATTGTGGTATCGTTGGGTACAGTATATCTAAACACTTATTTTCAGGCTTGTGGGAGCCTGTCATGCACATCTTCAAACAAAGAACTAAAAGTGCTGATACTTATTTGTTTCCCCGTACAATTGTCTTCTATTTCCAAGAAAGAAAAGAGAGGAAAAATATTTCTTTTTCAAAAAAAATACTCAGTGCAAGGTTGAGAGTTCATAAGGCCCAGAGTTTTATGGGACCCTATACTTTAATACCTTATGCCACCAGACTTGAAACTCTAGACCTAGAAAACCTAGAACTAGGCTGCCTTCGGTCCAATCTTTATACCGTATATAAAATCATACATTGCAATGTCCTAACTGTAAATGAATACTTCAGCTTCAACCATAACAACACAAGAGCACACAACAGATACAAACTCAAGGTTAACCGCACCAAACTTGATTGCAGGAAATACGACTTCAGCAACAGAGTGGTCAATGTCTGGAATACTCCACCTGACTCTGGTTTCTTCCCCAAACCCCAAAAACTTTAACCTTAGACTGTCTACTATTGACCTCACCCCTTTCCTAAGAGGCCTGTAGGGGGTATGCATAAGCGCACCAATCGTGCCTACTGTCCCTGTACTATTGTTTCTTTTAATTTTTCTTATATGTATCCATCTCATGTATTCATAACTATGTTTATACTTATACCTGTTATCTTGTAAGCAATTGACAAATCAATTAAATAAATAAAATAAATAAAGTATTCCAGCTTGGGTGGGACCGTCAGATCTTTCTCATAAATTGTAGTTAATTGAATGTGATATGCATATAAAGTAAATTGATTGTGTCACTTTTTCCTGACCTTGTTGGTTTATTTTGTTCTGGTTTCATCTGCTTTGGGGGAAGTGGTCTCTGGCAAAGCATTGAGAATCCCATCATGGTCCTTGGCCTAGAAAAGGCTGTGTAGCCATTGCTTCCAGATCTCTCCTTCCATCAAACTTTTCAATCTGCTTTCAGCTCAAGTTTATTTCCCTGGTTTATCTTCAGCCAAAAGAGAAGGACCAAGAAGGATGTATAGTTTAAAAGAGGGATTTCATAGTTGCCTGTGTGCCAAGAAAAATAAGGCTATTTTGTCCATCAGTTTTCCTTCAGATTGTTACAGCATGAGTATGCACTGTGTGTCATTCAATGGAGATCAGCTATAAATAGGATAACAAACATGACCCATATGCTTAATTGTGAGATTTCAATATAATTTATGTGTTTCACTTGTCTTTTTATGAGTTATGATTAAAAAAAACCATTCTTTTAAATCAGAATAATGGGAATCTAGAATAGAAATGTGATTAATACCCAGTGTTTCATCATAGTAATATGGACTATTAGAAGGAAATCCTTCACTTTAAAATCTACCATTGTTCTGAAGTGGAGAAAGTGGTCTTAACTACCTGAGTCAATGTTTTCTTGCTGACCATTCAAGTGGGGGAAAAAAAGGTCCTCTATAACCGAGTGACAGGTTAGTCACTTGCGTTTAAGTGCAGCTAGCGTCTGCCAAGAGATCTGGGCTCTTGGCAAAATATTAGCAAACATATTAGTTGGCAGGTATGGAGCATAGCTGAATTTGTGCTTAAGGACACTGTTCTGCTCTTGTGGTTGTGTTTGTTATTAGATTTGTCATTGGCTAGAAAGGATCCTGGATTAGAAAAGACAGAGGCTGTTCGGTCCCATACTGCTTGGTCATAACATCTTTAGTTGACATCCTGTAATAATGTGGAAATATTTTCAATCCACAACAATCCCCCGGCCCCCAATTTTTTAAATGAACAAGGAATTCAGAAGTAACGCAGATGGCAATTATTGGCAACCAGAGCAAAAGCTTTTGCTATGTTCTTTGAACAATTCTGTTGGTGTAAAAGAATGCATCTGATGTCCAACATTTAATATGCCAGTCATTTTGACCCAAAATCTATTGCAATATATACTAGCTCATCTTGAAATAATGACTACAATGCCCCTAAAGTGAACCAGTTTATTGCATTGCTGTATCTTTGCATTGGATGAGTCACAATTAAAATGAGAGAAAATCTGCTCTCTGTGGAATAAGCATTTTCAAGCAGACTTACCCTTATTTATACCTGTCTGTCATCTAGTAATGGAGAAGGACTGTCATCTAGTAATGGAGAATAGGAATTCAAACAGCATCTCTCAAAATTGCCAACTTTTAAGATGTGTGTCCCAGATCTGAATATTGGAGACTTTAAGATGCTGCTGGGGGAATTCTGGGAGTTGAAGTCCCCATGTATTAAAATTCCCAAGTTTGAGAAATACTGGATTGAAAAAAATAAGTCTCAGCTCCACTCTATCCCTAAAGCCTTAGAGATGGGCTTAAACTCAGATATTTTATTGCTAAACATTGAAGATCCTCTATGGATTAGCAAACTATGTATTTTGC
Source organism: Notechis scutatus (assembly GCF_049901735.1). Lineage (NCBI taxonomy): Eukaryota > Metazoa > Chordata > Lepidosauria > Squamata > Elapidae > Notechis > Notechis scutatus. The sequence goes on along the minus strand of NC_142009.1, from coordinate 71,841,214 downwards.
TTTTTCCCCCCTGAGTCCCAGTTTGAATTTAAAGTCCTCCCAAGTGTAGGTTTTGTAAAGGCTTCTCTCCAAACCCTCCCTTCAAAATTATAACCTTCCAAAAATTATATGGATATTTGAAAGAAGGACATTCCTATCATAGGCATTTGGAAGTGATGTCAGCATGCTGACAGAACAGAATTTATTTGTTTGAGAGTTTTTACTATAGAAGGAAACAAATGTGTATGCAATACTGATTTGGTCCAAAGATGGCTTTCAGTGTCCCTGATCTTGGTTTCTTTGAAGCAAATGACATTTCAGATTGATACATGGCCAGCAGGTAATAACTGAAAGAATCACCAGACAACCCTGGACTGCTAATAGTTCCAAGTATATGCATGCCAGGTTCTGGCATTCAATGACAAATGAAGATGTCACACTTGCCCTGCAGAATCAGAAACACCTTATGGTTGATCATTTATTAAATCTTTATTTTATCATTGTTTCTTTTGCTCTGCAACAGCTGAGGTTGCTTTGCTTTCTGTTGTGTGGTACGTAGAAGTGAATCTTTTCAGCTCTTTCAGATTTTAATACTATAATGCTATCATCCTATTTAGTATTACATAATAGAGACTCATGGAACCTGCATATGATCAGTTTGATGCTTTTGCTGTGGCCCAGGAGCTTTTTCTATTTTTGCCACCAATCCACAGTGTCATTTATTCTCCTGTGTCAAATCTGAGTGGAAAACTCCCTCCTCCTCCTCCTTCTCCTCCTCCTCCTCCTCCTCCTCCTCTCCAACGTTTATTGTGCCAGGCTGAGTGCAAAACTTTCACAAATCTGAATGAGGCCTTCAGTTCAAAGAAATTTTCCCTCCAAAGAGAACATACATTGGAATCCAAGCTATGCAAGATGCTCTTGTTACCATAGTCCTCTCCATAGTTTTTAAATCTGCTGTGGGTTTTCCATTAGCCAAATGTCATAATTCTTGTCATATTGAAGAGAGCATAGAAAGAAACTACGTTCCCACTCAAGAGAGTGCTAGAGTACATCGAAAATATATCACAAAATAGGTGGGCGCTCCTTTTTATATATCTTTCTGTTTGCCAAAGAAGGCTTGTTTTGTACAGTATGTCATAACGTTCTTTGGGTGACTGAGCCTTGGACAATTTGAGACTGGCAGGTTACAATTTATTTCAAAGGAAATTTCTTTTTGACAGGAACAGGCATTGACTTTATGTCCGAAGGGTTTATACTGCAGTAAGATTGACCTTTGCAGGCCTGTAGTCTGGTGGGTAAAATAAGTGATAACTCAACAATAAAAGAAAAATTACTCTGAAAAAGCTATAAATTGTAATCCCAGTAGCACTTTTTCTTCTGCCCTCAAATATCAATTGAGGTTGCTGGAGGAAAGGTGTCTCTCTTGTCTATCTATGATGAGATGGATCACAACAACAATAATTTCTATTTGAAATCCTTGGTGACAGAAATAGTTTTGGCCATTCTTGGAAGCATGAATATATTACTAAATCTGTCTTCTCCCTTCTATTATTGTCCTGAGCTATATAGTTCATATGCTGCTCCTTCATCGTCAGATCCATTCTAGAAGAGTTATTAATAGATAAGAAAACTGCTTAAGTAAAAAGAGCAAAATTAACACTCCACTTCTTGGGTAGATTCATGTATGGCTTCTGTTACATTTATTTCAGCCCCAGGAAACATCAAATGGAGTACATTTGATGTAGACAGTCTTAAACCAAATACAAGCAGACAGGGAACATAATACTGAGAGAAATCTGATTGTATTTCAGATGAAAGGGTCTTACAATTATTTTTAAATATTATCATGATTTCATATTAAAGATATGTCCACCTAAATTTGCAGAATTTTCCAAGTGGGCTATATTCTATTTCCCCCCAAAGCTTGCTCATTGATCTTCTGTGTGAAAGATTATCCTTTGGTGAGTCCCATGCTGACTTCCAGGGTGATGCTAATTGAAAGAAATTGGTGAATTTAAAACAGTGTGCTTCTATCAAAGGTGCCAAGATATGGGAATGGAATGAATGGATACTGAAGCAGTTGCTTTGCTACAAGCAAATTTTAAAAAAAATGTAGATAGGGAATATCAAGCTGCACATATAGAACATAATAATAGAATAGAATAGCATAGAATAGAATAGAATAGAATAGAATAGAATAGAATAGAATAGAATAACAGAGTTGGAATTCAATTTTATTTACAACAGTATAACAGAGTTAGACTGCTTCCATGGCCTGCAAAAGGCATGCTGTGCTTATTTTTCCCTCCCTAAAAATAATAAGAAAAATAAATGCTGCAAATGCAGGCTCATTGCCCTCTTTAAAGAGAAAGTAAAGACTAAAGGAAAGTCCCTCCATTCTCCAGGTTAATTAGAGAAGACGAGGACTAGAAGAATTGGACACAAGCAGCACTCTTGGAGAGACAATGGTGCTATGAAACCTTACAGAAGATAGAAGACATCTAGGGAGAGGGGCAGAGAGATTAAGAAAAATGCCAATCTATCAAAAAGAGCATTTCTTCTTTTAGAAGAGATTCCATAGCTTTCCTATTAAAGATAGTTCTTGATCATGTATGAAGATCAGGTGCCACAAGTTCTCAGGAATTGAGGAAGAGAATTCTATAGAGCCATGATGGTGAACCTATGCCATGCATGCCAGAGGTGGCACGCAGAGCCCTCTCTGTCGGTATGCAAGCATTGCTCCAGCTCAGCTCTGTCATGCATGCTCATGTGCCTCCAACTGGCCAGCTGGTTTTCAAGTCTCTCCCATGCATGCATGGGGGCAGGAGGCATGCATGGGGGACATGCAAGTATGCATGGGGGCAGGGCGCATGCACGGGAGCACACACATATTGCATTTTGGGGGTGTGCATGCATGCTTTGGGCACTCGGTGCTGAAAAGGTTAGCCATCACTGCTATAGAGGGAAAGATTTCTACCCCTGTCATGAACTTTGGAGAAGTAACAAGGATATTATATACCTTATATACAATAAGATTATAGAACTGATTTTAATAGGAAAGACTCGGTTAAATAGATTAAAAAAAACAGTGGGAACCTTGGTAAGGACTGCTAAGTTTAAAAATGTTTAAAAATTATTTTAAAATCTACAAAGAGATAAATCACTATTTAGTCAGTGTTTTTATGGTACCTGAATAATGCCTCTGATATTTTCCTAGGAAACAGAAGCAAAAGGCAGATTTTTGAACCAATTTGTAATCTACAAAGGAAATAGAAAGAATGGTGTGTGTGTGTGTGTGTGTGTGTGTGTGTGTGTGTGTGTGTGTATCCACTCTTTCTTTAGGAAATAAGGGCAGGCATACTGAATTGCTCACATAAAATTTCTCCCAGTTCCTTACAGAGGCATAATATGATTGTGGAAAAAAATATGAAGGCAGTAATAAAGACATCTATTTTAAGCACTATTTACTTGACATGACAACCAGGGGTGGGATTCAAGTTTTTTAACAACTGGTTCTGTGGACATGGCTTAGGTGGTAGGCGTGGCTTGGTGGTCATGTGACTGGGTGGACATAGCTTGGTGGTCATGTTATTGGCTGGGTGTGGCCAACTCAATATCACTCATATCAAGACACGCATCTCCTCACCTGGCCTCTCATGACTGGGGATGCTGCAACAGTCATAAGTATGAAAAATGGTCATAAGTCACTTTTTCAGTGCCTTTGTAACTTTGAATGGTCACTCCACACAAGCAAAGTACCAGCAAAGGAGGGGAAAAAACCTCCAGAGACGTTCCTGAGACAGGAAGTCTAGGGTTAATGGAGGGTTAATGGAGTAATAAGGGTTAATGGAGAGGCAGTTTCTGTAAGCAACACCAGAATGTTTCCTTCCTGCCTTCCTTACAGGATTAGGCCAGTAATTTCTTCTAACAACTAGTTCTCCAAACTGCTTAGATTGTTAACAACCGGTTCTAGTGAATAGGTGTGAACTGGTAGAATCCCACCCCTGATGACAACCCTTCCTTTAGTAGACAATATTAGCTATCTGTCTGCTTCTTAAGTTGCTATGAGCTGGACCTTTATTGCTTTAACCCATCAGAATATAAATAACAAAAAACTACAGTATTTCACTGAGGTTTTTGTTTTTTGTTTTGCTAGAAATGCTGTATATATGGCAGGATAGGATATAGGATATGTGCAGGTAGTTGTTTTAAAGGTTTACATGGTAGCCATATATTGAGAGGTCACAAAAATTGTGGGTCAAATGAGTGCACAAAAATGTTTAGCCCAAGCACCATTGGAAAAGGAGTTTGAAACCACAGAAACCAAGGTTGAGCTCCAAAAAGAAATGGAATCCAATCTATTTTCAAGTTTCCTGGCACATAACCTTTTCTAGTAGATACAGTATGAAGGATGTTGAGCTTCATGAATTATATCACGGGTGTCAAACTTGCTGCATTATGTTGCTGTCATGTGATGCATCATGATGTTTTTCCCTTTGTAGAGCTGGGGTGGGTGTGGTCTGTGCATGACACAGCCAGCCTATGGGCTGCCAGTTTGACACTGATCTGATCGAGGCTTCTTGAGACAGTAACAATCACACGCTGTTCCCAAAAGCCTTTTTAAAATATTATTTCAATGGCTGTGAATTATATGCATTCATAGTCCATAATGAGTCCCAAACAGTTTATTAATAGTCCAACAGAAGTCTGCAACAGTCTTTCACGATAAGGCTGATAAGCACCCATCTTTATCTCCCTTGAAATGCTGCCAACAGCTAAATTGCCAATTAGCTGTACCAGGCCAAACGGAGCAAAAAGTCAATACAGAGCTTCAGATTTTAAACCGGCCAGAATGAACAAAGTTGCTTTCTGCAAAGGCTCATGTCCCTTTGCTCCTCCTTTATGTTTGAAGGGAGGGGCCAATCACCTCCAGGTCTTACTCCTGAGTCACCCCTTTTGTCTTAACTGTTCTTGCCTTCTGGCAGCTCTGAGCAAGCATGCACTGGGAACAGGCTCCCCCTGTTCCTCTACCTCGCTGATGTCAGATTCTGGAGTCAGCACATAACTCTCAAATGGCCCTGGCCCCATCTCTGTGTGGGATGGAGATCCCTTGTCTGAGCCCTCCCCAGACTCCAGAACTGGCCCATGTTCTTCCCTACTATCTGACTCTGCTGCCAGCTCTGCAGGCAGCTGGCGGACCACAACAGACACCCCTGAACTATATGATGAATCATATATAGTCCATGTAATGAATCATATATAGTCCATCTATCCCAGTTGTGGGATAGAAACACAACTGCATGGTAGTGTGGACTAAATCAATACTGTGTAAAAGACCAGGAGAAGATCAGAGTATGTCTAGTGGATCAAAGTAACAAGACACATACAGAATATGAACATCCATGGCCACTATCTACCCAGCTTGGAACAATCTAAGGGACCATCTCTTGCCGGTCACATCTATCCGATCCATCAGAGTGGGCAGACAGGGAATGCTTCGGGTCCCATCCCTGAGGGAAATATACCTGGTAGGACCAAGAAGAAGAGCCTTCTCCATGGAAGCTCCCTCTCTCTGGAACATCATTCCCTCAGAGATTAGAATGGCCTCCACTCTAACACTCTTCTGGAAGGCACTGAAGACCTGGTTGTGCCAGCGGTCCTGGGGAAGCCAGAGCAGGATGGAGACCATCACATGGCTTGTGTGATCTGCTGTTCTCAGGGCGGGAGTGGATGGGAGTTGAGGAATGATAATTATAATTTTTTTCCAGATTTTGTTATATTGTACTTTATTAATTTATTTGATTTTTTTTGTTAGTTTTTTATTGGTTTTTGTTTTAAATATGGTTTTACATTCTGTAAGCTGCCTCGAGTCACCATGGGTGAATAGGTGGCAATATAAATTAAATAAACAAATAAATAAATAAATATCCCAAGACAAAACTGATGAAGGCCAGCTGCTTAGAGATCAACACTTTTTAATTTATAAAATAGGAGATGAAAAGGAATTCTGCTTTGCCCTCTGCGTAAGAATATGTTTGTGTGTGTGTGTATGTGTAGAATGTAAATGCTTTCCTATTCTATAGCTTGCTATAAAATTTGCTGCTTTTGGCTTGCCACTTCTCTTTTTCTGTTTTATACATTGGGAATCTTTTTTTCCCCCTGAAATAAAGGAGTTACAAGAGTTTGGGTCCCTATCTGATTACTAATTTAAGAAACCCCCTTGCCTTAAGTTGGGAAAATCATGTTGATCAATGAACTTCTAATTAGTTGTGCAAGAACTGAAAAATATACTAAAGGGATAACTGTATTGAAGTTGGAATTCAATAAACCTATGCAATTGTTGTGAGTATTTTTGCTTTCTTCTAATGGTTGTGCCATTGGGGACAAAAATCCTGGGTAAGAGAGCAAAGGTCCTCCTTGTTCCATTCCCCTCTTCCAATATCCTTGATGAACTGTGTGTTTAATACAAGTGGATCAATCCATTCTGGTCCATGTTAGTTTCACATTGGTTAATTCAGACCTTCCTTACAATATATTTCCACATTAATCTGCATCTTTTAGAAGCTCACACAAAAACTTGCTCTGAAATGCTTTTGAAAATGTTTTCTTAACAAAATATGTTTCTAAGTTTTGCTTGGTTTTGAAGAAGCTTAATTGGATCAGATATTTTAGGTGGCTCAAATTTTCTTATTTTGTGTGTAAGTTTTACTTCTTTTCAATATAGCTTTACTTCATTAGTCTTATTCATTATTATTGTTGTATGGTCCATTCTGTTTATACTTACTGTAATTGGAATCTTTGAAAAAGTGTGTGTGAATGTATGTGTGTGTGTTTTTGAATGACAACCTTAAGACACCAAAGAATAACATCCCTGATCAGCAGGGATGGTGCCATCCCAATCAGTCAGTTCTCTTTGAAATATAGTAATAAATTTTGAAATGTTTTTTTTTTTAGTGTAACTGGGTCTAGATCAGTGGTGGTATTCAGCAGGTTCTGACCAGTTCTGGAGAACTGGTAGTGGAAATTTTGAGTCGTTTGGAGAACCGGCAAATATCATCTCTGATGGAGATTTTACAGTATTCTTCCCCTGCCACGCCCACCAAGCCACGCCCACAGAACCAGTAGTAAAAAAAATGAATCCCACCACTGATCTAGATACTTTAAAAAGAGATCTGAATTTTCAAGAAGTTGATCACTGTAACCTTTAATAATGCATGTGATATATTTCTTTCTAATATTCTTGCTCGATAATTCCATGCCCAATCCCAGTTCAGTTCAAATGGCACTTACCCTATTTAAAGCTACTTAGAATGAAATCTTTAGACTCTCTACCTCCATTGATGATGGTAATGATGGTAATGATGTTGTTATAGGGATTTTATATTTTTCTTCAGTCTTTTTTTAATCAACTAAAAATAAATATAGATTATACACTAGTGAAAGTACAGGTGAAAGGATATCAAGTTCTAAGAGCTTTTGGAAATAAAACATAATCTACGTCCTGAGAAAGAAACAAAGCCAAAATCCAGATTTCTTCCAATTTACAATAGGTTATATTTCCATTAATTCTCCTTCCCTCATCTTTTTTTTTTTACATTATAATTATTTGTGGTATGGTAAATTTTGTAAGTGAAAAGATTGACAGATTATTAGTACTAAACTGCACAGGGAAATTATTATGAAAAGATTACATACTTCATTATAATAATATTAACTTTGCTGAGAAGGAAGCTCAGACTTTTCATTAATAATCTGACAATCATAGAGCAAAATTAACTAGGAGGCTTGCAGCATTTTTTTTATATATATTTTTAAAAACAAACAAACATACACATACAAAACATAAAAACATAAAACCATCTTCCATTTTATATACATACAGTGTGTCAGTTGGTTACGTATCTTTTGTGCTATCCTTTTGTAGTCATTTACTCACAATTTATATCAGTCTTCACATTGTCAAACTAACATATGCCTATATATTTATCAGTTATTAATCATCCATGACTAAACTATTTATTCCATCATTTTTTATGAGATGTTTGAAGTTTTGTCTTAAAATTTGTGTTATACTTTCAACCAGTGGTTATATATATCTATATTATGTTTTATATCAATCTATTAAATTTCTATCACAAAATTATCTAGTCTATTACATTACCATGCCTTTTTATCCAACCATTGATAAAACAAATCCCATATCATATAAAATTGCTTGTCTTCTTGTTCTCTAATTTCAAATGTCAGTTTACTCATTTCCGCATAGTCCATCATTTTTTTGATAACTTCCTCCTGCATAGGTATTTTGTCATTTTTCCAGTTCTTCACAAATACAATTCTAGCCACTGTTAAAACATTTACAATCAAATATTTCAGTTCTTTATTGTATATGTCTGGTATGACTCCCAATAAAAAGATCTCTGGTTTAAAGTCTATATGTTGTTTTATCATTTTTTCCAAACATGTATGGATTTTAGTCCAATATTTCTGTCCACCACATATGGTAATATGAACTAAGTATCTGATGACATTTCCAGCATTTATCCAATTCGTTCTTAAACATTCTCGCAAGTCTCGTCGGGGGTAGGTGCCACCTGTGAAACATCTTATACAAATTTTCTTTATATGCAGTTGACATTGTCATTTTATAATTTTGAGACCACAATTTTTGCCATTTTTCTAAATCAATCCCATATCCAAAATTTTCCCCCCAAGCAATCATCATTTCTCTAACTTGTTCCTCCTCCAATTTAAATTCTAATAGATATCCATAAATATTTTTAATTACCTTTTCATCAGTACCCATCAAAATTTTATCTAAGTCAGTCAACTTATCATAAATACCTTCTGCCTTAGAGTCTTTATCAAACCTACATTGTATTTGCAAATATGAAAACCAATTCATTTTTACACCTTGTTCTTCCAACGCTTGCATAGATTTAAATTCACCCTTTTCATTCAATATCTCCCCATATCTAACTGTTTGTTCCTTTTTATACTGTATATTATTGGATAAGAAAAAGCTTCAATAGTTGATATCCATGTTGGAATTTTTAAATAATATTGTCTTTTTATCTTCTCCCAATTCAAAAACAATGCCTCACGAATATAATGTCTTCTAAAATACCCCTGCGTTTTAGTTCCGTTATACCAGAGAAAGGCATGCCATCCCAGCAGCAAGTCATGACCTTCCAAAGTCAATAATCTACTGTTCCTTAGTGTTATCCATTCCTTTACCCACATCAAACTTGTCGCCTGGTAATATAGCTCCCAATTATGCAAGGCAAACTCTGCTCTTATTCTTGCATCTTGTAACAGTTTTAATTTTATTCTTGCTTTTTTACCCTGCCAAATATATTTCAACACAATTCTATTTAAATCTTCAAAAAACTCTTTCCCTAATCGAATAGGAACTGTCTGGAATAAATATACAACTCTAGGCAATATATTCATCTTAATTGTAGATATTCTCCCAATCAATTATAGTTGCAATTTTTCCCATTTCATCAAATCTGACGCAATCTGCTGTTTGAGTTTAACATAGTTATCTTCCTTCAGGGTACTACATCTTGGTGTAGTATGAATCCCTAAATATTTAACCTTGTTCGTGACCTGTATTTTTAAAGTTTCTTCCAACTCTTTTTTCATCTTGTTAACATATTCTTTGTTAATATCTTTGTTTTGTCTTTATTTATTCTCAAACCTGCTACTTTTCCATATTCTTCTATTTTTTCTATTAATTTGGGTGCTGTTTCCAATGGGTCTTCTGATATAAATACCAGGTCATCTGCAAAAGCTTGTAATTTATACTCCTTTTTAATTTTCATTCCTTTTATTTCTTTTTCTTCTCTTAATATTCCTGTTCAACACTTCCAATGTTAACACAAACAGCAGAGGCGACAATGGACAGCCTTGCCTTGTCCCTTTTCTTATATCTATGGTTCTGTTAATTCTCCATTCACCATCACCTTTGCAGTTTGTTCATGATATATGGTTTCAATGGCTTTGATAAATTTCTTACCAAAGCCCATTTGTATCAGTTTCCGTAAAATAAATCGCCAACTCACATTGTCAAAGGCTTTTTGAGCATCTAGAAACATCATGGCCATTTGCTTCTCAGGGTGTGCTTCATAATATTTCAGAGTATCCAAAATGATTCTCACATTGTCTTTGATTTGTCTCTTTGGCAGAAATCCATTTTGATCAGTATGAATAAAATTATTTAAGTATCTTTTTAGTCTTACTGCCAAAATTGAAGCAAAGATTTTATAGTCTGAGTTCAATAAAGATATAGGTCTATAATTTTTAACTTGCTGCAGGTCTGTACCTTCCTTCGGTATAAGTGCTTCTGACCATGTTTTTGGTATTCTTTTCTTTAACATAACTTCATTCATAACTTCTAAGAGATGAAAATTCAATATTTCCTGAAAAGTCTTGTAGAATTCTGCTGGCAAACCATCTGGACCTGGTGCTTTCCCAGCATTCTGTTTTTTTTAAGGCTTCTGTTAATTCCATCATTTTTTAAAAAAAAAAAAAACAAATTTTATTAGTTTTTAAAGACAAACAAAACATAAAACATAAGAACATAAAACCTCTTTTCTGAAAGTTATTTGTAAATTTTAACAAAACAAATAAAACATTATTTTATACAACATTGACACATTTCCTTATAAACACATACATATCCTTTCAAATTTCTCATTATTTCTCCCTTTACTTTTATTCAATTATATTTCTTTTCTATATTTATCTATTTTATATGTTTTTATTCATTATACTTATATTTTCCTGACTTGTTTTATTCTCTTCTATCTTTTATTCTCAACTATCCTCTTCTAACATTCCTCCAAGGTTTTATTAACTCAATCAAGCATAAACACACAAAGACACAAAACATAGAAACATAAAAAACATCTTTTCTGAAAGTTGCTTAGTCCCGGGTTACAACTCTTCGTACAGACACAAATTCAAATTCATATTCATTTTATATACCATTCCATATCTTATTACCATTTTCAATTTTCTATATAGCTTCTCATCTCTTTTAAACTTTCTTAGTTTTATTTTATTTATCTCATCTCAATTCAAATCATAATATTTATTATTCTTTGTCTGTTCTATTTCCAGCTATCCATTTATCTTTCTTCTTTAAACAAAACTTCTCCTGTACACTAATTGGAGTATGACGCCTTTTTCTCTTTCCCCTACATTTATAATACTTAATATAATACATAGCTTACATTGGGATTCTGTTTGGTACATTCTAAAATTATACAATATTTTTAATTATCAATGCCAATACAAATCTAATCATTAATATTAGTATTCATTTATATCTTAAACATTTTACACGTTACTTTTCAGTTGAATATCAAACTTTTATGGGAACACTTCTGTTTTCCATAATTATTTCCCCCCCATATCACATATTTTAAATCATTATTTCATTAAAATGTTCCCCCTTCTCCTACTTCAAATCTCTCATTTATTTCATTGCCTTCTTTTTCTTCACAAAAAAATTCACTAAAGTTACACAATCTAATCATTAATATTGCTATTCATTTATATCTTAAACACTTTACACATTATTTTTCCATTAAGTATCATACCTTTATGGGAACGCTTATGCTTTCCATAGTTATTTCCCCCCCACATCACATATTTTAAATCATTATTTCATTAAAATGTTCCCCCTTCTCCTACTTCAAATCTCTCATTTATTTCATTGCCTTCTTTTTCTTCACAAAAAAATTCACTAAAGTTACACAATCTAATCATTAATATTGCTATTCATTTATATCTTAAACACTTTACACATTATTTTTCCATTAAGTATCATACCTTTATGGGAACGCTTATGCTTTCCATAGTTATTTCCCCCCCATATCACATATTTTAAATCATTATTTCGTTAAAATGTTCCCCCTTCTCCTACTCCAATTCTCTCATTTATTTCATTGGTTTCTTTTTCTTCACAAAAAAATCACTAAATTACACTAAATGTTTTATCACATTTTAAATTACATATTATTTCTAATTTTCTAGAATTATTTCTAAATACAAATATAAAAATACAATCTTATGTACCTTTCCAGAATCCCTTTTTCAATAAAGTTTACCCATTATCTCTAAAAGAATTTTGTTTCTTTGCATCTTACTCCCCACCATTGAGGCTTCTCATCCCTTCCTTTCTCCCTTGCTTATTCTTCTCCTTGCCCTTTTCACCCCCTTGTCTCTCCTTGTTTCTCCCTTTTCTTCTTCTGCTTTCCTCCTTTCTGTTGTTTTCTAACATAGTATCCACTTTTCACCTTATTTTTCTCTTTTTTGGTTGTTTTTCCAAGTCTTAAAGTCCCCTTTTCCTTTTCCTCTTTCTCCTTTCCTTCCCCTAATAAAGTCACTTGTTCATCAAAAATGGCTTCTTCTTTATCCCAGTCAGCCTGTTGCGCAGTCAGCTTTTCATAAGTACAAACTGCCATTTCTAAAAATTGAAAGAGAGTGCCAAGAGAATCCTTCCCTTCTTGTTCTTCTTTTTTGTATTTTTGGTATTCAAACTTCAATTCATCCACAAGTGATGCCATTGTAGAGAGAAAAAGTTTTTCCAAACAACCACCCAAGTGCTTTTAATCAAAGATAGTTCTCAGAAATTCCAAGATCACCAAACAATCCAAATAAGCTGTTTCTTTTAATACTTTCTCCTTTCTTCACTTTCTCTTTCTGGGGTTACTGTTTAGTCACAAAGTTCCATTTAAAATATATTTTTTAGAAGTCTTATTAATGTTTAATAACTCTTTAAAATTCTAGGCAATCTTCTCCTTATTTTCAAATTCTGCTCCAATTTTTTTTCCCTCTCCCTTCCCACTCACAGCAAAAAAGGTTTTTTTTTTTTAAATGTTCAGAAATCCTTATCCCTTCAGCATTTAATTACCTCCAATGCAGGTTTTCCGATTTCTCTTATGGTTCCATCCACTGTCACGTTAGGAAGGAGAGTGAAAAGAAAGAAAGAAAACTTTTCCTTTTAAAATTCCATTCACCGCTTGTAAATCTTTCTGGAAACAATTTATCTTTGGCAAATTTCAAGTTCCAGGGTACTTTCTCTTACTTTATCCCAGTCAGCAAAAACCACTTTCACTTGTTCACGACTCTTCCGACTTTCTTCCTCCTGCACAATCTTGTCCAGCTGCAGGCTTCTTTGTGGTGGCCATTGCTGACCGCTGCTCCTCTGCCTTGGGAAAAGGGGGTTTTGCTGGCTGGGGAGGGGGTCTGCGACACCCCCAAACCCCTGTCCGTGTCCCCCCTGTCTTCAGCTGCCTCTACGGGGCAGCTATATCCTCCAAATCCAAACGGATCGGAGGCACCTCGGCAGCGAGAGCAGCAGGGATCGCACGGTGTCATAAATCCCTGCTGCTGCCGAAACCTTGCAAACCGGAAGTCCCCCTAATTCCATCATTGTTATACTTCCTTCTAACATTGTTTCAATGTTTTTGGGTATCTGAGGTAAATTTACTTTCTGAAGGTATTGCTTGACTTTTTCTTCTTGAATATTCTCTTGAAAGTGTAGTTCTCCATAATAGTCTTGTATAATTTTTTTCTTCTCCTCATTTCCATAACAAACCTATCCTTTATTTATAAATTGACTAATTCTTCTTGCTTCTCTTTCCTTTCTCAGTTTATAAGCTAGCCATCTACCTGGTTTATTTGCATCTTCAAAGTAATTCTGTTTCGCATTTTTAATTTTTTGTGCTCCTCTTTTTCCATTAGTTCCATTTTATGTTTAATTATATCCATTTTATTTTTAATGTCTTTTTTGTGGGGACATCTGTAAATCTTTTTCCAGTCTTTTATAGTCATCCTCTAATATCTTAAATGTTTTTTCTGTTATATGTTTCTTCTCCTAGTATAATCTATTATCAAGCCTCTTGTGTAGGCCTTCATTGTACGCCAGAGATTCTGTAAAGATGTATCCTCTTTTCTATTTTCTTTGAAGAAGAAAACAAGTTCTTTCTCTATTTTCTGTTTAAAGTCTTTTTCTTTCAGTATCATATTATTTAAAGTCCATCTAGATCTCCTCTTGTGTCTTTTCCAAATAACTGATACTGGATTATGATCTGCCCAAGTGCTTGTTTCTATTTCAATCTGTCATACATTAGTCAATAATTCTGCTGACATCCATATCATATCTATTCTAGATCAGGATGTGTGTCTGTTTGAATAAAAAGTATATTGCTTACTTTCTGCATTTCTCTCTCTCCATGCATCTTTTAAATTGAATTCTTCTGTTATTCGAAGGAAGGATTTTGTTAGTATCCTTCTAACTTTCTTTGTTGTTTTCTGTATTTTATAGTCCAACCGGTCATTAATTATTCCATTAAAATCTTCCATCATGCAAATATTAATATAGTCCAATTCAATTATTTCTGTATGTAATTTCCTATAGAATTCTTCTCGTTTATCATTCGGGGCATAAATTGCAATTAAAAGTGTTTTAACACTGTTATCCGTTATTTCCACCATCAAAATCCTTCCATCATCATCTGTATAAATTAGTTCTGCCAAAATTGTTCCTTTAATATATAATACTACACCTTTGGATTGAGCCAGCAATGTAAATAATTTCCCTAACTTTCCTTGTTTTAGTATATATTCATGTTGCTTTTTAATATGTACCTCTTGTAAGCAGATTATATCAAATTTTAATTTATCTAATTTGTGAAATACTTTCCTTCTTTTAACAGCTGAATTAAGTCCATTTATGTTAATCGAAATCAATTTTCTTTCATCCATGTTAAGCTTTATAAGAGGGTTTTATTGCTCTAGTAGATCTCAATTCTCATTTTTCTCTGGGTTCACCACCTACTGCACCTTCTTTTTCTTTTTCAATTACTGCTATACACTCCTCTTGGAATTCAGTTAGTGACTCTTCCTTTCCTTCTTCTTCCTCCTTTTCTCTAAAGTAGTCTAAGTAGAATAACTCAGCTTTTCCAACTGTGCCAATTCTGTGTCTTTGTTCCTGTCAAGTGAACAAAAGGCCTTCTGGCTTCAGCCATCTGTAGTTTACTCCTCTTTTAAGTAGCTCTTTAGTCAAGAATAAATATTCTCTTCTCATCTCTCTTACTCTTCTTGGTATCTGTTTCAACACCACAATTTCTTTATTTTTATATTTTAGTGTTTTCTCTCTCGTCACCTGGAGTATCTGAGTCTTAATAATCTTCTTAGTGAATCTAATGTGAACTTCTCTTGGTAATCTATTCCTCAGTGCATATCTTGTGTACACATGAAACACTTTGTCCATCCCATCCATCATCTTTTCTTTAGTTATTCCCAGTGCTTCTGCCAATATATATGCCATTATTTCAGCAAGGCTTTCACCTTTCCCTTCTTCTATATTTTGAAATCTTAAATAAAATTCTGATTTGTCTATTTCCCATCCTAATGGTTCACTCCTGCTCTTCTTGACATTGCTCAAATGAATATCAATATCTCCAATTTTCTTATCTCTTTGTATATCTTCTTCTTCAATTTTTTTGAATCTGTCTTCATATTTCATCATCATCTGTTGAATATTTTCCACTTTTCATCTGTCTTTTCAATTTTTTGTTCAATTTTCTGAATTCCTTGCATAATCATCTGTAATGTCACTTCCTTCTCTTTCTCTTTTTCCTGTTGTAATATTGTCTGTATAGATTGTTATCCTCCAGATGGTGAGGGGGTTGGTATCAAAGAAGCTGGGGCTGTTGTCTTTCTACTCATCTTGTAGTGCTTATCTGTAGAGAAAGAGAGAGAAAAAAGAGAAAAGAAAAAAAGAGGAAAAAAGAAAAAGAAAAAAAGAAAAACGAAGGCAAACAATTGCCACTCAAAAGGAAAAAAGGAAAAAGAAAATCTTCAGGTACTTGTATGCCTTAATCCAATTAGTTGCAGTGGTGGATGTAAAAAATAAAAAATGAAAGGGGAAAAAAAGAAAAAAAATCTATATGTTCCTCTTAATAAACAAAAAGAAAACCAAAATAAAAAAAATACATTCTAGTTCCTGGTGTAAAAAATCAAAATCCAATTTAAGAGAAAAAAAGGCCCAACTGGTGGGGGGGGGGGAGCCAAGAGGTAAAAAGCAATTCTAATATAAAACAAGCCTCAAGGTCACTTCAATCTTTTTTCTTTCAACTTCAGCTCCAGACTCCAGCTATCTTTTCACAAATGAGCATCTGAGTAGACAAACTGCCATGCTCATCTCTATCTTTTCCAAAACAAAGCTTGGAGTCCTTGACTGTAACATAAGCTCGTAGGAAAAAAAAAAGAAAGAATGTATCCAAGCCTCTGGCCGTCAGTGCTACTTATTTTCCTTCACTTTCACTTCCCCCTCCTCAATCTACAACCAGGAACTAAAAAAAAAGTAAAATCTTTTCCCTTTTTTTTTTAAAAAGGAGAAAAATAAATCTTAATCAA
The DNA here is from genome assembly GCF_049901735.1 of Notechis scutatus. Classification (NCBI taxonomy): domain Eukaryota; kingdom Metazoa; phylum Chordata; class Lepidosauria; order Squamata; family Elapidae; genus Notechis; species Notechis scutatus. The sequence continues at coordinate 71,824,798 of NC_142009.1, read as the reverse complement.
GCAGAAGAATCCTAATCAAAAAGGAAGAGAGAAATACAAACAAAAATGAAAAGTTTAAAAAGTACCAGTCCAGCTTAAAGTTAAACAGCTTTGCCAAATTCAAAGTTGCAATAAAAAGGGAAAAAAGAAAAAAAACTTTCACTTTAATAGTTAATCATGCCGCTTAAATTCTTTTCTCTTCACTTTTAGTCCACTTTCATTTTTTTAGGGTGTTCTCTCCAAAAAATAATAAGTAAAAGTTCATCTCACCAAACTGACACACTTTCTTTCCGATCTCTTCCGTTCTGGAGCTGTCCCAGCTTCAGCAGCTTGGAAGGCTGCCTCTCTGCCGCTGTCAAAAAGGGATTTTCCTGGATCAACTAGGGACTTTGCGATGTCCCTAGGATCAGCAGGCCATGCCCTTAATGATCACCATCTCTACAGGATGGTTTAGGTCCGTCAGGACCATCCAGCAGCTGAGATATCGACAGTGATCTTGGAGGATCAAGATCGCCTGTCGTACTGCTGTGACGCCAGCTCCGCCCTCTCGAGGCTTGCAGCATTTTAAAGATATACTTATGAAAGGATAAACTTCATACATATGCAAATCTTTTATAGTTGAATTTTCTAGCAGGTTTTTTTTTTTTTTTTGGCCAATAAATAAATAGGCTGATAACACTCTTATTTTGATGGAATGACCACTGTTTTAAATGTTTAGAACTGTTAGGGATAACATTGTTTACCCTAACTGTTTTGGGTAAAGATAATAAAATGATGAATCATGGTTTGTCAGATAAAGTGTATGTGACTTTAAGCTAAAGGAATGTAATTAAGGGTGCAGCTGTAAAAGTACTATATAAGCAGCAAGGCACTCTCTGGCTCTTACTGGCTGGCTTATTGAAGACTGCGTTCTTGCTGGATCGGGGAGGAGAAGAAGTGTTGGATTACTTTGAAGATATTTCTCAACGGAGAGAAGATAAGTTTTGGACAGATTTATTATATGTGTACTGACACTGGCTATTCGACAGGGACTTTGCAATTAGAGTATCCTCGACAAGACTTGACTGAATTTGGTATTTGACTAATGGACTGTTTATAATGACTATGCTATAATTCTTAAATGGAATAAATTATAATTTTTGATAGCACAAGCGTATCTGTATTTTTACTGCGTGTTAACTAGAAAACTTATCTCACACATTTACCTGTCTTCCTATCTGACTTCGCTGCACGTTCTGTTTAGTTTGTTTTCCTTAACACCCGTTGGGGAATCCAGGCTTAACAAGAACAATCTTATGTTAAGTGTTGACGTTTTTATTGAAAGTGGTGTCTTTTAAATAACAATGTCATTTAAGAGCACATGATGTGGCATCAGTAATAATTGGGATTTAATCTGATTATTTTCCTCTACTGAACTCCTACCAAGGTTTTCATTGTAAATCATTCTAAATTCCCAAAATGGAGTGAGTCTTTTCTCCAGTTTCTCCTCCTACCCCCATGAGATTTGGGAGCATATCTAGGCATGCCTATTAGAAGAGTTGTGGTGGCTCACTGGTAAGAATGCAATACTGCAGGCTACTTCTGCTGACTGCCAGCTGCCAGCAGTTCAGAAGTTTGATTCTCACTGGCTCATGATTGACTCAGCCTTCCATCTTTCCAAGGTTGGTAAAATGAGGACAATATGTTGGGGGCAATATGCTGACTCTGTAAGCTACTTAGAGAGGGCTGTAAAGCATTGTGAAACAGTATATAAGTCTAAGTGCTATTGCTATTTTGGCAGCATTGATGTCTACAATTCTGCAATACTCGAAGTAAAATCTAATCTTTCCTCTTTTTCTTTCTTACATGTTCATTTCAAAATGTTTGAAGCTCTCAAAATTTTTCTTATGTTTTAAAATGCAAAAGAAGGCAGCTTATTCTCTTTCAGTGGATTTATACTAGAAGAAATCAGAAAATCCAACAATTGGATACTGAAATGATCCAGTGAATGATGCTTCTTCCATCATGTTAAAACCTAGTTCCAACTTATTGTGAGCCCTTAAAGAAAATGGAATATTTATCTCTGCATTTTTTTTGTAGGTGGTCAAATTTAAACTAATTTAACTCCCCTTTTCCTATCTCAGGGATGTAACTGATTGTCTGCTGACCTTCTTCGGCTACTTCCTCTGTGTGACTACAATTTGCCTTCTTTTTAGCCTTTTTATCTCGTATATCAAAAGGAATCTGTTTTAACTCCACTGAACACAAAGTACAATGTAGCATTGTGTGACACATCCCCTCCTTAAAAATAACAATAACACAAAGACTACCTGACTGTAATGTTTACAGTTAAAGGCTATGAATGTGACCTTGGAAATCTTTGGCTTGATTATTCCCACCAATACTCTGTTGATTCTCGAAGGTAAGGAAAATATGACTGGATGTCACAATCCAATGTTCTCCTTTATTAGGAAAAAACAGTAAATGACTCATCATTTACTTAATCTGATTCATAGCCTTCTCTTGTTCCTGAAACATCCTTGGACCTTTGTAAAATATGGTTTGGCTTTTGAAGGTTCCCCCATTGTTTTTAAGTGTTACATAATGTATTTGTTTGAATCAGAGATGGTACTTATTACATGTTACCAGAAGGTTACCCTAATTTTTCTTCAGGAGAAGCCAGACGAAAAGAACCACTGTTATATTCCTATACTCTTCAAGACAGAAGAATACGACAAATGAAATTTGATTATGTGCCATCAAATTGCTGCTAACTTAGCAGTTGCATAGATTTTCTCTAGGAGAATTTGGCACCAAACTTGATCCTTTGGGTCTTCCAACAGTGCACTACTACTGTAATTGATTCCATCTACCTTGTTTCTGGTTATCTTCTTTCCTTTCACTTTTTTCCAGCATTATAGACTTATCCAGAGAGCTTGGTCTTCACATAATGTGACCAAAATGCATTTTCTTCACCACACAACACCAATAGAACAATCTTCTCCGTTTATAGAATGGTATTGTAAAGGTGTTATAGTAATGATCAATGCTTGCATTAGCTTCAGCTGACTCTTCACTCTGAGTAAATGTTTACTCAGCTTATTGCAAGTGAAGAAAGAGACAAACAAAATTGTTATCCAATGTGGTATATTTTCTAATTTCACTGGTACATATGCATTAGTCCATAGGAGGAATATGTAATTTGTTTCATTTGGCCAATGCTTTTTCATAAAGACTTAAAATATCTATAGGAAGAAGGATCAACAAGCAATATGAATTGAATGTGAAGGAAGAAAAGGGATTTCTAGATTGTGTCAACAATTCTATTTTTTCAGAAGTGTTTCTCAGTGCCAAGGCCTATTTCTGGTTAGGGTGAAGGATAACATGGTCTTATTCCTTGTTAATTTCCTGGTTAGAATCTGGCTGAGTTGATAGACGAGGCTCATTCTCACATTAGCAATGGTACAATCCTAGCAATCCTTTGTACACTCAAGAGCAGCAAGCTAATTTAGGATATAGAGCAGGTCAAATCTTCCAATACTTTGCAACTTCTCTCCATTTTTCAACTTCTGCTGCCTGGGACCATCGCATTTCACCTCTCAGAATAGTCACCCCTAACAATCAAGAAAGCCACTGATTTTAATTAAAAGTATTTAATTCAGTTAACCATAATGTTTCTTTCAAGTTGAAATTAGGATTCTTTGACTAGAAGAAAATTTCATCTGTACTTCCTCTTTGTCATATTACCTGTCTAGTTTTTCATACTCAAAACTATCTTTTTAATGTTGTGGGCAGTTTTCACTTTCTTTGCTCTTTCTATTCTTCATCTCAGTCATCTAGGGTGCATGTCCTAGCCTTTGTAGTTACTTGTCTCAGTTTGCAGTCTATTAATTTAATGGCTATTGCACTGAATTGCAAACTGCAATACTAATGGAACATTGACTTTAATTTCAGATCTGTATCTCTTTTGAATACCAAAGTACAAATAGGTTTCTAGAACACAAGCCATGGGCTCCAGTTTTTATGTTTCTTAAAGCTTTAATTCTTCTGATTTTATCATCTGGATAATAATAATAATTGTCAAGCAAGATTTCTATCAGTTACTTTCTTGCTATCAGGTACTAAACAATGCAATGCAGAACCAGAAGAACAATTCAGGTTGAATGTCAAGACCTGTTAAACTTATAGTTATGCTTCATTGTGTTCCCTGTACTGCACTGGGAAAGGTAATATTTTCTGGCATTAAGGAAACCTGTAATTTCACTTTGTCAGTGGTACTCTGCCATACAAACTTACAATTAAAAATAAATGAAAGGAATCAACACTCCCTGACTTCATTTTAAGGACAGCGCTCTGTAAATGTTTCTGGAAAACATAGCATTATCATGGGAATTCAGTTCCTGCTTTATAGTGCAATGCTGTGATAGCTGACTGTTAGGTATAACATTGATACCCAACAAGGTTTGGGTGGATAAATATATAAACTAAGGTATCATAGTTTAAGTGTTTGTAACTTTAAGCACCACACTGCATGTAATTAGCCAATTAAGGGTGCGGTTAGAAACTGCAATAAGAGGAAGCAGTAGAAAGCTTGCTGCTTACTGCCTACTGTTTTACTGTTTACCGTTTGCTGTTTACTGTTTACTGCTGTTTACTGCTGGATACAACTGTTTACTACTGTTTTACTGCGACTGTCTACTGTTTGATCGTTCTACTGAATATCCAGCGTTATCCTCTGGAGAAAGGCATCGGAGGAGGAGAAGATATCTTTATCGGCTGATAAAGATATAGTAAGGACTATTATCTGGACTGAGTTAGTGAGTCTTACTGAATGGATATATTGTGAATGACATACGGACTGATTGACAATGCTTAAACTCTAACTGGATTAAAAACTATTTAAACTACAAACAGTGTTTGTGTTCAGTGTGTGTATACTCTAAAACCCTTCCTCTCTCATTTGGCTGCCTGGCTTGACTGCTGCTGCATACTTTGCTAGGGGTTTATCCCCAAACACTAACACTGACAAACAGTGGAAAGTTTGAAGTCAGTTATCTTGCAATCTTGACTGTTTATTAGCTAATTAATTAAAGACATCTATTCATAGTTAGTATTCCTAGCGCAACTTGGAAACGTTTAGAGCTGAGCCTATTTAAATTGCTTAACACTTAATTTAAACCATACTGTTTGCCTATACACAAACCCACTTTTTAATTCAAGTGAAGTTGCATAGGGAAGTGGGGGATAAAAATAGAAAACCATGCTTGTTCCTACAAAAGATTATTAGGAACCACAGGAGTGAGCCAGAAAATTCAATATCTCATTGAAGAAACACTTCCAGAACAAGAACCAAATCACTTTATGAAGGAAAAGATAATTCCTCCTATTTTGTGACAGAACTTTCACATTTATTGGGGTGGAAAATGAGCAGTTGGACTTTGACTATAAGCAACCTCTCCATTTCATTGTACAAAAAGGATTTAGAAGGGCAGACGGAACTTCTCAGTATCATCTTTGTCAAATTGTTGAATTAGAGCAGTAAGAGGAAAAATGATAGTTCTAGAGTTATTATGGTATGATGAATGGTTAGTTCCAAAACATTCAACAGTCTCAAAGAGCTAGTTTTACACTGAACTATCTGAATTGAATGCTCATGGAATCCTAGGTAAGAAGGATTCATTTATTTATCTAATTTATATGCCACTTGTCTCACTATGCTTTTCATTTTAATGAAACTTCCTGAACTTAAGAATGGCTAATATACGATTGTAATTCACTGCTTGCGGGACAGTAGGAGCACATTCCTATTTTTGAATGGAGCAGTTTTCCTATGAAGAAAGAATACAAAAAAAGAGCTTATCTTTAATGAGCTGCAACAAGTATACATTATATTATCTTCATTAGATCAAAGCTTGTGAATGTTATTAATTGGAAGGTATGTACATAAGGTAGATTGTACATTAACTTTTGATTACAAGGCTACTAGAAGTAATACCAGAAGATAGATTGAACGTGAACTGAAGATTTGAAAAATCTAAAAAGGAAATAAATTATGACATTCAATTGATGGAAACCAGCTTAGTAAAGGAAAGCATCCGGAAGAAGAGAATTTATCTTCGACGGCATACACAATTAAAAAGTGTTTTAATTGTGGAGGAAGAGGACATTTGGCAAGTTTCTGCAAAAAGGAAAAAGCCAGAATGTAAAAAGCCCAAGAAAGCCTTTGAACTAACCATGTTTAGCAACTGTGATGTGAAGAATGATTTATGGGTGGTGGACAGTGGTGCATCCCACTGCATCACGAGAGATAAGACAAAATTTGTAAAAATGTCTACAAGCTCTCAACATATATCACTTGCTAATGGCTGGAACCTGAAAAGCGAAAGGAGAAGGTACTGCACATTGTCCGTACATAAATCAGGATATAAAAATGTTGTATGTACCGCAACTAAAGTTCAACATGCTTTCTGTAAGGGTATTAGCCAAACTAGGTTATGTAATAACATTTAAAAATAATAATTGCATAATTGAGAAGGATAAAAAAAGGGTAACTGCAGCTTTAAATGGAACGTTATACGTCTTAGATCAGGGGTCCCAAACCGCCGGTCCATGGACCGGTACCGGGCCGCGGAACAAGCCTTACCGGCCGCTGGTTGCTGGGCGCCGCCATCTTTTTTTGGAAAGCTCACCGGAAGCGCTGTTTCGTCATAAAGATGGCGGCGCTTAGCGCGTCTGTGAGCTTTTCCGGTAGAAAGCCATTTCTACCCGAAAAAGCTCACCAGAAAGCGTGCCGCCCTTTTTTTATGACGAAACAGCGCCCGTGACGCCACCGGAAGCGCCTTTTTCGCTATAAAAGATGGCGGCGCCAGTTGACGCTGGACCGGGTCGCGGCGCCCAGCTGATGTCTGAACCGGGCCGCGGCGCGAAAAGGTTGGGGATCCCTGTCTTAGATGATAGTAAGAAAGGGGAGGCACAGACTGTATTTAACAATATAAAGCCTCATAATGAATGTATCCATTTATTGCATAGGCGTTTGGGGCATGTAAATTTTAAAATGCTAAAACGTACAGTAGAGTTATCTGATGGAATAAGGTTAAAACCTTGTGATAAATATTTGCCTTGTAATGTTTGCTGTGAAGATAAGAGCAAAGTATTGCCTGCAAATAGGTTAAATGGTTACAAAACCAAAGAACCTTTAGAAGTGATATTTGCAGACATCATAGGTCCAAAGAAACCCAGTATGGGGGGTGCTCGATATATACTGAGCATTATGGACCATTATTCTAGATATGGGTTTTGCTACTTAATGAAGAGCAAAACTGAAACATATAACCATTTTTTCAACTGGCTTAAATTTGCAGAAAGAAAGACTAAACGGCAACTGATAACCCCGGTGACAGATAATGGTACGGAATTTGTTAACAACAAATTCCAGAACAGACTAAAGGTAGCTGGAATAGAGCACAAAAAGTCTGCACCATACAGGCCAGAACACAACGCATTCATAGAGAGAAGAGGCCAAACACTACAGGCAATGGTTAGAACAATGTTAACTGATTCTGGATTACCTGATTCTTTGTGGGGGGAGGCTACAATGTGTGCTAATAACATATTGAACAACGTTGTTAACACAACGACAGGTGAAATACCATTCACCAAGTGGCATGGCAGGAAACCTGACCTAAGTTACCTGCACACATTTGTTGCACCAGCATGGGTGCATATCCCTACACAACTCAGGCATAAAGGGCAACATAGAGCTAAACGATTTTTCTTCGTTGGTTACCAGGCAAACCATAGGGCATATAGATTTTGGGAGAAAGGCACATCTAAGGTGTTATGTAGTGCTAGTGCCCAATTTCTAGAGCACGTAGGATGGGAGAAGTTAGAACAGGATACCAATAAAGAAGTAATTATTGAATCCTATAGAAATCCCATTACTTATCCCTGTAACTTTAAGAATAAAGTAAAGAGAGAAATACAGGAAGAAATAGATCCAATAGCTGAGCAGGATGAGGAAGATGAACAGGTAGTAGTTCAAAAAAGTCCTCCTGCAAGCCCTGTAATTCCCAGAAGAACTACACGAATATCTAGACCGCCTGATAGGTACCAGGCTAACACAGTGTGCCAGATTAATAGAGTTCCATGTACTGTAGATGAAATAAAAATGTATCCTACTAAGGATAAGGAAAGTTGGTATGCAGCAATGAATAAGGAACTGAACTCATTAAAGAATATGAAAGTATATGAGAATGCGAGATTACCTGTAGATATGAAGTCCATTGGCTGCAAATGGATCTTTAAGGTAAAATCTGATAAAGATGGAAATATAATCCATAAGGCACGATTAGTAGCCCAAGGTTTTAGACAGAATGCCAATGACTATGATGAGGTGTTTGCACCTAGTCTTAAGGCAGCAACCTTGAGGGCAGCATTAGTGTGGGCAGCTAGCAAAAAAAATATAATTAACCACCTAGATGTGGAAACCGCTTACTTGCATGCCCCATTAAGACACACTATATATATGAAAAAACCTGTTGGAATTAAGTGAAATAATAGATAATAATGATTGTTGGTTGTTTAAAAAAAGCTCTATGGTCTTAAACAATCAGGCTATGAATGGAACCAGTATATTGTAAAGGAACTAAACAATATAGGATTCAGAGCTGGGTTAGCCGATCCATGTCTATTTAAGAGGGAGACAAATGGGAAAATATCATTATTATTGTTGTTCACTGATGATATTGCATTGATTACTGAAACTAATGATGAGGCCAATAAAATAATAGCATCATTAGGAAAGAAAATAAAGATTAAGCAATTAGGGAGATAAAAAAATATCTCGGTTTAAATATACAGAAAACACAGAAGGGCTTTAAGATATCTCAGGAAGATAAGATATGCAAATTGCTAATAGATTATAAAATGGAGCTTTGTAAGCCGGCTAAGACTCCAATGAGTCAGGAGTTTAGCAACACTGATGCACAAAGCCCGGGTTTGATAAGATAATTTATCAATCATTAATTGGTAGTTTGTCTTATATTAGCAATTGGTCTAGACCAGACATATCGTACAGTGTGAATCAGTTAGCTCGTTTCAATTCTGCACCAAGTGAAAGACACTGGATTGCAGCTAAAAGAATATTAAGATATCTTAAAAAGACAATGAATTATTCATTGTATCTAGAGCCAAAAGGTGATCTAATTCTGAGTGCTTATGCTGATGCTAGTTTTACATCAGAAAGAGACACAAGAAAGTCGACTTCAGGAACAGCCATAATGCTGGGTAAGACATTAATAGGTTGGAAGTCAATAAGACAACAGCATATAAGTTTGTCAACTATGGAGGCAGAATTCTCCTGTTTATCGCTATTATGTACAGAATTGATTATGTATAAGCAAATGATGAATGATATAGGCATAACTGTGAATTATCCTATAATTATACATGAAGATAATCAGGCAGCAATTCAAATGGCCACAAATATTGCAGTCAAAACTAGGAGCAAGCATACAGATTTAAGGTACCTAAATGTTAGACAATCTGTGAGAAGTAAAATGATACAGCTGGAGTACTGCATGTCGGAGGACAATGTAGCTGATAATTTTTTAAAGGCCCAAGGTGCCAGGAAGCACCAGGAGAGTTGTGAAAACTATGGGGTTAGATTGTAAAGGTATTATATATTTATATCACCCAAAGGGAGAATGTTAGGTATAACATTGATACCCAACAAGGTTTGGGTGGATAAATATATAAACTAAGGTATCATAGTTTAAGTGTTTGTAACTTTAAGCACCACACTGCATGTAATTAGCCAATTAAGGGTGCGGTTAGAAACTGCAATAAGAGGAAGCAGTAGAAAGCTTGCTGCTTACTGCCTACTGTTTTACTGTTTACCGTTTGCTGTTTACTGTTTACTGCTGTTTACTGCTGGATACAACTGTTTACTACTGTTTTACTGTGACTGTCTACTGTTTGATCGTTCTACTGAATATCCAGCGTTATCCTCTGGAGAAAGGCATCGGAGGAGGAGAAGATATCTTTATCGGCTGATAAAGATATAGTAAGGACTATTATCTGGACTGAGTTAGTGAGTCTTACTGAATGGATATATTGTGAATGACATACGGACTGATTGACAATGCTTAAACTCTAACTGGATTAAAAACTATTTAAACTACAAACAGTGTTTGTGTTCAGTGTGTGTATACTCTAAAACCCTTCCTCTCTCATTTGGCTGCCTGGCTTGACTGCTGCTGCATACTTTGCTAGGGGTTTATCCCCAAACACTAACACTGACAAACAGTGGAAAGTTTGAAGTCAGTTATCTTGCAATCTTGACTGTTTATTAGCTAATTAATTAAAGACATCTATTCATAGTTAGTATTCCTAGCGCAACTTGGAAACGTTTAGAGCTGAGCCTATTTAAATTGCTTAACACTTAATTTTCATCCTCCTGTAGAAAAGGGCCATTCTGAAGAATTTGGGCCCAATTTTTTTTGGGTATATGATTTTTCTTTTTAATCTCTTGAGGTCCTAGAATTACATTGAGTCCAGGATGAAAAATCTACCTAGGTGATCAATACATTTTTGCAGTAAGAAAAAAAAAATAGAAAAAGCGATGGGCTCAATCTTTAAGAAAATGTCAAAGAACCTACATAGGGGAAATGTGGATGACCTATTGGCTCCCACTTCTCTGCTCATGAATCTGAAAAACAATTTCTTCAATAGAAGCAGATGCCTGTGCTTGCTTCGGCAGCACATATACTAAAATTGCAATGATATAAGAAGCAGATGCCTATATGATCAAAATCAAACTGTAGCTCAATAGGAATGATCCTATAAATTCACTGCCTTGCCAGTAAAATAGAATGGTGGGAAAGAGGTTTTATGTCAATGTAAATAATCCGTCAAATTATGATTAAGGAGAAAAAAATCAATTTGGATTGATTTCAAACAGCTCCTTCCATGTCAGGAATACGACTCATTGTTCCCAAATCCCTTTTGGTTTCTTAGTTAGCTTCAATATTTTAAATATAAAGGTTTTTAATGTCAGGAAGATCTAGTCTTGGAAGAGGAATTTGGGTTTGGATCTCCATGAATTTAGAGCTAGCTTAGAGATATGTCTAATGCTTCCTAAATTGCAATTTTGGAGACCAAAGAACTCTGGATTGACTCTGCTCAGATTAAAATCGTTGATTTCATTCACTGTCAATTCTATTTAATGCAACTATGTAATGTGGAAAACTTTAATAGCCTGTGTTCATGTTCTGTTTTAACTGTACCACATGGTAGTTGTAAATCTAATCTTACAAAGCTTCTCCTCTGGAAATATTGAATTTCTAACTAGGTCATACAAAACCTTTGCTAGACCGATACTCGAATACAGCTCATCTGTCTGGAATCCGCACTGTATATCAGACATTAATACAATTGAGTGAGTCCAGAAGTATTTCACGAGAAGAGTACTACACTGCTCTGCTCGCAACAGAATACCCTATATCACCAGAATTTTGTGCTTGGACAATCTTGAACTACGCTTCCTATGGTTGGACTTAAGCATAGTACACAAAATTATCTGCTACAATGTCCTACCAGTCAATAACTACTTCAGCTTCAACCGCAACAATACAAGAGCACATAACAGATACAAACTCAATGTTAACTGCTCCAAACTTGATTGCAGAAAGTACGACTTCAGCAACAGAGTGATCAATACCTGGAATGCACTATCTGACTCTGTAGTTACTTCCTCAAACCCCACTCCTTTAACCTCAAACTATCAACTATTGACCTCACCCCATTCCTAAGAGGGCGTGCATAAGTGCACCATTGTGCCTCCCGTCCCTGTCCTATTGTCCCCATTTAATAATACCTATTTTCTGTATTCTTACTCATGTTTATACTTATACCTATTATTTTGTAAATGATTGACAAATCAAATAAATAAATAAAATAAAAATAAATTCCAGTAAAAGAGGAGCATTTTGGATCTATCTCACAGATGTTCTCACAGCATCTGAATATCCTGCTAGACCATGACTGTCAAACTCCTGGCCTGCGGGCCAGGTGTGTCATGTGCTGGCCATACCCACAACTGGTTTAGCAAAGGGGGAACAAGTCCCAATACATCATGTGATGCCACTGTGACCACGTGAGTCTGACACCCCTGTGCTAGACCTTCTGATGAGGCTAATTGCTAGTTGCTTAATAGGCAGTTGCAAGATATAAGGAACAATCAATTCCACTTCTTGTATGTTGAATAAAAGGTAGTATAAAAGGAAATTTCTTAACAATAATCAAGGGCTAATGTGTTCTTTCATGAGAAAAAGCTTCCAAATTAGTCTTCCTACAGTAGTGCAATGACAAAAGAAAAGACTATGCTACTTTATTTCCAAGAGTGGACTATTTTTTGTCTCCTAGACCTAGACCACATTTCAATCTGACATGTAGAGTGATACTGGTTCTATGTCTTATTTTTAACAGCCTTGTATGTTTTTGCTATGTGGTGGAGAGCATCAGAAACAAGGAATTTATAATGCTACACTAACATTTCATTTGGAGATACAATTCAAAGGCTCTGAATCAAGGCTCTGAATCAAATCTCCTTGAACACAACTGACAATTTGGATTGAGTCATCAAACTGAATTGGATGCTTTAAAATCAGTTCAACCATACTGTTTGCCTATACACAAACCCACTTTTTAATTCAAGTGAAGTTGCATAGGGAAGTGGGGGATAAAAATAGGAAAACCATGCTTGTTCCTACAAAAGATTATTAGGAACCACAGTGAGCCAGAAAATTCAATATCTCATTGAAGAAACACTTCCAGAACAAGAACCAAATCACTTTATGAAGGAAAAGATAATTCCCCCTATTTTGTGACAGAACTTTCACATTTATTGGGGTGGAAAATGAGCAGTTGGACTTTGACTATAAGCAACCCTCTCCATTTCATTGTACAAAAAGGATTTAGAAGGGCAGACGGGAACTTCTCAGTATCATCTTTGTCAAATTGTTGAATTAGAGCAGTAAGAGGAAAAAATGATAGTTCTAGAGTTATTATGGTATGATGAATGGTTAGCTCCAAAACATTCAACAGTCTCAAAGAGCTAGTTTTACACTGAACTATCTGAATTGAATGCTCATGGAATCCTAGGTAAGAAGGATTCATTTATTTATCTAATTTATATGCCACTTGTCTCACTATGCTTTTCATTTTAATGAAACTTCCTGAACTTAAGAATGGCTAATATACGATTGTAATTCACTGCTTGCCCTTTTCCTATTTTTGAAAGCAGTTTTCCTATTAAAGAATACAAAACGCAAATTGTGGAAATTTTATTAATTGGAAGGTATGTACATAAGGTGATTGTACATACCTTTTTGTGTAGCAAAGAAGTAATACAGAGATAGATTGAAACAAACTGAAGATTTGAAAAAGAAAAAGGAAATAAATGTGTGACATTAAATTTGGGTTCATTCATATCAAATTCCACACAGAATATAGTACAGCAGGGGTCCTCAACCACCGGGCCGCGGACCGGTCCCGGTCCGTGGAGCACTCTGTACTGGGCCGCAAAGAAAAAAAAAAAAATAAAAATGACGGCTTTCTTCGCCTTCGGTGAATGCTGCTGGGATCGGGGATCAAGGACACAAATGAGAGAAGGGGAGGGAGGAAGCAACCAAAGCCTGTCCTGCTCTCTGGCTCAGCGGCTTCGGTTTCCTCCCGCCTCGTTCCTCTCTCAGTCGCTCTCTCGCTGCTCCACCAGCCCAGGAAGAAACTGCTTCAAAGAAGCCGGGGTGTGTGTGGCTTTTCCTGTCTCCGCAGTGCCTCCGAAGCGCCCATTCACCCCCACCCCGCCCGCCCGCGCGCAGTTCAATCCACAGTGCTCCATTCTGCCTGCCTGCCTGCCTTCTTCGTTTCTGGTGAGAATAATAACTATTCGCCTCTTTTTATCAGCCGAAGCTGCTCCGAAACGAAGAAGGCAGGCAGGCAGGCAGAATGGAGCACTGTGGATTGAACCGCGCCGGGCGGGTGGGGTGGGGGTGGGGTAAACGGGCGCTTGGAGGAGCTGCGGTGACAGGAAAAGCACCCCCGCTTCTTTGAAGCAGTTTCTTCCTGGGCTGGTGGAGCAGCGAGAGAGCGACTGAGAGAGGAACGAGGCAGACACCTGAGGGAGGGAGGGAGACACCTGAGGGATGAGGCTGAGGGAGGCAGGGCCGAGGCGCTCCCTGAACTTGGTGGTTTGCTGGCAGACATTTTATTACCCGACTAGGTAACAACCACCACCACCCCCGTCCTTGAAAAAGTGTTTGTGCTTGAAACTGGTCCCTGGTACAAAAAAGGTTGGGGACCACTGTAGTACAGGATTCTGTGCATGTACAGGGATCCTATTGCATAGTTTATCAGAGATAGTGCCATGTAAAACCAGAATCTCATTTTCATTTCAGACTCACAGAAAGAAGATATTAATTTATTTTCAGCTATTTCACTTAGGGCCCCTATCAAATGTGCATTAACTATACTGAGTACTGTAACCTGTCCAGAATGATTCAGGAACCTTCTTGTGGCATTTAACAAAACAAATACATTTTAAAGGCAAGGGAAACCTGTTTCCCCTCTCCTGAGAATGTGAGAGTAATGCTCAAGCAATGTGCCTAAGGCCAAATGAAATTGCAACCAAAGTCTTCCAGGTTTACAACCCATTCTCTTAACCACTATATTCTTTATAACTACATTATGAAATAGGGATCAAGTAGGAATATAGTATCTTTCCATTTTAATGAAAGTTTTCATTAATTTTTCAGAAAGTCAGAAAGATTTTTCAGACTGACTCATGGCCCAATCCTTAGTTACCCTTTGAAAAAAACACCCCTCCAATAGTTCTTTAATCAAATCATAAACATATACATTGTCAGCTGAAAGCACAGACAAAAAGATATATACAGGGGAAGCAATGAGAAGGCAGTTTTTGCCATTCTTAAATGTAATATTGTTTTACTGATTTAACAATACAACATGCATTACTTATATTTCAGAGGATAAAATGGTGCTATTATTCATCCACAAACAATTTGCAGACCAAACTTATACATGTTTACTCAGAAGTAAGTCCCACTCTGTATCATGATTCTGGCATTTTGTGAATTGGAGTTCCAAATTTTGCATAGGCAAAACTGTGACTAGACTCAGTTAACACAGAGATAAAGGAAAATGATTTCCTAGGTCACCAGATATGCCTCTGAACTCTTGCTGTAAGAGAAGTAGGTATAAATAAAAGCTGAAAATATAATGCTGTTTGACATTATTTGACATTATTTCTCAGAAAAGTTCAGATGTAGTCAAAGTAGAAATGCATCCTGAATTTTAATATTGTGTGGAGCATGAGTGTGAATCATTTGCCTCTAATAGTGAAGTTTTTCTTAATAAAAACTTTTGGAATAGTTTTCTGAGAGGGGAAACAGTTAATGTGGCAGTAGAGAGTAAGTGACTCCTCATCTCAATGAAGTTCACTGGGGGTGGGAATCTCAGATGGATTCTAAGCTTAAGAGATGAGGTTAAGTTTTCTTCTTCATCAGTTGTCATCATGTAAGCGCGAATGAGGAGTCACATTTTAATTTGTTCTTCTCCTGAAAAGAGATGAGACCTCACCATCATTTGTAGCTAAAATGTGGCAGTGAAGTTTTTGTTGACTTGAAGATTGGAACTAGCTCCTACCAGCTCTAGAGACCCTATTGTTAAGTTTTCCGAAATTTTCTGAGCTGCTAAAGAGCAGAGCTGACCCTCAATGGCTAGCATGCCCAGCAGCTGTTCAGCAGCTACTGGTGTGGTACACAGGCAGTTATCCATTTACCAACACGCTACTGTTTCCCATCCACCAATACTTTGGCAAAATCCCATTCCTTCTCAATTTTTATTAAAGATTTAATTGCATGTAGGGAAAGCTAATGCAAACTAAGCTCAGAAAAGAAGTAGAAATTATTAAAAGTACTTAGGAAACTGTTCTTCCCAAATCTCCTGGGGACTCTGTTGCAGGTCAAACAGATCCAGCTTGGTAACCTTGCTTCTTATTTGTCTCCTGTTTCCAATGCCTTGCCACATTTTCCTTGGGTGATTTTATACCTCTTTACCATTTTGGTCCCCTGCTTCTTCTTCTTTGCCTTGTCCTCTCCTTTTAAAGGTTGGGACCTTTCTGTTTTCTGTGTTCCTTGTGCCATATATTAATTTTGATTTAAGTACCTATGTGTTTTGTTTTCCTTTACCCCCTTGGGGTAGGCAGCTCACAGGTCTGATAGTTAAAGTACACAGATCTTGTGAAATCTCTTTGTGGCACATACACATATCCTAGGATATTCTGCTTGATTGGGAAGCATCTCTGACATGTCATTTGTTTCAATCCACTTGCCTGTTAACTTAGGCTTTCAGTTGTATTTAGGGTTGAACGAAACTGCATGCTAGACTTCATTTTATTATCTTTTATCCCATTGTTTTATTTGTTAATAATTCTTTCTATTTATTTTAACCTTGAGAACATTCTTCCATATATTTGGATTTCTTCTTTCTTATAAAATGCTGAGAATTTCCCCAAAACAGAGCTTTTCAGTAGTCTTTATGGGCACAGAAAAAGGGATCACAATATTTGAGTATCTCATTTCTAATCATAATTCCTCCTCCTCCTCCTCCTCCTCCTCCTCCTCCAGCATTTTCATTCTCTACTCTTATCAAAACATGTTCTATTATTCAAGGGGAACATATTTTGTACAGATAAATTATTTGTTGGCTACACATGTATCTTTTGGAGTTGTCCCTGTAGTTCAAACTGAGATTTTCCATACTCCTAACAAATGTATTCCTTCTTGTTATTTTACATTCTTTTTTATCACTTTCATATTTCATTTTTATGATATCTGTTTGTAATTATTTGTAAGAAGAATATGTAAGCACTGTTCTGCATAGAACTTGTGATCGTATACATCTGTACAATTTTAATCAATACAGATCTATATTGTTTCTCTCTGTGCTGGGTATATTCAAGCAAATGGATATTGCACTGCAAATGGATATTGCACTGCGGCTACCTCTTAAGTTAGAGTTTAGCAATGATGAAAAACTACTTAAGTAAATTTCTATAAACAGCCAGAGTTGAAAAGGTGGAACAAGCTTATTAAAATTAAATTTATTTTAATTATGAACGTATTGCTTAGAACATCCAGGGCACTGTAGTTCAAACTGAGATTTTCCATACTCCTAACAAATGTATTCCTTCTTGTTGTTTTACATTCTTTTTTATCACTTTCATATTTCATTTTTAAAACTATGCAAGGGGTGTGTGTGTGTGTGTGTGTTAACCATAGCAACAACTGTAAAGATTTCTGTTCCTTCCAATCAGGATGCTACAATAAAGACAGTTTGGGGCTGAGGTATCAAAGATAGATCTTTGTATGAAAATCCTGTAACTTAGTTCTCAGAACTGGTACTGAAAGCCAATGTCAGATCTGAGAATAAGCTCTATACCAATATCCTTTATAATGGCTAAATTTAAGGATGTGACTACACCGTTGAATCACTGTACAAATGCTTGGTTCCAGCTAGTGATTCTCAGATATTCCCCCTTTATTTAGATATATGAAATTAGTGGACCTGATCATTTCTGTATTCTTTAATTGAATTAAGATAGACAATTTTAATTAATATATTTGAAATTATGGCTTCCACAATCCCCTTATTACTATCCCTGCTGATTAAGGCTGATTGGATTTGAAATCCATACATCTGGCAGTCAAATGGAAGTTTTCCTTCCCTCTGCATCTGTAGAGAAGTTAGTCTTCTACGGTAATGATTAAGGTTAGCATCCAATTAATCTCTCATTATCATACAAGTAGGTAGCAAAATCATAGCCGAGAACAAAGGTAGCAAGATTCAAAGCAGCCCTTACCATCTATTATACCTATCCGTCTCCCATGAAAGTAATTGGGGAAAAAATGTTTGTTTGTTTTCTTCTGACAAGAAATGCTGACTTGATTACAACATAGTAATACTCAGTCTAAGCCAGTATTAATAAAGCCCAGTTTCATTGCTCACATCACAGCCTACATTGAAACAATCCATATTGTGGTTTAAAATGATATAATTCACACATTAGGCTAAGATAAAAGTAGGTTTTCCCACACATTATTGCTGAAACTGCAACAAAAGCCCGCTCTACTGTACGTGTGCATTTTATATATTCTGGTAGATTGTTCAAAGCAGCTGGTTTGGTTTAGTGGTTAAGGCATCAGGATGCAAACCGTAAGTTCTAGTCATGCCTTATGCACAAAGCCAGCTGGATGACTCCCTTGGCCAGTCATTTTCTCTCAGCTCTAGGAGACAATGCCAAACTATTTCTGAAAAAAACCTTGTCAAGAAAGTTGGAATTTATCCAGGCAATCAACAGCAGTCAAAAACTGACTAGAAGGATCTCTCTCTCTCTCTCCTCCCTCCCCTCCCCCTTCTCTCTCTCCCCCTCCCTCCCTCCCCTCTCCCTCTCCCCCCCCTCTTTCTCTTTCTCTCTCTCTCACACACAAGCTAATAGTTCAAATGCAGACCACAGTTTATATTCAGTTCTGATTGTATTGTGAATGGACATTTGTGGTCAATAAGATTGTCCTTTTCCTCTCTATTTTCTGTGACCACTTAAATTTGAGAAAGACAGTGATTAATGGAGAGAAGATAATTTGAACTCTCATTGCTTAATGAACAATGTTTTGAACAATGGGGAATATAATCCTAAATTAGATCAGCAAATTGGATTTTATCATAGTTTTACATCTTTCAGATATTATTGTTCTGATTGAATTTAAAACTGTTTCAACATTTTAATTTATTTTTAATTTTGGAGACAATCTGCAATATAAGTAAGGATCTCAAAGTTGCTGTAATTGGACTCTGGTTGCTTTATGACTATTTTGCATCCTTCAAAGTTTTCAAGCTTGCACTGCTGGAATTCAGCATCAAATAATTGGCTGTTCCCCACCCATGAACATGCATTTAAAGAATTCATCCATTCTGCCTCCAGTAGGAACATTGTGTCATCACAAAGCCCTTGGAGACCTAAAGAACATTTTTAAAAATGTTCTATAGCTACACAAATGTTGCTTATCCCTAGTTAAACATGGATCTAGATATGATGGGTAAGCTATTTCATTTTTTATTAATATTATATAGATGAAAATGGGTTAGACATTGTTTAGCAAAGAAATCCATTTAATAAAATACCTTAAGATTTATTGCTGAAATCATATCTCAAAGTTCAAATTTGCTTAGAAAGTTTTCTTAATGTATCAAATTTCCATAGCATTCAGAGTAACTGCTAATGGTAGAAGCAATTTATATTCAACTGGCATATAAATAAGCTTATATATGTTTGATTAGGCAATTTAAGCATTGTTTAAAATGAGCTGCAACAAGATAACCTTCACTCACTTAATAAATCATCATTAATTTTAATCAGCTATATTTGTTAGCAGTTTTGTGCCATTATCGCAAAAGGCTTAATTAGAATCTAATGTAGCATTTACATCTGTGTCTTCTCTCAAAAAGGCTGCCTTAATGAAAATATGTGTCTTTTTTTCTTGACATCTCATCAATGAAATGATCCCAGTTGACTTTTTAGTCCATGTAGCTGTAGCTGAAATAGATGGCATTTTGCTAATCCGTATACTGTGTTTCACATTTCAGTCATGTTCTGGTAAGGAAAACGTTATCAAATTGCTGCTTTGCATATTGAAATGCTGAAATGTACTGTACGTTTGAAAAAATGCTAATGATATTTATCTCCGTTTTCAAATATCCATTCCAGAATAATAAGACAGCATATACAGTATGTGTTATTAATTAGCTTAACCTCAGTTAATGCCACTGGTGCTTTTTCAAAAGGCAGCTATACTTTGTTTTTCCTTGAAGACGTTTCACTTCTCATTCAGGAAGCTTGAGCTAGAACTGAAGAAGCTATTTGGATGGGAAGTGAAACGTCTTCAAGGAAAAATGAAGTCCAGTTGCCTTTTGAAAAAGCACCCTTGGGACAGGAGTGAGATTCAACTGGCATTACTACCGGTTTGGTGATTACATTTTATGCTGCGTGCGCATGTAAAATAATCTTAGGCTGTGCCGCCCGGACATCTAAGAAGCGCTGTGCGTAGGTGTGCAGCATTCTTAAAGCCTCTGTTTCCCTGCTTTTTCAACCTCAGCTGTGCCGCGCAAAGCAGCTGAGGTTGGAAAAGCAGGAAATAAAGGACAGGTAAGAGCCTGGGTGGGCGGGTGGGCCAAACAGCAGCAAACACAGAACCGGTGCTACTCTTCAGAGCTACTGGCTCTATAGAACCAGGCAGAATGAGTAGCATCCCACCCCTGCTTTGGGACAGCCATGACCTGGATGACTGAGACAATTTCAGTTAATGTGCTCAGTTAATTTATGACTGGTCATGGGAGAATATGTATGCATGAGAGGAAGACAGAGAGCAGAATCAGGACTATGGACACAGAAAAGGTGAGTTTTAACTCTGCTGTATGATGCAACTGACGTCAAGTAACTTCAATTCATATCAGCAAAGATTCCTTTATTAATACAAAGAATCTTGGAGGGGTGATTTGTCAAGCATGTAGGCGATGGACTTGATAAAAGAAGATTAAACTTTTCCTCCCTTATTTTTGATTCTAGAAAATATGGCTAAATCCCAGACACTTCTTCCATCCAATCATTGAAAGTTTGAATTTGAAGATGATGAAGGGAAATGATAGTCCAGAAATGATAGTCCAGAACAAAGCCATATAATCAGAGACAGAAATTTGGTGGCTCCATTACAGTATTTGAGAGCCCATCCCCAAAGTTGCCAGCAAATTAGCATATGCATAATTAAAAGTGTACCTGAATGGTAATTATGTGAATTGTGTTGAATTAATGTAGCTTAATTTTAGATAGTTTCAAGGGTCAATTAGGATAAATCCAATTTATTTTCTGGCTGTATCCACTTGTTTTGGCCCTACCTGCTCTGGTGAGAATGTACTTTTTCCCTGCTCAGCATATTAGAGGTTCTCAGAATTGCAAAATCATCTGGTACAATCATCTTTCATTCTCTTGCTCTTTCTAGAAAAATATATATGCTACAGCATGGGTAGTTGTAGTTGCTTCCATATGACTGATTATATTTTTGTTTATGAATTTCAATTCTGTAAAATGGTCAACATTGATCCTGAATTAAATGTAAACATTGAAACATCTGTGCTGTAAGTGTCTCTAGAAATAGGCCCATGATATCCACATCACACTAAAGAGGCTATTTTAGCATTTCCCAGACATCATAGTAGGGAAGAAGCTCAAATATATAAGCTTCATCTGAACTGGAACTGGACATGTCTAATCTAATAAAGAGGAGGACTAAGAGGTGACAGGATAGCAACCTTCCAATATTTGAGGGGCTGCCACAGAGAAGAAGAGGTCGATATATTCTCCAAAGCACCTGAAGGCAGGACAACAAGTAACAGATGGAAACTTATCAAGGAGAGATCCAGCCTAGAACTGAAAACAAATTTCCTGTCTGTGAGAACAATTAATCAGTGAAATGACTTGATTCCAGATGTTGTGGGTGCTCTAACACTGGATGTTTTTAAGAAGAGATTGAACAACCATTTGTCTGAAATGGTGAAGGCTCTCCTGCTTGAGCGGAGAGTTCGACTACCCTGTTTCTCCAACAGTAGGGCCTCCCCAATAGGAAGTCCCTGCATGTTTTATAGGCATGAAATGAAATTAAGCCCTCCCCAAATTAAGGCCTATATTAAAACATGCGAAATGGGGGGAATGGTGGGGGCTTGCCATTAGGAAGTACTTTTGTTGCACCTGGATATGGTGCTGCCTGGCGTTGACCCTGATACGGTGTGCCCCCACCAACGCCGAGGTCAACATCCAAGCCATCGCCACCCACCCGCCCGAAGATGCAAGGGGGGAATTAAGTCACCCCGAAAAGACAGCCTAGCCATTTTTTCGGGCTCAAAAAAATAAGACCCGGCCTTATTATATGAGAAACACGGTAGAAGACCTGCAAGGTCCCTTCCAACTCTGTTATTCTGAATTTAATTCTGAATTTTCTCTTGCTGATTATTGACTTATTTTTTTTTAATTTAGATGTTTTCATCCCTTTGAGGCAGTTCAGACAAGATGCACAAACCATGTGCCTGTAATGTAACCTCTTAATGTAAGTTTACAGTAACAGAATCTTGCACATATGGAAGCACCTCTCCTCTTTTACCTTTTTGTCCCCTTTCACTTTTCAGAAACCTAGGAAGAATCCCTTCTGAAATGCTTCCCATTGCTGTACACATTGCATGAAGTCAGTAAAACAGATTATATAGTAATCTTATTATATCTGTCAAGGACCTTGGAGTACTCATCTCTAATGATCTAAGTGCTAGAGCCCATTACATAGCCAAAAAGGCATTAAGGGTTGTTAACCTAATCCTGCGTAGCTTTTTCTCAGAAAATATCACACTACTAACTAGAGCATACAAAACTTTTGCTAGACCAATACTTGAATATAGCTCATCAGTCTGGAACCTGCATTACGTATCTGATATTAATACAGTGGAGAAAGTCCAGAAATATTTCACAAGAAGAGTTCTCCACTCCTCTACTCATTGCAGAATACCTTATGCCACCAGACTTGAAATTGTAGACCTAGACAACCTAGAACTATGCCACCTTCGGTCTGATCTAAGTATAGTATATAAAACCATACATTGCAATGTCCTACGTGTCACTGAATACTTCAGCTTCAACCATAACAATACAAGAGCACACAATAGATACAAACTCATGGTTAACCGCACCAAACTTGATTGCAGGAAATACAACTTCAGCAACAGGATGGTCAACACCTGGAATACTCTCCCTGACTCTGTGGGTTTCTTCCCCAAACCCCAAAAACTTTAACCTTAGATTGTCTACTATTGACCTCACCCCTTTCCTAAGAGATCTGTAGGGGGCATGCATAAGCGCACGAACATGCCTACCATCCCTATCCTATTGTTTCTTTTATTTTTCTTATATGTATCCATTTCATGGATTCATAACTATGTTTATACTTATACCTGTTATCTTATAATTGCTTGACAAAATAAAATAAATAAAATAAAATAAATAAAAGGAGCTTTAGGACAGCATCATAGAATTAAGAACATTGTAGGCAAGGTGTCTGAGACAGAATACACTGGTCTACAAATTATCAATCTCCAAGATAAAATATGTTAATTTTACATATTTTTATTAGATAAATAAAAAAACAGGTGATAAAGGTGCTGGTTGGCTAAAGTTTTCAAGATATTTCACAATAAAGATTTATACACAGGTGGGTATATTTGCCTACAGGGGAAAGAGATGTCTTATGATCATGATGCCTCATAACTTCTCAACAAAATGCGGTAGAACAATGAAGATGGTACCACATGGAATGATCCTACTGCAGTTCACAAGAGAAAAGCCAAAAAGTAGAGTTTAGATACCAAATAAAGATGGAACCTTGTTGTTTAATCTGATGTTACAGTAGAGCTTGTCAGTTTTTCATGCAAAAATCATGAAAATGTTACACGAAAAACCAAGAAACAAATGGAAAATTATGTTATTGGTATCAACAAAAGGATAAATTTATAATGATTTGTGTAGCACCATTCTCATTGCTAGATCACATTTTGCAGAAACATTATGGAACATAATCGCACATCCCCCTCATAAACTGGAGACAATAAGACTCAGGATTTAACTTTCCTTTATTAGCGACTCAATTCTGGAAAAATTAAGCTACTTTCATTTACAAAGCTCTCTCCTTGTAGACCAGTGATATTAATTTTAAACCCAACCCCATGGTATTTTCTTCCCATTGCATCCTATGTTTGATGTAAATGTTATTTCCTCATGTTTTCCTCTTCTCTTTGTTCATTTAAGTCAGTGACCCAGTAAGCATGCATAAGAAGTTCAAAATATTGAAATAATTTTAGTTGATTGTTACTAGCTTTGAATGAAAAGTAATTAATTATCCCATTAACTGATCCATTAACTAATCCTTGAGCCAGCTATCTTCTGTGTTGACAGTGGAACAATTTGCCTCCCTTTCCTTTCAAAATGATCTGAATAGGGAATGCCCATAGGGAGGATCAAAACATCAAAAAAAGAAGCCATAATTGTATAATAGAAAGCCTGACCCTTTTTTAAACGTGTATCGATGTTACAGTACGAAGGGGTGGGACATTAATTACTAGATCATAGCCATCATTTTGACTCTTTTTGACGTTCACATCCATTGCTGCTGTCCTCTATGGAATTGTTAGATGATTGATGGTCTTCCTGATGATCCATGACCACCAATAAGACAGTGGAATTCTGAATTCTGAATATGATGTGACATGCATTGCCTCTTTCCTAGGCCCGAATGGAATTACTTGCTGTCATGAGGATTGTGGGTGGAGAGTACCTCTGGAATGACAGGGATTCAGCTTCTAGCCCCTTAATATACACCTCTTTATTTGTTCTTTTGACCATCTCAAGCAGTTGTCAGTTCTTAGATTGTTACAGAACTTTGTGTCTTAGACTAAGGCAAATAGAAAATGCTTGAAACAGCTTATTTTTTTCCCCAAAATAAAGCAGATTATTACAATAATTAAAAATATGTATTCTGAAAATTCATATTACATTTCAGATTACAACATTATACATAAATTGAAGCTGGTTTATTGTTTTGAACATAAATCTACCCTCTATATTCAATAGCAGCAATAGGTTTAACAAGAATTTAATTCATGATTCTGCTTTTCCTCTAATAGAGAGTTGTGGGTTGTCATTGCTTTTTCTGTATTTAAGATATGAAGATAGAATTATGTAGGCAAGTGTTTTGGAAATGTCAGGTGCCAATGGGTTGAGTGAGAAATGTTTGTTGAAGAGTGAGAAAACACCAGTGATATCATGATGCTTTGTGAGCCAAATGGATTTTCTCCAACTGGGAATGTTAATCTCAGGAATAGAGGGATAAAATATTTGTCTAGAGAAAAATATCTTGCATATTGGCAGTGAATAAAATAAAAAGACAATATATATTTAAATTTTAAACAGAATGTATCATGGATTGCTTTGCTATTAATGTTGTTTTTCATTGGTTTGTTATCCTTCATTGTGTTGATGAGCAATATATATTCTGGAGATGTGTTTTATTTGAAGGCGCTATACATGCAAGAATAGAGAGGGTGGGGGAGTTGAAATCAACCCTGTCATAGGTGCATGCTAACAGTACTATATTTGGAGTTAAAAGTTGTAATTTCAAAAATCAATCTGTTAGACATCTATCATAGGGTATTGAATAAGATAGTCCAGATCCAGTCTATCATAAAAGGAGGGACCGGCACAACTAGAATGTCTTCTTGTCATTGTTTTCACACCTATATAGGTAGTCCTCAACTTACAACAGTTCATTTTGTTCAAATGGCCAAGCTTGCTTCTAGTTCACCTTCGCTTCCTTCTGTGTCACATTCGACCAGAGTTCATTGGCATGTCGCTCCTGTCAAAGTTTCTTCCTGCCAATAAGGCTCTCAAGCTGATTCCAGTTGGGCCTTCCTCCGTGTCTCCAGTTTCACTAATTCCTCCTTTGGGTGTTTTTAAGTCCCTTTCTCCTACTCCAAGATCTTTATCTCTTTCCTTCCACTCTTCTACTTTCATTCATATGATGTCTGTTGTCTTCTTCCATTATGAGATTAGTAATGAAATACCAGTCTGGGTTTAAAACATCAGCAGTATTTCAAAGGATTCAGTGTAACTTCAGTGTTATCCTTCAATCACTAATAATTCATTCACTCAAATCCTGCCCTTCAACTTTACTTAAGGGTTTCTGCATATGGCTTGGGTTTACAGGAATTGTCATTGCTCAAGAATCTGAATTTTTAATACCCTACTAGAATTTTTCAAGGTTTTCCTTCTACCTAACCGGATTGATGGAAAGGGTGGATTGTAGAAGATGTAGCCAGAATAGTTGTACACTGATTTAAAAGGCAGGAGAGGGGATCTATGATAGAAAGTAGGAATTGTATTGTTAATCACTTTTGGACTAACCAAGATAGCTTCTTCAGGAAGCACCTGATAATCTGAAAATATATTCATTTTGTTAAGTATTACCTAATATGGCCATAGGTGGAGTCAGCTAACAGACTCACTCATTGGTCCAACCACTGATGGGAAAAATAAAGTCCCATCAGTAGCTGGAAGCCTGGACAGCACCGACTACAAAAGCTGGTGCCAGCTGCGGCTGGCGGCTTTTCCTTAAATAACAAAATAAAGACTGTTACCTGTTCCTACCACATCCTGCCTCTTATTTCCATGGTCCCATCTAACACTGGCAATGAATCATCCTAGAAACGAGGGGCCCAGCCCTACAAAAGAAATGTTTGGCCTGGGAGGATGTTTCATTCAAAGAAGCAATCAATGAGGCACGAGCTGCAGAGTCCTCTGACAACTCGGCACTGCGGATCAGGACAGGGAGGATCCATGCAACCAAAACGGATCGACACCCCAACCACAACAACTCCACCTCCAAAGCAAGTGAGGGCAAAGATAAGGACATGCACAAGGTGAAATCCGGTAAGCCAGATGGGAAACTGAAGAATAAAGAATGCGGGGATTGCGGAGGACACCATCACCACTCGGCATGCCATTTTAAAGACACTATTTGCTGAAGATGTGAGCACAGAGGCCACATCGTGGAGGTATGCTGAGCCATCCAACTGACCAGCAAGCAAGGTAGGTGAGCATCATCACCCATGAGGCAAGATGGACACCAAGGGGGAGAGCAGAAGGCCCCTGGCAAGAAAGTCAAAAGGAGAGATGATGCCAGGGAAGAAGAAGCACACATCACCTTCATTGGCTATGCCCAGACCCAGATGAGACACACTAATGTCTACGAGGCCAACAAGGTAATGACCATGGTGTCCATTGAGGGCAAGCCCTGCCAGATGGAAGTGGACTCGGGGTCCTGCATATCCATGATATCATGAGACACCCTCAAAAAGTCCAACCCAAACTGTGGCATGATCAACTGGAGCCACAGACTATTATACTAAGGGACTACCAGGGCAGCCGCATTCCTGTACTGGACCGGAAAACAGTACAGATCAAATATGGCCAATTTCAAGGAAACCTACCACTCACCATAGTAGACTGGAATTTACTAAGCCTACTTGAAAGCTGCTACAGATCACCATCACTGGCATTCACGCAGCAGAAACCACCCTAGCAGCAGCAGACATTGTGGAACTGGAGCAGGAATTCAGCGACATCTTCAATGACAAACTGAGCAACTACACGTGGACCTCTATATCGTTTAATTTAAACTCCAACGTCGCCCCGGTTTGCCTCAAGCCACAGCGATCCTTTCCTGCCAGTCCCCTTTGCCCATTCTCCTGAGTCCTTGGACATTCGGACCATTCTCTCTGCCTGCCCATTCATGCTCGTATGTTCGGGAGCTGAGAGTGTGTGTCTGATTCCTAGTCCAGCTAGGAAACCCTTAAATGGTTGTGATATGAACTGGGAGCTGTTATCTGAGATGAGGATGTCCAGTAGTCCATGGGTCAAGAACAGCTTCCAAAGGGCTCTTATAATCACTTCGGTGGTGGTGGATGTCATCCTGAATACCTCTAGCCATTTGGAGTACACATTGACTACTATGAGGAATGTTTGCCCTTGACAGGGCCCTGCGAAATCGATGTGTACTCAGGCCCATGGCGCTGTGGGTGCCTCCCACTTCCTCAGGCTGGCTGCTGGGGGGGCTGGCTGGGTTTCTTGACAGGGAGTGCAGGTGGCAACCCAGGTCTCTATTTCTTTGTCCAGCCCCAGCCACCACACATAACTCCTGGCTAGGGTTTTCATGCAGATTTTCCCCAGGTGGCCCTCATGTAGTACTGTTAGAACCTTGTTTCATAGTGGAGGAGGGATGACCACTCTCTCTCCCCATAATATACAGCCCTTAAGTACAGATAGCTCAGACTGCCTGTTTTTATATGCTTTGAATTCATCCCTTTCTATGGATTCCGGCCATCCCCTCCACACCCAGTTTGAAATCCGTGCCATGGTTTTGTCACGCACCATGAGTCTGGCGATTTTTGCAGACATCATTAGTCAAGGCTGCAGTTCTTCTACTAGAAGTACTGTGGTGGGGTCTTCGACGAAATCCGGGAACGGGCAGCAGCTCAATGCGTCAGCGTTTACAATGTCTTTTCCTGGCCGGTGAATTAGACAGTAGCTATAAGTGGCCAGGAACACAGTCCATCTTAACATCCTGGGTGATAGGATGTTTGATGTGGGTCTATCTCCAGCCAGGATGCCCAGCAGTGGTTTATGGTTGGTGATTAGGTCGAAATGTCTTCTGTACAGGTATTCATGGAAGCTTTTGACTCCTGCTACTGTGGCAAGCGCTTCCTTGTCAATTTGGCTACATTCCTTTGTGTTTTGGATAGTGTTTTCAAAAAATATGTGAAGGGGACTTCTGTCCCATTGGATAGTTTGTGGCTGAGGACCACTCCAATTCCATAGGGGGAGGCGTCGCATGTGAGTGTCATCCAACAGCATTCTCGCATTTTGCACAGACCTCACAATGATATTGACTGTATTCATTCCCAAAGTTTTTCCATTTATGTCGCTGCAAGTTGAGACTGATTATAGTTAGAGATATTCAAGTTGTTCTTGAAATGAGTTGAATGTGTGGGGGATTGCTTTTCTTTACAGATGCAATCGGGGCACATCGAGTGAGCTCTCATTTGTAGAAATATCAAATCTGGAAGCATTAATAAGTAATAGAATTCAGAAACACATCTGCAGAGCATTTGGAAGTAGTTTAATTGAAATGGAATGAAAAACAGCATTTCATGACTGTATAACTTGGGACTTTGAAGTCAACAAATATCAAGTCACAGTTAAAATCTAAGCTACAGAATCTCTAGAGAACCTACTTCCTCTAGATAATGGGGGAAATTTTGCTAAGTTCAAACAGTAATTTTACTATGTTTGCTCTTATCTCTACTGCCCCCAGCCTCCTTCTAGCAAAATAATTAGATCTCTTTAGGCTTTATTTGGGTCTATGCCTAAAAGTATGCCTTTGTATGTTTTATGAATTATTTGGGTGCAGGATGGAAATAAACACGAAAACTGTGTGAAGAAAGATACTTTAGTTTACTCAATATCTGAAACTTTTGGGTAGCACTATGCAAAATAAGGATTTTAGGCTCAGTGTGAGGAATATAAAATTTATCTGACTAAAATTAGGAATTAATAACACTTAAATATAATACATAGACAATAATATTTTTACAACCAAGAATCAACAGGAGTAAACTTTGCTGCCAGGAGAAAAAGCAAACGTTCCAACTTACATTCTGGATTCCAAAAACTCAAAAGACATCTTCATGGTTAACCTAAATTTTATATCATCATGAAGATTTAAATTCAAAATTTCAGAAAACAAGTCAGTCCCTGGAGGTGTCAAGCGAAGGTTGAGTTTTTTAAGCAAGTGTCATGGCAAGGACTAAATACAGTAAGAACCACTGTGACATGAATGCAAAGAATACATAGCACATGCAGCTGAGCTGTTGGGAAGACTGATTGCAACATGTGACAATGCATGTGTGGAATTTTAAACATGGGTATTAGGGGAGTACAGTTGGCAGTATTCTGTGCTGACTTCTAACAGCTTTAGAATGGACCTTCCTTGCAATGTTTCTCTGGGCAGCCCAGCTGTATCTCTCTGCTTTCTATCTGTTTGATGAATATGGAAGCATTCCCATGGGGGCCAATGAGACTATTCAAAGTCTGAATCATATGAGCAAAGATCAAAAGCGATAGGCTCCATTGTCATCTCATCATTATTATTAGAGCCAGGACACACTGTATCAGACTTTGTCTTACCTTGGTTCTTTCTTTTTCATCTGAAGATGCCTGTTCAGCCAAGGCTGTAAAATTGGTAGAGGGTAATTCTAGTAGAAAGGCACAGTAATTTCATGACATAACAAGTAGGAAAAAGACATTGTCGATTAATTTGCTGATGTTTCTAGGGCTACCAGGTCTTGGCACAAAGAATCTATACAACCACAGGATGTGAGCAAAGAGTTTTCTGCATCTCTTTGTTGTTGTCTAGCATTTATATAAATTCTTCATGTCAAGGTCCTATTTTCACTGTGTTCTTACTGCACGTTACATCTTTGTAAATTATATGATGTAATGGTATGTGGAAATGACCTTGGAGACAGGAAGACAATAGTCTGATAAAAGAAACTTGAGTCTGAGGAAGGAGAGATTTGATTAGATTAGATTAACAGAATTGGAAGGGATCTTGTAGGTCATCTAGTCCAACCTCCAGCCCAAGCAGGACACCCTACACCATTTCTGACAAATGGCACTCCAATCTCTTCTTGAAAGTCTCAAGTGATGATGCTCCCACAACCTCTGAGGGCAAGCTGTTCCATTGGTTGATTGTTCTCACTGTCAGAAAATTTCTCCTTATTTCCAGGTTAAATCTCTCCTTGTTTAGTTTCCATTCATTATTCCTTGTGGTCAAAGTTCTCAGAAAGAATCTTTTCTAGTTTTAGAAGAGTAAAAATGAGGGATGGGAGAAGTACTTTCAAACTTGCAAGACTCTGATAATGTAACTTTACAGTAAAATATAAAGATAGCATGCTTTTTTCTGGACTAACTTGTAGGGCTTTAATAAACATTTATTAAAAATAAACTGCATCAAGTGACATGGTTCTTGAATTCTGGTCTAATCAACCTGAATTCATAATCTAGCAAATATTTCAATAGGTATTTTTTCGTGCAGAGCAATCCTCGACAGATCATCTCTATTCATCTGCATGAGTTTCAAATGATTGGATTTTTTGCCCAGAGCCAATAAAATTGCAGTTGTGTCACTGCTTAAATTTTGTTCTTCTCAACAACAGAAACAACAAAATATTCAACTAGATAGAGATAATCCATGTCATCATCTAGTTTCTTATAACTCTTTTTGAAAGAACAGTATAAAAAACTCTTCTCTATGTTCAGAATGGGTTGTCATGTAACCATGGAAGTTAAAGACAGTAGAAGAATTCTTCATCATTGTTTGGAGCGCTGCTGTAATTAGTTATTGATTCACTTTGCTTTTTTTTTTTTTTTAACATTACCCACTTGGTAAAATCAGTGGCAAAATAGTACTATTGATCTGAAATTCACTCAGGATTTTTCTCTAAGAAGTTAGCCAAGGTTGTGGATGAGACAGAAAATTATACATGAATTTAAACTTTTTATTTTATATGATATACGTGTGCTTGCTATGTCTCCCTTAGTTGACAATAAGTTCTGTATTAGATATGTCTTTCCTCCCATAAGGGCTCTGTTTATACTATATTCTGGTATAGTAGAAATGCCTGTTAAGATATTAATTTCCCTGGCCCCTACTTAAGTATACACAGTATACAATGTCATATTCTTCAACTATGGGGTCTTTGATGCTCTCTGAGTTGGTTGCCTACAGAGATTCTAAATCATCCAGGT
The DNA here is from genome assembly GCF_049901735.1 of Notechis scutatus. NCBI lineage: Eukaryota > Metazoa > Chordata > Lepidosauria > Squamata > Elapidae > Notechis > Notechis scutatus. Next base: position 71,793,252 of record NC_142009.1, on the reverse strand, counting down.
CATTGTTGTCCCAAAGTTGCTTTTTCATGAGGCAACTGGACTTTCTGTTTTTCTTTGAAGACATTTCACTTCTCATCCAAGAAGCTTCTTCAGCTCTTCAGAGAAGCGAAACATCTTCAAAGAAAAACCAAAAAGTCCAGTTGCCTCTTGAAAGAGCACCCTTGAGTTGGTTGTTTTCTGGCAGGCATTTCATTACCATACTAGGTAATATCATAAATGAAGAAAGGGAATGAGGCTTGGTAGTTTCTTGCTTGGGGTATTGTTTATTTCTTGTTTGTTCATCTCATATTGATGGTGTTGGTCTTGGTGTTAATCTCTGTTCATCTGGATGTTGATTGCTGGTGAAGAGGTATTTTGATCTTTTTATTTTTCTCCTTTGAATGGAATGTAGATGTCATTTATCTATTTGTGTCTGTTGATGACTGATTTGTCTGAGTGGCAGGTATCTAGGAATTCTCTAGCATTTTTTGATTTGTCTTAGTCTAAGGATGCTCTAAAATTGTTGGCAAAAAAGATAAGGAAAGTTATGAAATACTTTTATTTAGAATCATGTTTGCTTTGATGAAGATTATAGCTAAATGAAACATTTTGTAATCCATTTCCAGTAATTTCTATCAGGATGATTTTTGTGCCTTGGTTTAATATAATTTCTGGTTATTAATACACTAAAGAAAACCCTTCAACATATATAGAACAACACAGATTCTGAAGCAGCTGCATATGCATTCAAACGCCAAGATCTTTTTCTCCAAGCACTCTGAAATCAGTTGTGAGCAGGTGCAAGTTCCTAGAATTAGTCAAGTTACTATTTCAGATGCCAGTAAATTATTGGCTTTTTGCAGTCCAGTATTTGCATCAAATCATTTGACTTTCATTCCGAGCAAATATCTTTCTGGCATAAGCATGTATTTCTCCTCATTGTATTTTCTTTTATTAAAAAAAAACACCTTATGAATCCAACTTTCAGGAATATTGTTTAGCAGAATTTATTGGGGGAAAAAGCAGGTTGGGTGGTATTAAATATTGAACTACAGTCAGCGTTGCAGTATTATTTTTCTTTATTCATATTTGGATATATGATAAATAATGCCAAACTTTTCTGCTGCTGGCCTGCTCATTGTCAAGATGATTAATGGGCTCCTATGAAAGGGACTTCATAATTCTATCCCACCGGGTTTTATCTTTGAGAGGATAATAGCTTCCCTCAACAATCTCATCAGTTTGTTTTCTGCAATGGACAAAGAATGCAACTGCCCCACTATCAGAGCTTTTGCTGCCAGACACAGTTTGGTAGAAGCTTCTAGAAGGTTTCATGTATGTAACACTGCAATATAGTACATGATTAAGTTAAAGGATCCAGTTAAAGGATTCCTGAAATCTCTGAGAGACTGTTCAGTTTGTAGGACTGGTGCTCCTGTCAAACATTATCTTATTCTTTGGGACACTTTACAGAGATGGCTAACACGATGACCTAGGCAATTTAATTTGCTAGTTGTGTTACAGCAAGCCAGGATAGAATGAAGATGGCATCCAGCCATGAATCAAGATATTATTATTTTTAAAGCCTTCCTGGATTAGGGCTTGGATGGGCTTTCTTCTTCTAATAATATATGCCAATTGAGGTAAGGCAATTTTTCTTCCTATCCCCTCAATTCAGATTCCTTTGAACATCAGAACAGCTCTATCCCTTTTGACATTTAGGAAATCTATATAGATTTGGATGTGCCAACAGTTCTGTAGGTTAAACAGTATGACTGGTCCTTCTAGCAATGGAAGGTAGTTGGGTTGATTGTTCTTAATTCCTGTCCTAAATGTGTAGTTGCATGGATTGATGCAGATTTTGCATTCAGCAATATAGCATGAAAGTATCATTGCTGAATCAAATGATTGTACTGTATTTGGTCTTCTAGAAAAGATGCTGCTACAAAGTCAGCTTTCCAGATGTGAAGTTATGAATTCTATTGACAGTGAAACATAACATTGTGAATGTCCTTGCATCATTATTCCAGTTCAGTGGAGCCCAACAAAGCAATACTGCCTGGTCAGCCAAGACTTCTCCTTGTGCTCTGAAGTCAGGAATTGTTCTCTTAAGAGAATAACTTCCTATTGAATATGAAGGGTTGATTCTGGATGTTGAATTATAGTTCAGTATAGTTCAGTTCTTTATGAGTCTATACTCAAGAACCTCTTATCATTTGTTATTTTGACCATTATACTGCCTTCTAAATTGGGAAACAGTTTTGGCAGTATTGAAAAGTGATTTCACAGCCACCAATTCTTAAAAACAGTACCAGCAAAATTTTTCAGCTGCTCAGTTTTATTGCTTTCCCTACACGCTCCCCCTCCTCCTTCCCTCCCTCCTTCCCTCCCCCTCCACTTTTTATGGAACTGGGATTAGTTCTGACGTGTTAAAGTAGATTTTAACCAAAAATCTTTTAACTCAAAATGTTCATTAAAGAATTAAAGAATGGATAAATGGAAGTGTTTGAGACACTGGGTTGAGAATGAAAGAAAAGGAATAAAATGGTGAAAAAAGTATGAATGGTGACTATGAAAGACAAGAAAGGAAAAGATCAATCAGTCAAGACTCAGATAGTGTCAAGACAAGAGACAATCCTCCATTTTTTCAAAAGTAACAGGAAAATCCCTTACACCTCAGAGTGATGAATATGAATTATGATCTTCAGGTGAACAGTTTTAGCAACACAGCCAGCATGCTGACATTAATAGACTGTTGCCATGATTGGCTTTGATAACTGGAAGATAATGTGGAAGGATAAAAAGCATTATCAAAAAGGAGGGACTTTGAGAAAAATGGCAGAATTTGAAACACTATTATAAAACCAAGGTTGCCTATTAAGATATATATCACCTGAGAAATTAGAACACTTGTTAAATCCTTTTAAACTAAAAAAAAACTATTGGTTCTAAAGATATTTGTTATCAATAAAGCAATTTGATATGGAGATGCTGAGAAATGAATTAGAGGTTCCTATATTGCCTAGACAATGAATGTTTTAATTTCTACAGCAAGAATATCAATGGATCTCAGATTACAACTTCTACAACCAAAAAGAATATTTAGAATTTATTGGACTATTTATTGGATTCTATTAAGGTAGTCTTACAATAAAGTAGACCTAGTTCATCTAATTGTGTTTCCTGACTGGTTTACCTGAAAGGGTTGACATCAATCTTGAAAGTCTGAAAGTACAAACTTCCTGTTGCCACTTTTAACTGCTTGGTCCATTAGGGCAGATTTATTTCTATAACCGCTAAGCCATCGGAGGCTCCTACCTTTCTTGTTTGATTGTTTCCTAGGCAGCATCTCTTCTCCTCATTCCCCGAGGTCATCCACACATTCCATTATGCAACTTAGGTTGAGGAGAGACAGCTAGGTAGATCAGATGAAGGGTCCATTTGGAACTGGACAACATCTAAACCAAATGAAATAAATTTTATAGATACATCCATCCATAATAAGTGAAGATCGTATTGTATGTAGTACATCCTTGATATTCAATGAGTTTTAATCAGTCAATCTGTCATTCTCTGAAGACTGTTTTAAAGCTCATTTTAAAAATATATTGCAGGTTTTCTCTAACCATATCATGGGTATAAAGCTATACAAGGCAAATGTTATCTGACCTTACCGAATTTCAGATAATAACATTACATATAGAATGTCTAGAAAATAGTAAATACAAGTTTGTCATATTTCCATGTATAAACAAGCTCGGACTAAGGGTCAGATATTGTAAATTTCATATCTCTTTAATGTTCCTGCTATATTTAGTGAGGAGAATGCATATCTAAACTGCATATATATCATTTGATTATAGTCCACAAAGTGGTTTCCTAATCTAAATGATCAGAATAATTCAATTATTTTGTAATAATGTGTTCCTGTGAGACTGGACTATAAATCGTTAGTTGTCTTATTTAATTATCAGAACAAAACTCTTTTCTCTCCATTGCTTGGATGTTTAGAATTATAACCAGTAATCCATATCCTGTATAATTATGGAAGTGTACTAATGATCAGAGTAAACCTCAAATGCATTACAGCTTTTCCATTTGTGGGCAGAAACTTCTACCACACAGAAGTCAATGAAGTGGAATTAATTTAGTGATACTTTCCTCAACTCTTAAGGGACAGCAGCTCACAGGCATAAGAAAATCATTTCTTATATTAGCAGGGTGTTTCTTAAGGGAAAAACAAAATTGGGATTGCATAGAAATGGAATTATTTTTGATCCTCTCCTGTAGCAATAAGAAACAGCTGCAAAATGATAGCAAAGCCATAGGGATACAGCAAACCAATAGAAAAGCAAGTAGCAAATAAATATGTCCACTGTTTAATAGGAAGAAAAAGAAATATATGAGCTTTAGTTTAGTTTTCTAAACTAAGACTTAGATTTTAGTTTTCTAAAAGGAGGAGGAAGACAAGGACATCATAAAGGTATGTACTTGCTTTCCTATTCTTCTCTCCCTAAAATGCATGAGAGAAGATGAATTGAATTTGCACTAGAAAAAGTATTTTAATAATATCAATACCTCTGTATAGAAAAGATTTGTAATTATGTTTGTATCAAGGATATGCAATAAATTTCAAGTCAACATTGCCATCGTTTCTTCCTAAATCACCTATAGGACCAGAGATACTATTCTGGAGAACCAGTAAATACCACCTCTGACTGGCCTCGCCTCCATCTATTCTCTGCCCCCAAGTCCCAGCTGATCGGCTGGGTCTTCTTTTGTTGCCCTGCACAGGAGAATGGAGCTGGAGTTAGAGGGGTGGGAAGAGAATGGGGTCTTCAACACACCTGATGTGTACTGAAAATTAGGATTGCTTGTCTTTAGCTGCTAAGTGTTTTACACCAGAATCAATATTAAGGCCCATCACAGTAGTTAATTACCATTTGTGAGCTTCAGTACATCTCGATATAGATGCCATCAAAAAAGCTGTAAATAAATTGCATTTATTTAAACTGCATTTAAATCAGGAGGCAGGGTCACTGTTAGATAATGGCAAGAACAACAGATTTTCAGTAGCATTTTCCCCCTCAAATTGAGTTGTAGGGAATGAGAAATCTGTTTATCTCAAATGAAATTTAATCTGCAGGCAGTGATACAATATATAAGGAGCAACTGAAGGGATTTGGAAAAGATGCCTTTATACTGTATATTCCTGGGTCATCTTAAACTGAACAACTCTTGCATCTTATAGCTCATTACAAGTCACCATAATGATAACAATGAAGGAGGTTAAATATGAACTTTCTTAGCATTTGCTAACAAAATAGAAAAAATGCAATTAAAAATAAAATATAAATATCTTAAAGGACCGTGATATAGAGAAATATAAAAGTAGCAAAGTTTTAGTGTGCTGATGCCCCCGAGAGCCTTTAAATTTATGTGTAGTGAGTGTGACTGTTTTAAAAGTGACTTAAATATTAGTTTAGTTGATTTCATAAAATGGATGCTTTAACTGAAGTGATTAATTCAAACTCACGCTTTAGATAAATCTAATTGAAAGCTCAAAAGACAAGTTCTCTCTCTTTTTTTCAATTTATATTATATTGTAATTTTGAAAATTAGGGATTGCAGTTAAGTGTTTTACACTAGGATTAATGTTAAGGCCCATCGCAGTAGATAATTACCATTTGTGAGCTTTAGTACATCTCTGTATAGATAGCAATTGAAATTCACTTGACCAAACAACTTATACAAAGACTCAGAATTAAACTGCAATTTACATACTATGACCAAAGGTCAGCAACACTTCCTAAAAAGATGAAATCAAGGGTTAGATGATTCACTTATAGTACAGCTGTTTCCTACTCAATTGTTCTTTTTTGTTGTCTAACAGGTCACTGTTTTGTTATTTGGATATCTCTCAGGAACTAAACTCTGAATTTTGTTGTCTGTTGCTAGAACAAAATGTGCCCCGTTTGTTTTCAGTCTCTGGATCTTTGTCTTGCTCTTGGTAGCATTGCTTAAAATAATTTCTTATTGTTTAATTTTTCAGCAGCTGACTTGAAAAACCTGGACTAGGGGACTCTAAGTCAGATTTATACTTTTCCAGAAAAATAAACATTGAAATAAGAAACTATATGTAAGTGCATAATAGCATGGCATTTTTGTTCTTCAAAATAGTTGGTCCCCCTTTAATTTTTATGTGAACCAGATGAGATTTGAAGTAAGGATTTCAATCAAGAATAGAATAAACTCTTAAAGGAGGGCTGCAGGAAGTAAAAAAAAAATAGTCAAGATGGTAGTAGTGACTTTGTGATTGAAAATGGGTGGGGCCTTGATTTCATGGGCCTGGCTGCCATATTTATCTATTTAGAAGATTTGTATATTAACTTTTTAAACCCTTTTTGACCAATCCTTCCACAGATGCCCCTGTCTCCTGGACACCTTCATCAATTAAGCTGTTTCTAGTAATTGCTTTTATGCTAATTTTAAGTTTGTTTTTTAAAAGGGTGTAATTGAAATTTTCTGATGAGTTGGAACAACAGAAAGAAACTTACACAACTAAGGTATTCAGTTAGTTACTTAACCCAGTTAGCATATGTATTGGAAATGAGTAGATAACATCAAAAGAAGGTTTTACATTCCTACTTTTCACTGCTAAAATTTTCCACTGCTAAAAATTCTTAGCCTGGCTTCTTGCTTTACTTCAAATTTTAAATTTTCAAATATTTTTTCATCTCATTTTGAAATTTACCAGTTTTTGTAAGTGTCTCTCTAAAAACAATCTTTTTCTGCTTTTGTAGTAGTCATATCAAGAGATGCAACTATTTCCAACATGAGAGAACTGTGGTGAACTACTCTGTGATACAACTTAAAAATGAGAAGCCACTCAATTATATAAAAGCACCAGAAAGATTGTAAAATCTACAGGATACAAATGCAGTTAAGCTGTCAAAGCTCTCTGCCTGGAAAAGATGAATTCGCTGGTTCCATGTTCTTGCATAACAGAATATTTTCTTTCTATTCTATTAATGTAGAGATTTGAGGATTTGGTACATTTTTTTATCAAGACATAAACTGAACACAATTCTATTCCATCTGTAATTGTAAAAACAAAATGAACCAAAATAAAACAGAAGGAGGTGAAGACCTCTGTATTTTTTTTTTGTATGGTATATCCCATTTTTCTAACAAAAATAACTCTTCATGCAGCTATTGTATGGTATTCAGCTTTGTTTGGGTATTTTCCCACATCATTATAGTTGTGCTTTTAAAGTTGTAGCAACGTTTCGGCAGAATCTCATCTGCCATCATCAGGCTTCTGTATTGTGTTCGTCTGTGAGTCAGACTTTCACAGCCGTTTCAGTTTTAAATTTGGGGCTAGCCTACTGCTGTGCCAGAATGGTTTTTTCTTCATCCTGATTGGTTGGGAGTCTTGGTCTGTGTTTATTGGTCTTGGAGTTTGCTGTGTTCTGCTTGATTGGTGTTTCTAATATCTTCTGTCTGTTTTGTGGCTTTTTTTTTTTTACTCGGAGCCAAGCTGCACTAAAAGCCTCCAATACAGGAACACAATGTTGCCAGCCAATCAAGACAAAAAAAGCCACAAAACACCAAATCCCTAGCCACTATAGAAAACCCCAACTACAGAATTATCAGAGAGGCCATAGAGATTGAAAAAAGATCTGAAAGCATGAATAGAAGAGATGATTCCACCAGACTGTCAATTATCTGGAAGCCTGCACTCCCAAATAAAAAAATTTCCACACCACAAGCTAAGCAAACACCTGGGCACAAACAACCCCCACCCCGATACTTCCAGTTCAAACACACCCCAATCAGGCACCCAGATGAAACCGAGCTTCCTAATAAATGATAGCTGTCTGTTTACCTGAAGCCAAGCCGCACTAAAAGCCTCTGATACAGGAAACACAATGTTGCCAGCCAATCAAGACAAAAAAAGCTACAAAACAGACAGAAGATATTAGAAACACCAATCAAGCAAAACACAGAAAACTCCAAGACCAATAAACACAGACCAAGACTCCCAACCAGTCAGGATGAAGGAAAAACCATTCTAACACAGCAGTAGGCTAGTACCAATTTTAAAACAGAAATGGCTGTGAAAGTCTGACTCACAGACGAACACAACACAGAAGCCTGATGATGGCAGATGAGATTCTGCCAAAACGTATGCAGGTCTTGGCGTGTTCGGGCCTTTGCTCACACAAGCATGAAGCTGAAAGGACCAGCCTGAAGATGGCGAGCGGGACCTCGTCGAAAAGTTGCCAAGATACTCTCAATCTTACACGGGAAAAGACCCGAACACACCTAGATCTACATACCTGTACCCGTGAAAATATACATACATACATACATACATACATACATACATACGTATGTGTGTGTGTGTGTGTGTGTTTTCTTAAGTTTTACTGTGGGTACTTACATGTATGGCATTCAGCTTTGTTCGGGTATTTTCCCACGTCATGTAGTTGTGCTTTTAAAGTTGTAGCAGTTTGCAGAATCTCATCTGCCATCATCAGGCTTCTGTATTGTGTTGTTGTATTGTCGTCAGATGAACACAATACAGAAGCCTGATGATGGCAGATGAGATTCTGCCGAAACATTGCTACAACTTTAAAAGTACAACTATAATGATGTGGGAAAATACCTGAACAAAGCTGAATACCATACATGTAAGTACCTGCAAAAACTTAAGAAAACACACACACACACACACACACACACACACACACACACACACATATTTTCACGGGTACAGGTATGTAGATCTAGGTGTGTTCGGGTCTTTTCCCGTGTAAGATTAAGAGTATCTTGGTGACGTTTCAGCAAGGTCCCACTTGCCATCCTCAGGCTGGTGCTTTCAGCTTCGTGCCAGTGCAAGCAGTGTGTGATCGGAGCTGCCGTCTCTGTATGGATATTGGTGGTGAGGGCTGGTGTGCTGGGCTGGTTGGCTGCGCTGCTGCCCCTAGGACACACCATCTACTAGAAAAAAACACACACCAACACTACCTAAATGCATAATCCCATTACCACCCTGCACAGATCAACTCTGTAGCCAAGACCCTCATCTCCAGAACCAAACGCCTAGCTGACAAAGACCACCTGAGAAGAGAACTACACACCCTCACTAACATATTAATTTCCAACAGATTCCAAAGAAATACTATCACTAATCTAATCCAAAAAGAGATACCCCCAAAAAACCAAGACACAGAACAAGACAATGGTATCACACTCCTCCCCTACATCAAAAGCACCACAGACAAAATCAGCAAAATTCTCCACAAACACAATATCAGGACAGCCTTTGGCACTGACCAAAAAATAGCCAACATCCTAAGAAACCCCAAAGACAAGATCCAGCAGAAAACCAAGGAGTTTATGAAATACCATGCAACAATTGCCCAGCCACATACATTGGACAAACCAACAGGAGAATAAATGCATGCATCGCAGAACACAAAAACGCAGTCAGAAGAGAAGAAAATACTTCCTCCCTCTTCCAGCATCTTAAAGCCACAGGACATGAAATTAATTTTGAAGGAACCAAATTAATATCCAACACTGAACACTCCAGCAAGAGAATAATCAGGGAAGCCATCGAGATAGAGAAACACCCCCATAAAATGAATAGATGGGACAATACCTCCCACCTACCAGACATCTGGAAGCTAGCCCTCACCAACAAACAAGTCCCAGCCACGAAAACCAGCACCAGACCCGAAACAACACGGGACACCACCGTCAATCCCCCTCATCAGACCCAGGCCCAAACCCATCCTATAAACGAAGGACAACCACCATCCAGAAAACAGACCACGGCTGCCTCACCAGCTGTCGCACCCCCCAACCCCAAAACCAAACAAGCTGACACACACCAAGAACACAGACCCAGACTCCAAACTTGAAGCCAGACTAAAACCCAGAATGCTACATCACAGCCACCCACTCAGGATATCACATCAGAAAACTCAGGAAATTACACCACAAGAACTCAAGAAGTTGCAACACAGCAAATGACCCAGGATATCACAGCACAAGACCAAGAATACCACAGCAATAAGTTTCACAAGGTCATCACACAACCCATTACCCAAGCTGTTACTACACAGGAGGCTAATGGAAAAGAGATCAAAACACAAACGACCCAGGAGATTACAACGCAGGACCCAGGATACCACAACAAAAGAACTCGCAAGCCCATCACACAACCCATTACCCAAGCCGTTAAAAGAGAGGCTAATGGAAAAAAGATCACTACAAAACAAACGACCCAGGAGATTACAGCACAAGATCCAGGATATCTCCACAACAAAACTCACAAGGCCATCACACAGCCCATTATACCAACATCAACTCCATCAACCAATAAAGAGGCAGCAGCGCAGTCAACCAGCCCAGCACACCAGCCCCCACCACCAGTATTTATAGAGAGGCGGCAGCTCCGATCACACACTGCTTGCACTGGCACGAAGCCGAAAGCACCAGTCTGAGGATGGCGAGTGGGACCTTGCTGAAACGTCACCAAGATACTCTTAATCTTACACGGGAAAAGACCGGAACACACCTAGATCTACACACACACACACACACACACACACACACATATACACTGCAAGTTTTTGTTCTGTGTACTGTTGTGTTTGGCTAATATTAATGCAAAGTTTAAAGCATATTACCGTTCTTATATTCTTTGTTTAGTGGCATCATTAAGTTTACATTAAGTTGTTTCAAATGATTAACATGCATCATCACAATCAAAGCAAATTCATGTAAAATTTTGTTTCTTTTTTGCAGTTTAACCTAATCAGGATCTGAATGTTTTTCCTACTGTTGCCAATGCATCTGTGCACAATAAACTTTATTTCTCATGAACCAAGGACAATAAACAAATTCAGAGCCATTTTTTAGGATGGATTATTCCATGATGAGTATATAGTAATCAATAATATGAGCTGTGAGTGTCAATGGGAATTCTTTGGGATGTTAAAAGTCAGGGTGTCAAGATAATGTGTAACATTACAAATGCTACAAAGGAAAAAGCTTGGGGGCGGGAATCAAAGCATAAAAGCACCAGTGAATCTTTGTAGTATGACACTGTCTAAATATAAAATTCATCATGGCTATTCCATATGGTATTTGATAGATACATAAGTGCAAATATGCACAAATGGGTTGCATCTTTTACAGTTTCACTGCCATAGTTCTTATGCCTATGCCAGAAATGAAGCATAATCTTGTACCCAATAATTTTCACCCCTTTCAGTAAACTTCATTCTTCACAAATACCCACACATTATCTGCTACTTTTCTGCCACCTTTATTAGTGTCCCTATCAGTATACCATCTACAAACTATACAGATTCATCAACTGCTGTTATTTTCTGCCATTTATGTAAAATTCATATTTTATATAATCATTCATTCCATTTTTCTCTGACAATTCTAACTAGTTGAGTCTTCCCACATATTCAGATCCATATGCCTTTGTTGCATTCTACAGTCTAATGTGAACAATAGGTTTACTCTACATAACATGCTTTATGTGTTCAATTTGTTTTGAAGTGGAAATCTTTGCTTATATAAGAATAACAGTAATTACAATAGGTATTTGCAGTTGAAATTAGAATAGCTGGCATCCTGAAACTAGAGGAAACTTTGCAATCAGTCTACCTGAACCCACAGGTGCCTGCAACTCGTTCACAGTGCTACCGAAACCACAAAACATATCATGGTACAAGTTCCATTCTTAAATATTTATGATGCACACAAAATATAAAAGAAATGAAGGTCATGACAAGCTTCATCATTTCCTCCTTGCAACTATTCGTATAGATACCTCTATTCTAATGTTTACTAAGGAGTGGGGGCAGGAAGCGGGGGGAGAGAGATGAAATCCTAATAAATATGTAAGTATTCCCTAGGGGATTGTAAACTGAGGTATTTTATATGTTCTTTCAAACAATAATTGAGGACAGTAACAACTCTATACTGACGAGGTAAATCTAGCAGGCAGTTATTGTCTTAGATATTTATGTAATGTATGTATGTATGTATGTATGTATGTATGTATTTTTTTCAGAGAGCTAAAGACACTAAGCATTTTTTCTTGAGTGTAGAGAAATTTATATCTATTTGTAAAAATAATAATAGCAGCAATAGCAGCAAAAACCCCATGGCTAGGAAATAAAGTTTCTTTTAATCTTTAAATTTATTTCTTTTAAACTTCTAAATTCAATTTTTTAAATTTGTTTTAAATTTTAAATTATATTCTGCCCTAACAAAGAAATAAACATACGTTCCACCCTGGTAAGGAAATAAAACCAATTTGATCAACAGCTTAGAAAACTATTGAAGGAAAGGCACAGTATGTTAAAATGAGATATTGTGCTTCTCAGCAAGAAAAAAACAACCATTCTGTTCTGCTCAGTTTATTCCAAGGGGGTAAGTTTTCATTTTCATGAAAAGGGGACAAAGTCAATGTCAGGTTCATAAATTCAGGACAGTTACAAAATGACTGGAAACCTGATATGCTCCAGATGTTTGGCATGATGACCAATGGCAAGATACTGAATGTTATGCTCCAAATATCCAGAAAATCAAAATAGCATGATAATCTGTGTATTATATTTTGAATTAAAAAGCAAAACATCTTTGACCTGGCTTTCATATTCTATTAATTAGCAGGGGGTTGTTTAACATTCATTGTGGTCTTCACAAATAATGCTAAATTATAAATTACAAACCATAACCGGCAGGATTCATATCAAATGTGAAGTCCAATCAAGAACATTGCAACAAGTCTTGACAGGTTGTGTAACCCAGTCCTTTGATTATATCTGGCTTGAATGCATGTTCTTTGAAGAAAATAAGTCAGAAAATATTTTCTATGTATGACGCTTCCTTAAGGATTACAATTGCCACAATACTTACCACAATAAAGGAGATGTTATATTATGATATTAATGAAGGAAAGTGGGGAATTCTAGAACAGCAGTTCAGTGCTATGCACCTTATTAGGAAATTAACCTAGCTGAGTTAACTAAGTCTGCTCCTGCACATGCACAGAATTACAAACATATATTTTATTAGAGGTAATTGTATCCATGTTTTGATTCGTGGAACAATTTTAAATAACAGAAATTGAAAATGTAATGAAAACTTTAGAAAAAAGAATGCCTTAAGAACACATTTGTATCTACAATCTCTTCCTTCCTTCCTTCCTTCCTTCCTTCCTTCCTTCCTTCCTCCCTCCTTCCCTCCCTCCCTCTCCCTCCCTCCTGGGCATAGCAAGGCAGGGAAGAGGGGAGGGAGGGGAGAACAGAAGGAAAGGGAAAATAAGGGAAGGGAAAGGAAGAAGAGGAAGAGAGAAGGGAAGGAAGGGGAGGGAAGGGGAAGAGAAAAGAAGAGAAAGAAGAGAACTTTCTTTCTGCAAGAAATCAAAGACAATCCCAAAGCAAATGATCAATAGTTTCAAAGGTACATACTGTATATTGCCTCCCTCTCTTTTCTATTCCTTTTACAAATTTTCTCTCTCTCTCTTCCTCTCCCCCACCTCTCCTTGTGATATGCTTCTCACCTCTTTCCCCATCCCCAGTCCTTTCCTTTAGTTACTATTATAATCTTGAGAAGAAGGATTAGCCTGAAGGCAACTGATCAAAAGCAGGAAGGAAATCATTTCTAAAAGATAAGAAAGTCACCCTCACCTACTTCTCCATTAACAGGAACGTTTACATAGCAGCTGGCTACATAAATTGAATAACAGGCCTGGCAAGTCATCCTTGCTTAAGGCAAATGCATACATTTCAGTGTTTCATACTAGGGAAACATTGGCATCCCTAAGATTTGAGACCTCTGGGTACCAACATCCAAATTGCCTGTTAATTATTTGATCTTACAAAACTCTGGCGGTGGAGGGAAATCTGCAATTCTGGCCCATTTCCAATTGCCCAGCCCCAGCTGACTCTTCCTCTTCAATTTAATTTTAAAGGGTTAACCAGAAGCCTCCCTCTGATAAGGACTATAACTAAGGCAGCTACAACTGTTCTATTCCAACCAACAGAACGCTGTAGCCAAGGCACTGGCTTTGACCTACTCGCTTATATTATAGAGCACTCCAGGGTTTCTCATAGAATACTAGAATATGAACAATTCAAAAGAAGCAGTGTATGTAAAGGGACATCGCCCATGAAGTCTTTTTTTCAGGGGAGGTGGTGGTGGGGAGCATTTTAATATTTTGTAGTTTTCGAAAACAATTTTAGCACATATAAATCTCTTCTTGCAACAGCCAAATTACAAATGGACATGGTTCGGTGCAATTATATACTATGTTGTGGCTAGGAAATGAATGGTATTGGAAACGCACTCTGCACACTTCTCATAGTACTGTAATTAATAGACAACATTTTAAACAAGTATGTCATTAAGGAAAAAAAACAAACCTTTTGCCATGTTAGTCCCAGAGGGGCTTTCTTGTTTTTCTTTGTTTTCTTGTTTTTTTTCTTTAAAGATGTTTCACTGCTCAGCCAAAAAGCTTCTTCATCTCTGACTGGATGGTGGGGAATGGAAGGATCCATCCACCATCCAGTCAGAGCTGAAGAAGCTTCTTGGATGAGAAGTGAAACGTCTTCAAAGAAAAGAAGAAGAAAGTCCAGTTGCCTCATGAAAAAAGCACCTTTGGGACAACCATGACCTGGATGACTGAGAATCTCTGTAGACTCTTTGCCAGGGTATCGCTTCCAGGTTTCCCTATGTGTTTTTGCCAAGCTGAAGCTGTTGAGCATTATGTATTTTGTGATGGATTTTAACTAGTATTCAGCAATGTAATCTTAGCCATTTCATACCTTGCTTTGAGAATAGTGATTTAAGACCTTTTTCACCCTGCTCCATAGAAGTGAAAGATGATTCCGTGAAACCAGGAGAACACCTCCATCTCCTTGTTACTCTTCTTGCTTGTCCTCCTGTCTGATATGAAAGGACTGTCAAGTTAATCTACTTATAAGTTTGGAATACTTAAAATGAGAAGCAATTGTTGGAGAGTAAGAAGACTCTGGGTGTTATTTTAGAAATCTGCATTAGCACTACCTTGTCATGGTTTGACAGGTAATCAAAATTCAAACTTATTCATTAAAGAAATTGAGGGATTGAACTGAACACTTCCTATACCAGTTTTCTATTTTCTACTAATGTGGAGAAACTGTGAATGTACCTGCACCTGCCTGTGTATGTGTGTGTCTACAAGCATGACTGTGCATCAGAGGTGGTACTCAACAGGTTCTGGCCGGTTCTGGAGAACCTACAGCGGAAATTTTGAGTAGTTGGGAGAACTGGCAAATACCACATCTGACTGGAGATTTTACAGTATCCTTCCCCTGCCAAGCCTGTTAGGAATCTGTACACCAATTAGTTGGGTTGGCAATATATAAACCAACAATGTATGTTTATAGCTTTAAGACAAAATCACTGTGTTGATTGATACTATATTCCGATTGGTTGATTATATTGCAAATTACCATAAGAGGGAGCTAGAGATCATAGCTTGCTCTCTCTGACATTCTGTTGCTATTTAAGGTTCTCTGTTGTACTTAAGCTGTGCGTATACTTTGATATCTTTGTTTACTGTAAATGACAAGGGCAACCCATAAGAAGATTTTGTAATTGGATATTCTTTGGACTGTTAAATGTATATGACCTGGACGGTTTATTGGACTGTACTATTACTTAAAGTAAACTTTAACTCAATTTAGTGTATCTGTGTGTGGCTGAATAATTATTCATAACTACTCTCACAAATGTTTCCATGTGCATATCCTTGTTACTCAAGGGTTATTCTGTACATATCATAACAAAGCCCACCAAGCCATGCCCACAGAATCAGTAGTAAAAAAAAAATGAATCCCACTATTGCTGTGTATGTGTGCCTATTTTAACCAAAAGTGAACATAATGTTTATTATTTTGTATTCATTAGAGGACGAAACTAATAACACAGGAAAATCGGAAGAAACATAGGGAGATTCGCTCTGTACTATACTGTTCCAATCAGGAGATTAATAAGTCATAGGGAAATTAATGTTTTGTTTAACAGTTTACAGTTAACATCTTTTTTTTTGGGGGGGGGGGGAGAGAAATGCAATTGTATTTGCTTAAAAACTATGACACCCTTATGAGTTACAATGTAAACTGCACAAAAGCAATGAGAAATGATCTCTTCTTCCTTTAAAGGGCTGTCAAATATAAGTAGAAAAGCATAAGTTTTGTTTATTAAATGATCCTTCCCCTTTGTATGTATGTGTGTGTGCATGTGCACAAGTGATAAATAAAGATTTCAAAATCTGGCCAATGTCTCCTGTAAATAGTTAAAAAAAAAAACCCAAATTATTTTTAGTACAAATTCACAAATCTGTTTTACCATCTGCAGGCCATGATCATAAAGCAGTATTTCTTCTTACTCATCAATAATATCTTATAAAAGATGCAAAAAGCAAGCTGCATCGAAGAAGACAGCCGGAGTGCTTTTTTATTGGGGCCAATTTCCTTTTACTTTCTGAACTGATTAAAAATATTCCATTTTGCTTCTGGGTGCATCATGCGGCATCTATACCTATTAGAAAATAATCATACTTAACGGAACTGTTGATGAACTAAGCTTAGTACAGATTTTTCATAAGCCTGCTTTTCATTTTACTTTCTCTGTAAGTGGATCCTTGAGATGAATATAATGTAATGAATGGATTTTGTGACAATTGTTGCTGATTCATCTGTGGTATCCAGCAAATTCCATCCTGACAACTCTGAAATAGTTAGACATGCAAACTCTCCTTATGAAGAAGGAGAGAGAGAGGAAGGGGTCAATCTATTTTCTAAAGTGCCTGTAGGCCAGACAAGGAATAATGGATGGAAACTGAACAAGGAGAGATTTAACCTGGAAATAAGGAGAAACTTTCTGACAGTGAGAACAATCAACCAATGGAACAGCTTGCCCTCGGAAGTTGTGGGAGCACCATCACTTGAGACTTTCAAGAAGAGATTGGACTGTCATTTGTCAGAAATGGTGTAGGGTCTCCCGCTTGGGAGGAGGGGTTGGACTAGATGACCTATAAGGTCCCATCCAACTCTGATTATCTGTTAAATTGTTCAAAATCTATAAGTGTGTCTGAGCACCTTGTGTAATACCAAGAATCCCATTCTTCTATAATCTTAAAGGTAAAAAATTTTTTTTTACCCATACACAAAAAACATTTCATCCAGTTTCTCACATTCACATACAGAGTGAGTTTATGAATTCTACTGTAGCAACTACCTTATGCAAGTCTCCCCTGCATTAAACTGTATACCCAGCACTCATTGAAGGAGAGAAACGACCTTGCAAAGCCAATTTAAAGAAGCTTTCTACTAAAGGATTTATTTATTTATTTATTTTATTTATTTGATTTGTCAATTGTTTACAAGATAATAAGTATAAGTGTATACATAGTTGTGAATACATGAAATGGGTACATATAAGAAAAATAAAAGAAGAATAAGAGAAACAATAGGACAGGGACGGTAGGCACGTTGGTGCGCTTATGCACGCCCCCTACAGACCTCTTAGGAAAGGGGTGAGGTCAATAGTAGACAGTCTAAGGTTAAAGTTTTTGGGGTTTGGGGAAGAAACTACAGAGTCAGGTAGAGTATTCCAGACATTGACCACTCTATTGCTGAAGTCGTATTTCCTGCAATCAAGTTTGGTGCGGTTAACTTTGAGTTTGTATCTATTGTGTGCCCTTGTGTTGTTATGGTTGAAGCTGAAGTATTCATTGACAGGTAGGACATTGCAATGTATGATTTTATATACCATGCTTAAATCAGACCGAAGACGGCGTAATTCAAGGTTTTCTAGTTCTAGAATTTCAAGTCTGGTGGCATAAGGTATTCTACAACGAGTAGACGAGTGGAGAACTCTTCTTGTGAAATATTTCTGGACTTTCTCAATTGTGCTAATATCAGATACGTAATGTGGGTTCCAGACTGATGAACTGTATTCGAGTATTGGTCTAGCAAATGTTTGGTATGCTCTGGTTAGTAGTGTGATATTACCAGAGAAAAAGCTACGTAGGATTAGGTTAACAACTCTTAATGCCTTTTTGGCTATGTAGTTGCAGTGGGCTCTAGCACTTAGATCATTAGAGGTGAGTATTCCAAGGTCCTTTACAGAGCTTGGGTCATCAACAAGATCTTGACTATTCAGCTTGTATTTTATTTTCTGATTTTTTTTGCCAATATGTAAGACAGAGCATTTATTTGTTGAGATTTGAAGTTGCCATTTGTTTGACCACTCTGATACATAGTCAAGATCTTTTTGTAGGGTAGCAGTATTGTCTGTGGTATTGAACAGCTTTACATCATCAGCAAAAAGAACGCAATTGCTCTTAATATGATCACAGAGGTCATTTATGTAGAGTATGAAGAGAGTTGGTCCTAGAACACTGCCTTGGGGGACACCACTATTGACATGTACAGAATTTGATAGGACGCTCCCAATTTTGACCATTTGTTGTCTGTTTGCCAGGAATGCTTCTATCCAGTTATGCAGTTGTCCAGAGATACCATAGGATTTTATTTTTAGGAGTAGTTTGTCGTGTACCACTGAATCAAAGGCTTTACAGAAGTCTATGTAGATTGCGTCTATTGCTTTGCCCTGGTCGAGTTGTGTCGTCCATATGTTTTTGCAGTGTAAGAGTTGCAGATTACAGGATAGTTTTTTTCTGAAACCAAATTGTTTATTGGAGAGTAGGTTGTTTGTCTCTAAGTGGAGGATGATGGATTGGTTAATAATTGATTCCATGACTTTACAGGTGACGCAGCATAAGGAGATTGGTCTGTAATTTTCAACTAGGCTTGGGTCTCCCTTTTTGAAGATGTGGATGACTGTGGCTTGTGACCATAGGTTAGGCAAGGAGCTGGTCCTGAAAGATTTTTCAAAGATTATGCTTAGAGGTTTGGCTATGGCAGTGGATAGCTTTTTTAAGAAGTAGGCACATATTCCATACGGTCCAATAGATAGAGATGGTTTTAGATTGCGTAGTGCTTTTTCAACATTGTCTTCTGTAAAATCGATATGTATTAGATCATTGTTGTTATCTGTGGTACGGCTAGGAAATACTGGGCATGATCCATTGCTGTTTACAAATACTGAGTCGAAGAATGTGTTAAAGATGTTGGCTTTAATGGTGTCGTCATTGCAGTCTTTACCATCAGGTCCTATCAGGGTGGGATGGACCTTGAGTCTTTTAGTTTGTTGTTTACAAAATTGTAAAAAGCACGGGTGGAATTGGTGCTTAGAAGGTTTTCCTCTTGTTTAATGTGATAATTGGTGCATTCGGTCTTTATCTGGTGGCATAAATTTTTGTATCGGCTTTTGAAATTGGCAACGTGACCAGATTTGTTTTTCCGCCAGAGTGATCTCTTTTTGGATTGAAGTTTCCTTATTGTTATGGGTAATCTGCTTTTTTGTTTTGTTTTGGGAGTTGTTGTTGGTACATATAGTTTGATGACTCTTTTGACTTCAAGTAAAAATATGTTGTAATGGTCTTCAACAGTATTGCATCCAGTGAATAGAGATTGCCAATCAAGGGATGTGAGATCGTTGTCTATAAGATCATAGTTGCCTTTTTTGAAGTTACAATTGGGGATTACATCATTGTGGTGATTTTTGTGTGGGCGTATGTTGAGACAAAAGTCAATCATATTGTGGTCACTGCTGGAAAAGGGTTCTTTAGTTTGTATTCCGTAAATTAAATTCAAACTATTGCAGAAGATGAGATCGAGGCAGTTGTTTAGTCTAGTGTTGTTGGTTACTAGTTGTTCCACCCAGATTTGTAATAGCATTGTAGAAGGTTGTGTGTATGATTTCAGTTGTACAATCATTTAGGGTCCAGTCAATATGAGGTAGATTGAAATCACCAAGAAAGATAAAAGGGTATGGGCAGGATGCAGCCCATGTTAGTAATGTATTTAGCTTGTTTACATGTTCAATGTCATAATCAGGTGCTCTGTAACATAGTAAGAATCGAATTGTGATATTTAAGGATAGTTCACAGATGATGATCTCAGGAAGAGCAAGCTCCTGGGTAACTTGGATATTTTTTAGATGTAAGGACTTTTTTATAGAAGATAGCAACACCACCTCCTCTACGAATTTCACGATCTGATCGGTAAACATGATAGTCTCTTACTGTGGTAATGGAGTCAGGGAGAGATGCATTGAGCCATGTTTCACAGACAAATATAATGTCGAATTTAGCCATATTTAGTAGGAGGAAAAATTCAGGTATTTTATTCACGAGGCTTCTTGCATTGAGTAGTTTGCATTTAAGGCCAGCAGTAGTTGGAATTGAGGTAGTTAGGGGTGTGCATGCCTAGTCTTGGGTGATGGTGGATCGGTTGAGGTAGGGTTGTGGTTGAGGGTTAAAGCTGAGTTGCGGGTTGTGTGGCTTACTTTTGATACAGTCAGCATGGTAGTCAATGTACAGGTCCTTCTCTCCATTGTCTAGATGTTTTTTGAGTTCAGTGCGGAGTACATGGGAGCGGGCACGTTGCTGTATGGTTAGGTCAGGGCGACAATGGAGGTTCTTATGGTTGGTGTTGGTTTTGGCGAGTGAATTTATAGTGTAAATGAATTTATGTTTGCTTGATTCATTTTTGCAAATGACTCTGCACAAGCGTGGCCACAGAGCCGTCTCTGTTTTTTGAGCTCTCGGCCAATGCGGGAAATGTCAAGTATTTCATCAGCGGAGATGGTTGATGCTTGATAATCACTGATGATGTTTCGGACAGTTGTGAAGTGACTGTAGAGATGGACAGTCAACACACAATTATACAATCAAAACTAGTGGGCTCTGTCTTAGCAGGGCAGAGATCCCTAAGTGTCCCAGGATCTGGATACTTATGGGACTACCTCTCACTGAGGATATCTGCCTGTCCTTCAGGGTTAGATAGTATGGTTGTGCTCCAGGTCCCCTTCATTAAACGTTGCTTTCTAATAGGACTTTCTTGGTGGCTGCGCCAGCCTTTTGGTGCAACCTCCAACCTGGGATCAGAGATCCCTAACTTTTAGCCTTCTGGAGGACTGTGAAGACCTGGCCTTTCTCTAAGCATTGGACTAGGATGGGAGTTGAGTTGTAAGGATGGTTTGTCTGGCACCTAAGGGGAAGGATACAATTATTTTTAACTATGTTTTACAGATAGTTCTGAGCTGCCTAGAGTCATTCTGTGAGATAGACAGCTATATAAAGCCTGAAAATAAAATAATAAATCTTCCTATTATTTCAAACAAAGATGAAGAACTACTGTTTATGAAGGGTGGGTATTAATGAGATACATTTCTATCAAAGTAGGGCAAATTATTAGACATCAACCACTTGTTGTACAGATTAATTGTAGAAATTCAATGGAAAGTAGTTCTTAGCAAGTTTGAGAAAAACTTGAACCATCTCAGAAAACCTTCATAGTACCTCTTGAAGGTCAGGCTTACTGGATCCCTTCCTAATGTACATATTTGCTTCATCATGATCCATGCTACTTCTCTATTTGATTTGATTTTATATAGTTTTTTTAAAAAATCTGATAAATTATGGAATGTGAATTGTGGCATTTGTTTTGGAAGAAGTTCAAGGTCTGTCAAGATGATTATTTCCTTATACTTGACATCTCTTCATCTGAAAAAAAAAATCACATATTGAAAAATCCATTTTGTTGGCTTAGCTTTAGCAGTCTAAAAAAGTGCTTGCAATTTATCCCTATCGATTTCCATATGATAGCTTGTCCATTTCAAAAATATTCCCATATCTGTTACAGATGCATTAATTTGGGCAGAAAATGATAACATTTTTTGACAAACTAGTAGTGAGATCCATCCACTTGTTTGAGAATGCTGTTCTATTATAGATTACTAATTTAGGATTGCATTACTGTGGCAGCTTCAGAAATGATTAATGGAGATTTATTCTAACCTGGGCTGTTCAACTTTGGCAATTTTAAGGCCTGTGGACTTCAACTTCCAGATTTTGGGGAGTTGAAGTCCACAAGTCTTAAAGTTGCCAATGTTGGACATCTCTATTCTAACCCTTAGGAAATAATTCTTCTATAAATGTGCCTGGGATGTCCTTGTGTTGATGAAGCAGCCTACAGGAAACACCTGTTCAATCATACCTCACTATTTCTCTAAAACATTTAAAGTAGCATTTCCTATTTAAATGCATTCTATTTTCAGACTTTTCTTTTGAAAATAATTTCACAGTGGAATCAATAGAAACCCCTTACATTCACTCAGTTTTATGAAGTTCATTACCATGTATCAAATTCTTTGCATGAGGATCATTGTCTTGGAAGCATCCCAGCAGTCTGACCACTGGTAAGACTCAGATAATTCACCTATATCACCAATCTGATTGTTCTGGTTTTAAGATGTCCAATTATTAATATAATGTTCCATAATAGAAGCACTGATATAAGCCATGTCAAGAAACAGACATTGTAGCAATTCCAGGAATGCCATTTTATCGATGGTATAGCAATGTATCTCAATGTAAGTAACCTAAAGATGTGTGGACTTCAACTCTCAGAATTCCCCAGACAGTATTCTGGAAGCTAAAGTCCACATATCTTAAAGTTGCCAAGGTTAAGAAACACTGTTTAGAATATATTAGCTGAATCTTGAAAGCCTGCCCAATATTTTCACTAAGGACAACAAAGTCAAGGTGAGGCTGTTTTGAATCTCTTGCATTTTCTACTTTCGCAGGGCTAAGCACTTATTCCATAATTCCAACCACCTTCTCAAGGCCAGATCTAAATTTCTCTACATTTCATATTCTGCAAGAGCAATGGTGGAAATTTAAAATAGCAAATGCTGTCCAGCTAATAGAAGGGAAAAATATCCGTATCTCAGGGTAGAACTGTGGAGTCTTTGGTGCTCTCTGAGCTTCGCTGTTTGTTTGCAGACATTTCATTACCCAAGTAGATAACCCCAACAGTGTGAGTGTGGCTTTTGCTGCTTGTTTATATATAGCAGCTTACCATACCAGTTTGGGTGGGTTTTCTCCTTGCTTCTACTGGCCATTTCCATTGAGAGGCTGGTTGTCAGGGCTCGTAATCCAATCATACAAAGAATGATCATACTGCATATCAAGCTGCAGCCTGGCCTTTCTTGCCTTTAACAATGGATCGACTATGAAAGACAGCTCATCAGATGGGATGCAGAAGACCATGTTTATGCTTCCACTGTCGCTGTTGCTGAATCTGTCAGCATAAACTGATTTCTGTCAGCAGACAGATCTTGCTAATGGAGAGGAATGTTGCATAGCAAACTAGAAATCTGTTTTATTTATATGGATGTACGAAATCTGTAGCTTCCCCCTCCCCCAGGGGAGGAGAGATTCAAGGGATACAGTTCATACAAGGATATACTTCTTGATCTTTTTTTTTTTTTTAAAAAAGCATAATGCTAAGGACAATTAATATTATATATAGGAAATATAATGGTTTTTTTCATGGTTCTTATCTAGAACTAAATTTAACTTTGCCTCAACAATTTTTAATGGAGATTTTTTTAAAAAAAATTACCCTGTTTACTCAAAGGAAATTAAACATGAATTTAAAGATGATCTCCCCCAAAGGCAAGTGTGGAAAGAAATACATGCACACAGAAACACGCATGTACACACACACACACACACACACACACACACCTAAAGGCAAAAATCTGTATAATGCTCATTTATCCACCTTGTGAAGCCAGAGGTGCAAACTCCAAATAAAAACAAATCCTGGAGATTTCTCTCACACACACTTAACAAATATGTGCATGTATTATATTTGTCTGTAACTGTATCTATGTTTCTGTGTGAGTCTGTGTGTGTATGTGCATTTGTGAGAGACCACTCTCCTTCCATCTCAGTAATGGAGTGGACCCAAGGCAAAAAAAAATTCCCTACACTATTCATTCTTTAAAAAAAAAAAAAGCTAATAGCATCCATGTCCAATGTAAATATTCCAGGTGCCCCAAAACAAAGGCCTGCAGTTCTGAATTAAATGAAGCTCTTGGAATCAAATCAGTCAAAGCTCTGGCACAGAAAGAGTTTGTGAACTTCAACTATATTAGGCAAATTTAAGTAGGCTCCCTTGGCAGCCTTTCTTCTGTCAGTCTTTCTGGGAAAGGTACTCCATGAATGGGATGTAACCAGAGAAAAAGCTCTCTTTCAATTTGTCATTCTTGAACAGTCCATGAAAATTTCTGTTTTAGCCCCTACTTGCATGTATGTCCTGGGCATGCAGGTTATGTTACTCTGTTAACTCCATACATTACATTTTGAGTATCTTAGAAGTCTGATTTTCCTTCTCTCTTTCCCTTGGGAAACAATAGAGAGACAAAGAAGAAGTACACAGCGTGACCTGGTTTACCCTTCACAGTCAAATGCAGAATGACCAGGGGTGGGATTCTACAGGTTCACACCTATTTGCTAGAACCGGTTGTTAACATTCTAAGCAGTTTGGAGAACCGGTTGTTAGAAGAACTTACTGGCCTAATTCTGTAAGAAAAGCAGGAAGGAAACATTCTGGTGTTGCTTACAGAAAAAAAAAAAGAGAGAAAGAAAACCAGACCCCATAAAAGAGGAGGTGGAGTTGCACTGTATGTAAAGGACCACTATATTGCTACAGAAGTGCATGAAACCAAAGATGAAAACCTCCTAGAATGCATATGGGTCAATATAATAGAAAAAAAGAATGACATGGCCATAGGCATATATTATAGGCCACCCAATCAAGCAGAAAAAATATATGTCCTTTTTGCCAGCCAACTAACAAATCCATGCAGGAAACACACAACAATAGTAATGGGAGACTTCAATTATCCTGATATCAATTGGAAAACTAATTCTGCACCAAGTGAGAAATCAAATAAGTTCCTAACCAACCTTGCTGACAACTTTGTTGTCCAAAAGGTAGAGGGTGAAACTAGAGGGACAGCCATACTGGACTTAATTCTTACAAACAGAGAAGAAGTGATAGAGGGAGTTGAAACTGCAGGAACCTTGGGTGAGAGTGACATGTCATACTAGAATTCAACATAACACAAACACAAGCAACAGAACATAATGACACCAGAGTCTTGGATTTTAAAAGAGCTGATTTCAATAAACTCAGAGAGAACTTGGGAAGATTCCATGGATGAAAATCCTAAAGGGGAAAACAACTCAAGAATCTTGGGAAACTCTAAAAAGTATGATCATAGAAGCCCAGACCAGCACAATACCACTGAGAAAGAAAAACAAGAAATCCAAGAAGAAACCAGCATGGCTGCACAAAAATCTCTCTTGCAAATTGAAAGAAAAAAGGACAAGTACAAAAAATGGAAAGAAGGACATACAACTAAGGCAGAATATCAGTAGATAGCCAGAATCTGCAAAGACGAAGTCAGGTTAGCAAAGGCTCAGGACAAACAAAGACTTGCAACAAAAGTCAAAGATAATAAAAAAATATTCTTCCAACATATAAATAACAAGAAAAAAAATCAAGGAAACAGTCAGTCCACTAAAGAGAGAAGATGGCAAGGAAATAACAGGCAACAGAGAGAAAGCAGAACTGCTTAACTCATTCTTTGCATCCGTCTTCACACAAAAAGAAACTATAGCTCAACCCACCAAAAACATAACTGTAAAAGACAGACCAGAAATAAAAGTTAAAATAAGCAAAAAAAAATAGTAAGAGAACACCTGTCTGATCTTGATGAAAACAAATCACCGGGGCCTGATGGATTACATCCCAGAGTTTTAAAGGAGCTGGCAGAGGTCATCCAGAACCACTGTACCATATCTTTCAAAAATCCTGGAGCACCGGGGAACTACCAGAGGACTGGAAAAGAGCTGTTGTGGTTCCCATCTTCAAAAAAGGGGAAAAAACAGACCCAGGAAACTATAGACCAATCAGCCTAACATCAATACCCAGGAAGATACTGGAAAAGATAATAAAAAAACAGATCTGCCAACTTCTAGAAAGAAGTAAAGTAATAACTAGCAGTCAGCATGGGTTTGTTAAAAACAGAGCATGCCAAACCAATCTTATTTCATTCTTCAGCACAGTGACTGAATTAGTAGACCAGCAAAATACTGTGGACATAATATATTTAGATTTCATCAAGGCATTTGACAAAGTAGGCCACAACCTACTTCTTAGTAAGCTAGAAAAAAGTGGAATAGATAGCACCACTACTAGATGGATTCGCAACTGGCTGGCAAACCGTACTCAACGAGTAGTCCTTAATGGGTCTAAGTCTACATGGAGGGAAGTAAGCAGTGGGGTGCCACAAGGTTCTGTCTTAGGCCCAGTACTCTTCAATACCTTCATTAACGACTTAGATGAGGGAATAGAAGGGGAGCTTACCAAATTTGCAGATGATACTAAGCTGGAAGGAATAGCTAACACCCAAGAAGATAGGCTCAAGATCCAGATGGATCTTGACAGATGGATCTTGACAGACTAGAACACTGGGCCATATCTAACAAAATGAAATTCAATGTAGAGAAAAGTAAAGTCCTACACTTAGGCAAGAAAAAACAAAAGTACACATATAGACTGGATGAAACCAGGCTCAATAGCAGTAACTGTGAGAGGGATCTTGGAGTCTAAGTATGAGCCAGCAGTGTGCAGCAGCAGCCAAAAAAAGCTAATGTATTAAATCAAATCCTAAATTGTATTAACAGAGGGATACAATCAAGATCAAGGGAAGTACTAATACCACTCTATAAAGCCTTAGTAAGACCACACCTAGAGTATTGCATCCAGTTTTGGTCACCACATTATAAAAAAGATGTTGAGACTCTAGAAAAAGTACAGAGAAGAGCAACCAAGATGATTAGGGGACTGGAGACTAAAACATATAATGAATGGTTGCTGGGCTTGGCTAGTCTAGTAAAGAGAAGGACCAGGGGAGACATGATAGTGGTCTTCCAATATTTGAGGGGCTGCCACAGAGAGGAAGGAGTCAAGCTGTTTTCTAAAGTGCCTGTAGGCCAGACAAGGAATAAAGGATAGAAACTGAACAAGGAGAGATTTAACCCGGAAATAACGAGAAACTTTCTGACAGTGAGAAAAATCAACCAATGGAACAGCTTGCCCTCGGAAGTTGTGGGAGCACCATCAGTTGAGACTTTCAAGAAGAGATTGGCCTGCCATTTGTCAGAAATGGTGTAGGGTGTCCTGCTTGGGTGGGGGGTTGGACTAGATGACCTACAAGGTGCCTTCCAACTCTGATTATCTGTTTGATCTGTTATAGAATGTAGAAGGAAGTTGCTGACAGATGATGACATGCATCACATTGAAAGATAAGCAAGTGAATATATTTTGGATGTTGTGGTTTAATTTATCATGTCCTATAATAATGATTCCAAAGTATATATCAAACAAAATTAACATCTGGGAATGCCTCAGGGATTCATTCCTCTTCTGCATTTCTGTGATGTGGTCTAACACTAAAGATGAGCGCCAATTTTGTTTTGTTTAAAAAGATGAACTGCCTCTCCGTTAACTCTTATTACATTCTTGGCAGGACTAGACTTCCTGTCTCAGGAACATCTCTGGAGTTTTCTTCCCCTCCTTTGCTGGTACTTTGCTTGTGTGGAGTGACCATTCAAAGTTACAATGGCACTGAAAAAAGTGACTTATTACCGTTTTTCACACTTACGACTGTTGCAGCATCTCCACAGTCATGAGAGGCCAGGCGAGGAGATGCGTGCGTCGATGTGAGTGATATTGAGTTGGCCACACCCAGCCAGTCACATGACCACCAAGCCACGCCCACCAACTAAGCCATGCCCACAGAACCGGTTGTTAAAAAATTTGAATCCCACCCCTGAGAATGACTCACTAGTCCTTGCTGTATTGAGATGGCCTCTGATAATCAGATAAGGCTTTGTGATATGACAAAGACATTTTGTGCAGCCATCTCTGTTCAGCTCTCCTCCAGATGGTGTCAGTTGGAGAGCATCTGAGATTGACATACTCTCTAAGGCAGAGAAGCTCTGGCACTCAGCAGGAGCCTCTTTCAGTTCTGACATCTGGCTGTATCAGAATTATTTAAATCAATGCAAAATGTCCATGCTTTTTTCTCCCCCACTGTAGCAAACAGAAGCATTTCAATCAATTTGGCAAGAGATGATAGATAGATAGATGGATGGATAGATAGATAGATAGATAGATAGATAGATAGATAATGATGATGATAGGTAGATAATGATTATGATGATATATATATAGATAGATGATAGATATCGATAGATAGATGATAGAAAGATAGATAGATAGAGGTAGGTAGGTTGGTAGGTAGATAATATGTAGGTAAGTAGGAAGGATGGGTGGGTGGGTGGATCTACTGTTATGGTCTTCTTTGAAATAAGGACATTTGAACATTGGTGTAAAAATGATTCTAAGTCTAAAAAACTACCTCTCATTTTTTGTCAATCTCATTTGAAATTAAGAAAGGCAAGTTACAATACTAACTGTGTTATCATTTTGCTGCAGTCATGTGCAGAAATAAATGGAATTAATCATTATACTGCACAAGGTTTTCAAATCATTTGGACACAATTATTTGGAAGTGTAATGAGAACAGACTCATAGCTCTGCTCTGTGTATGCTAGTCAAGGGAGTTGTAAATGGAGCACAAGTGCCATTTGGATCCCCCCCCTCCCCGCATCCAAATATCTTTACAAATGATCTTCTTCTTGGGGATAAAAACTACTACTGAAGCTAGATTGTCTGTCTTCTAGCAGGTGGGGGAGGGATGTGTTGAAATTGTCACTGCAGTGGTAAATGAAGTAGTAGTCACTTTGAGAATAGAGATTTGCCATCCTATCTAAAATTATTTGCTTGATGTTTTCTGATGAGGAAATGATGGTGAGTCATATTAGTTCTGCAATGATAGCTTTAGGATGCAATAACATATTTTTTCTCTACCTTGTGTATTTTCAAAATATACATATTACGGGGCAAAAAGGAAGTAATCTGTTTGCAACCATTGCAGAATCAGATTCCAATGTGGGAAGATTATAGAAAAATGGAAACAATAAAAGTGAAATAGGAAGATACATAATCCACATAAGCCTCTAAAGCCATGACAACATTCAGCAAAATGTAATTGCTCAGGAATAAAGAATTTGCTGTGTGTATGGGAGTCCCAGGTTCAAAGTTGAATTATCATTGGCAAAGTCTTCTGGATGAATTTACATAGATTTCTGCAAAGTCTTTGATTCAGTGGTGCATGACAAACTACTGCTGAAACGTAGTTCTTATGGCAACTCCGGACCCCTGCACAACTGGATAGCTACCCTGTTTCTCCAACAATACAGCCTCCCCCAAGAGGAAGTCCCAGCATGTTTTATAGGCATGAAATGAAATTAAGCCCCTCACCCAAATTAAGGCCTATATTAAAACATGCGAAATGGGGGGGAATGGTGGGGGGGCTTGCCGTTAGGAAGCACTTTTGTTGCACACCCGGATATGGTGCTGCCTGCGTTGACCCCGATACGAAGTGCCCCACCAACGCCGAGGTCAACATCCAAGCCGTCGCCGCCCGCTCGAAGATGCAAGGGGGGAGAATTAAGTCACCCCCGAAAAGATGGCCTAGCCATTTTTGGGGGGGCTCAAAAAAAATAAGACCCAGCCTTATTATATGAGAAACACGGTATGTTCCTGTCAAACAGGCAACAAAAGGTCAAAATAAGGAAGGCCCTATCAAATTCAGCACCAGTTAATAGCAGTGTTCCCCAAGGCAATGTTTTAGGACCCAAACTCTTTCTGCTTTACATCATTGACCCATCTGACAACATTAAAAGCACTTGCATCCTCTTCATTGATGATGTAAAATTATTTAACACCACCAACAATGCTGCTGCCCTACAAAGCGACCTTGACTATGTGTCAGAATGGTTGCGCAATTGGCAACTCCAAATTTTAACTAACAAATGCTCTGTCCTACACATTGGCAAAAAAAAAAAAAAAAAAAAATCAGAATACCAAATACAAGTTAGGCGAAATCGATCTCGTAGATGACCCTCACTCTGTCAAGGACCTAGGAGTACTTATCCCGAATGATCTAAGTCCCAGGGCTCACTGTAACAGCATTGCCAAAAGAGTTAAGAGTTGTTAACCTTATTTAAGCTTCTTCTCTGGCAACATTAAATTATTAACTAGGGCATACAAAATATTTGCCAGGCCGATTCTCGAATACAGCTCATCCACCTGGAACCCGCACTGTATATCAGACATTAACACAATTGAGTGGGTTCAGAGGTATTTCTTGAGAAAAGTACTCCACTCCTCTACTCACAATAGAATTCCCTATGCCTCCAGGCTCAAAATTTTGGGCTGGACAATCTGGAACTGTGTCGCCTGCAGTCCAATCTAAGCATAGTTCACAAAATTGTCTGCTATAACATCTTGCTTGTCAATGACTTCTTCAGCTTCTACCACAATAATACACAGGCAAACAATCGATACAAACTCAAGGTAAACCACTTCAAACTTGATTGTAGAAAATATGACTTCAGCAACAGAGTGGTCAACGCCTGGAATGCTCTACCTGACTCCATTGTTACAGCCTCAAATCCTCACAGCTTCAACCTCAAACTGTCTACCGTGGACCTCACCCCATTTCTAAGAGGTCCATAAAGGGGGCATGCATAAGCGCACCAGCATGTCTACTGTCCCTGTCTTACTGTCACCATTTATCTGTATTTACTTCCTTTGTTCATGTTTATGTTCATACTTATACTTGTTATCTTGTACATGTTTGACAAATAAAATAAAATAAAATAAAACTCTGCAAACCTACTGCCGGTCAATGAAGCAAATTTTGCAGGAACTGTTGCAGGAACTGGGTATGGCTAGTCCAGAGAAAAGAAGAAGGTCTAGGGTGACATGATAGCAGTATTCCAGTATTTGAGGGCCTGCCACAAAGAAGAGAGTGTCAACTTGTTTTCCAAAATACCAGAAGGCAAGACAAGAAACCGTGGATGGAAACTAATCAAGGAGAAAAGCAATCTAGAATTAAGGAGAAACTTCAGTGAGGACAATTAACCAGTGGAACAGATTGCCTCCAGAGATCGTGTGCGTACTATCACTGGAAGTTTTTAAGAAGAGACTCAAAAGTCACTTGTCTGAGGTTCTCCTGCTGGAGCAGGGGGCTAGGCTAAAAGACTTCCAGCGTCCCTTCCAGCTCTATTCTGATTGAAATGTTGAATTGACTACATTGGATTAATGAAAGATATGAAACAGCTCCCAAGATTCCATATGTATTTTATAACTGGGTATATAGGACCTATCCAAAAAGCAGGGGGAGGAATAAAAAGCTACATCAAATTACATTTGCTCCAAATCCAGAATTAGATATCCTGTCATTAAACTGCAGAAGGAGAGAGGACAATTAATAACAAGAATATACCAGTGAGTACCTCTTATGAATAAGAGAATGAACAATTTCACTGAGCAATTTGGTGGCATTTCTATTAACCATTTGATCTTTTTTCTCCTCCCTTGTGCCATTTTTGTAGCTTGTTATTATATAAAATTATTGCTTAAATTTATACATTGAAACTGCAGAAAACATTTAGTCTGATTTCCTACTGAATAGCTGTCCTGAATAAAATAGCTGCGGAAAAATCAGCCGCTGGGAAGGTATTGTTGCTTTGAGCTTTTTAAATACATTAAAAATAGGATTATGCTTTTTGTTGTAGATCAAGAACAAGAATATGAAATATTTGTCTGTAAAGGGCTGAATTCTCCTGGGCAGCTGGGAGGAACTTGAAAGCAAGCATTCTCTGTCAGAGATTTCTTCTGTGGAATTAGTTCCCTTCAGAAATAAGATCAGCAAATCTCTTCTTAAGGTTTAGAAAATTAAACCTGGCAGTTTATTAAGCACTTATGAATAAATGCAGAGGTTATATGTTTGTATCTATCTACATCTAGGTATGTAAACACATCTAATAATATTGTCATGATGATATTAAAAACAACATATATAGTCACATAGCTTCATTTTCAAGATAAAGGTATCAGTTAATAAACATATAATTAAAAAAAACTGTTAGTTTCTGTTAGGAAATGCATGCTAGGGATGAAGGTAATAGGCATATCAAAGAAAGTGGTAAAAACCTTCACCTTTCCCATCTTTCTGTCTTCCTCATAGTCTCTTCTTTCATCTTTTTCTTTGCTTGGATTATGAGAAAGAGAAAAACCTCAACAGTCACAGAAGGCTTACAAAATTCAGTAAGAACTGCATTCATTCACTCTCTACTTGAAGATCAAAAGTAGGATGTAACGATAAACTTTCAGAAGAATGTCCAAACATTTATGAGTTTTGTGTGCCATAATAGGATGGTTATAAAAGGGAACATTGGTTTCAAAACAAAAGTGAGGATCTGTATCATGTTATAATTTTCAGTTGTTTTTTTTTTCTTTTAAAGTTGCCACCGCAACTTTCAATCTATTCTTTGCGATGTTTCATGTGGATTTGACAAACATGTTATCAAAGGCTGATGTCTTCTCTTTGCTGAAAATTACATTTAAGGCATTGAAGCTTCCTTTTGTTTCCTGGGAGTAGGAAGGGGAGAGAGAGTTGTTGATGCTGCAGTGGCCATTCTTGTCCAATTGTAATTATGTTTTAAATTAAAGTACACATGGCGTTTGATTTTCTATCCTTCCCAAGAGTCAATGAAAATGCTATTAAGACAAAACGAAGAATTGGCAGATCTATTGAAAATTCAGGTCACGAATAAGATTGAGTACTTGGGGATATATTTGATAGCAAGATGTAGTACATTAAAAGAGAATAATTATATTAAACTTAAACAGCAGATAGCGCTAGATTTGGCGAAATGGGAAAACTTACAACTGTCGCTAATAGGGAGAATTTCAACTATCAAGATGAATGTATTACCCAGAATTTTATATTTGTTTCAAACAATTCCAATTAGGCTTGGAAAAGACTACTTTGAAGATTTAAATAAAATTGCGTTGAAATATATATGGCAAGGTAAGAAAGCGAGAATAAAGTTAAAACTTTTGCAAGATGCTAGAATTAGAGGAGGATTTGGTTTGCCTAATTGGGAGTTGTACTACCAAGCTACAAATCTGATGTGGGTTAAGGAATGGATAACACTAAGAAATACTAGATTGTTGACATTAGAAGGACATGATTTGTTGTTGGGGTGGCATGCTTTTTTATGGTACAAAGGAACTAAAACACAGAGGTATTTTAGAAGACATTATATACGGGAGTCTCTGTGGTTAAACTGGGAGAAGATTAAAAGACAATGTTATTTGAAAATTACAGTCTGGTTATCGACTATTGAAGCATTTTCGTATCCTATAATATATAAAAAGGAACAAACAGTTAGATATGGTGAAATATTGAATGAAAAGGGTGAACTTAAATCTATGCAAAAACTAGAGGAACAAGGTATAAAGATGAATTGATTTTCATATGCGCAAATACATTCAAGGTATGATAAAGATTCTAAAACAGAAGGTTTCTGTGATAAACTGACTGATTTAGATAAGATTTTGACAGGTACTGATGAAAAAAATGCATGGATATTTATTAGAAATTAAACTAGAACAAGTTAAAGAAACTATGATTGCTTGGGGGAAGAATTTTGGATATGGGATTGATCTAGAGAAATGGCAAAAATTGTGGTCTCAACATTTTAAAATGACAATGTCAACAGCATATAAAGAAAATTTGTATAAGATGTTTTACAGGTGGCATTTTCCCCTGACAAGAATAGCAAGAATGTTCAAGAATAAATCCGAAAAATGTTGGAAATGTCATCAGACACCTGGCTCATATTACCATATGTGGTGGACTTGTGAGGATGCTAAAAAATACTGGACTAAAATCCACATGTGGTTGGAAAAAATGACAAAAAAAATATAGACTTGAAACCAGAGATATTTTTATTAGGAATTTTACCTGAAATATATAGTAAAGACTTGAAATACCTGATTGTAAATGTATTAACAACGGCTAGGATTGTATTTGCTAAAAACTGGAAAAATGAGAAAATACCATCACAGGAGGAAATCATTAAGAAAATATTGGAATGTGCTGAAATGAGTAGATTGACATTTGAAATTAGAGAACAAGAGGATAGACAATTTTATAAAATTTGGGATCTTTTCTACCAATGGTTAGACAATAAAGTACAGTAATGAAATATGTAGACTTTTAGAAAATAATAAATATATAAAGATGTACTTCTTTCTTATTATATCTACAAAATGATTTTAGGATAGATTTGGGATGATAATATGAACTGTTATAAAATAAACTAAGTAAATTATGGTTATCTTGTAAAACATGAATGAATAAAAGTATAGTCAAATGATTGATTAATAATGATGCTAAGGTATTTAATTTTTGATTGACAATATGAGATTATATGTAATGTAATTGTAATTGAAGACTACGAAATGGAAGCACAAAACAATTTGTAAACCAACCGGCACACTGTATGTACACCTACGGAAGATAGCTTGATGTTTTTATGTTTTGTTTGTTTATGTTTGTTTTTAAAAACCAATAAAAATTAAAAAGAAAAAGAAAACCAACGGTCCCATGAAAATAGGAAGCTTTCTACTATGGCTTTACTCAAAATGGCATAAGGTAACAAGAATGAACAGTGAGCAGATTCCCCATGTGATTTCCAGGAAATGCTGTGATTCGTTTGATGTTTATATTTCAGAGAGTGACTTGAGTTATCTAAGTTAACAAGATAATTTTTCAGTGATACATTTCACCTGCCAATTTGCCATTGTACAAACATCTGGTGGCCACATGGAGCTGGGTGCCCTCTAAAAGGAACTGAATTCATGACAGAATCCCTGGTCAAGATACCATTGTTACTTGAAAGCTGCCAAAGGATTGGAGCATGATTGGAGCATGAAATGTAAAGGCACTTACTCAAAAGAAACAGACCCAGAAATGAGGAAGGTGGAAATACGTACTATGTAATAAAGCAATATGCCTGTAAAGAGTTCAATAGAAGTCTTATTGAAAATATCTGCATTAACATTAAAATCAGTAAGAAACAATATAAAAAAATGTCACAATTATAAGAGTGTTCTACAAACCACCTATATAAAGGAGGTTGGATATTACCAATGTAAATTAGATCATTACGTCCTCACGAGGGGAAGCCATGATGCTAACAGAAGACTTCAGCTACACCAGTATCTGCAGAACTAACTTACAATACAAGAGTATATATAGCTTATAATATAATAGCTAAGAGTTGAACTATGGAGTCCTTCATACTCTCTGAGCATGGTTATTTGTTTGCAGATGTTTCATTGCCTGAAGATCAACAGTGCTAGTGGTGTGTGGTTTTCCCCCTATTTATAAACAATAGCTTACCCTGTCAGTGTTGAAGGGGTGGTGTGGTCCTCTTCTTGGTAATTCCTTGATTAGGGTTATGTTTTCTGTTAGATTGTGTAGTGTTCATCACTGTTTATTTAGGTATTGTTTGCTGGAGAAGATTTGTTCTGATCTTTTTATTTCCTTCTTAGCTTAGTGCAAGGGTCTTCAAACTTGGCAAATTTAAGACGTGTGGACTTTAACTCCCAGAATTCCTGAGCTAACATGACTGGAGGAGGAATTCTAGGAGATGAAGTCCACAAGTCTTAAAGCTGACAAGTTTGAAGACCCCTGGCTTAGTGAGTGGAGTAAAACCCCACATTAACCAGCACTGATTATGTTACCTAGTTGAGTTCAGAAAGCACCAAGAATTCAATTGAACTAACTTAGCTAGGAAAGGCATGTCCAAGAGATTTATTGACAATATTTTCAGAAGGTAGAAGAAAAAACAAGGGGTTCAAGCTATGTGGGACTGAAACTGACCAATAGAAAATTGTCAGTTGTCAGTATCAGATATTTTAGGGAAAACATGCTGAGGAACAAAAAATGAGAAAACTTTAAGACGTCTGCTTGGATAAATAGCAAGCTCATTGACATGCAAAATGATGGTGAAATGGAAACTACCTAATTTTGTGTTTCTATGTAATAATTGTCTGGATTTTTGCAGATCAGATATGTAAGTGTACGTTTACATACTCTGATAGGTTCTGTTGCCAAATATCCATGGAAACTAAATACAAATGGCCCCTCTACATCTTTAATCAACTGAAGACTTATAAAGTTTTAACTGCATACCTGTTTTTTTTTAATTACATGCCTAAAAATACAAAAGGTGTATTAAAAACACTCTTTTAAAAATATGTATCACTCATCAAAAAGACAGGATTGATATCAGCAACCTGCCAAATAGATATGCTGGATATGTTCATAACATGGCCTATATGACCCCAATCTTTGGGGGAAAAAAGCAATTGCCAGTCTCTCATAATTACAGATTGAAGCATTTTAGAAGCAGCTAAGTTTTCTTTCATCAAAAGCTAACATTTTTCAAATCTGTCTCAGATACATTTGCATTCTATAAATATTTATGGTTATAGGTTTGCATTTATTAAAATGACCTGCCAGGAATCAAACTTTGCAGAATATACCAATTGAATACTGACAGCAGCATTTATTTTATATGCTCCTTTGCTTGATAAGGAATTGGCCATTATTAATGGATGCACTAATTAAATATTGTTGCTGCATGGAGGAAAAGAGATAAAATTAGCCACCCCAGTTTCTTAGCCCCATCTATTTTTTTTAGCATAGCACTCAAAGTGTGGCTCTTCTACAAACAAAATATTGTGTTTTCTTTCTATTTGGGATTGTAACATTTTTAATTCTTTGGAAGTGGAAGAAAAAGACTTTAATATGATGTCAAAGTTACGATGTGAAAACCTGATGTCACAGTGTGTATGGAAGTCAACAGAGCTTAGTCTGTACTGTAGAAATAAATTCAGGTGTATTGACCAAAAGTAGACATTCTCCCTTGAGATGAGCAAAATTTCTGATGATTTCTTAGATACGTCCATTTAGTTTTCTTGGCAATAATATGAAAATGGATTGCAATTGCCTTCTTCCTGAATGTTTTGTCAACTTCACTGTCTAGTCGTACTTCTGAAATCACTAGTGGTCTTCCATGCTAAGTTGTAGTGATCCTACAAGGTCCACTAGATGCTGTTGTTTAACCTGTGTGTGACATAGTTTCGATTCAAGTCAATGAATTTAACTGAATTTGTTCATGAAGCCAATGAATAATATTGTGGGGAAAAAATGCCTGCTTAAATAAGAAAACAAAGTGTTTGGTAAGCCTTGACATGCACAAGTACAGTGACCACTGAGCTTTTCACCATGAATGTAGTTTGGTGCTCTGTAGAAAATTCTCAATGACATCCCTGAATGTTTTCCAGACAATTTTCTTTGGTCCTTCTAACAGATCTTTGAACCGTTAGTCACTGATGACTTATCTGATCTGTGGTCTGACAAAAATGCTTTCTTTAATCTTGGCATCAGTTTTTCTTGGAACTTCTGTCTCAGATAATGAAAATCTTCACCTTCCTTGTTCATTGCTTCCATAAAAGTTTTCATCAGACTTGAGTTTTATGTGAAACAGCAAAAATATCCTTGTTGGGTCAACAACATGTGCCATGTTGCCATGTTTTTTGTCCTGGAATCAAATTCTTTCAGAGTGGTCATTTCTTTTTAATGTAATGTGACTCCCTTGCATAGCTGTCCCATTCACATATATAACAGCACCACTTGGTATATCCAAGTTGTAATTCAAGCAGAAGAGCTACTACTTTCAGTTTTCTACAGATATTACAGTTGTACTTGATGTACTGAATGTGCTTCAGCAGGAGTTCAATGTTTTTGTATGTTTTTTTCATGTGTAAAACATAGTAATAAAAGATACATTGCAAAAACAGATTTCTATAGCATGGTACATGATAAGTTAAATTACAAGTTATTTTCATGATTAGCACTCAAAAAATCTATAAGATTTTGATTTTGCTTCTTGAAAAATTTTGGGTGTATAAAATAAACCCAAAAGTTTTCAAGAAGCAAAATCAAAATCTTTGTGGTTTGATATTCTCAGACACTCCTAAATAAGCCACTGCAGTTTTCTTAGAAGGTTTTTCAGAACTGGATTATTATTGCCTCCTTCCTAAAGAAATGGACTGGCCCAAGGTAATCTCTTAATTACAATACTAACATAATGTTAGGAATATAAGTCACCTAACAGTGATTTGGGTTGGAAATATATAAACCAGGATAGACATTTTAATACTGTCTCTTTAAGAGAATCCTAAAAGTGTAATTGGGTGTGGTTTCTCAAACGGCCATAAGATGGAGCCAGAAACCTGGGTTGTCTTAGTCTCAAAAGAGACTCAGAAGAGAGTGTGTCTCAGTGAGTCTCTCTGTTTTCCTTCTGTTGGAGAGTTTTGCCGTTCCTCCTAATTCATGGATCTGATGTAAGTCTGATAGTGAACTGTTTTTGATACTGGACTTTGTTATTGGATTATCCCTGGACTGAAAACTGACTGATTTTACCTGTGAATGACTTTGGACTGTGTTTGAACTTTGCTTAAACATTTCTGGAAGTAAAAACCTACATTTACTGTTCAGTGTATCTGTGTACTGTGTTTGTATTATTCAAACACTTCTCTCAGTACGTCTCCCTGTATGCGCTCATTCTCCTAACGGGAAATTACCTCAACACATACCATAAACAATGGTATTTATTGTGCCCTTCACACCAAAGAAAATATAATAGTCTGGCATTTGTCTCCAGAGACATCAGGTTCCAGTTTGCCTGCTTTATATTTCTGTGCCTTTCCTTATGTCTATAGCAGTGGTGGGATTCAAATAATTTAATAACCGGTTCTCCCAGGGTCAGGTTGGCTGTTGTGGGAGGCATGGCTCATCCCCATCCTCCAGCTCTACCATACATGTGGGACATGCCTCTTGCAATAGCCAATCTGACTACCACCACTCCGCTATAAAAGTGGATCTTGGGTGCTATGCTATGCTGCAATGGAAAAACGGCAATGGAGAGGGTGGCATGAGGGAAGGAGGAGGAGCAGGGAGAAGAAAGAGGGAAAGCAGCCTTCTCCTTCCCTCATGCCAGCTACTCCATTGCCCATTTCTCCATTGCAGCACAGCACAGTACCCAGGATCTACTTTGATAGCTGGGGTGGGTAATTTAACAACCAGTTTGCCTGAACCAGTGCAAACCGCCTGAATCCCACCACTGGTTTATGCCATGTATAAGTGCCAGCTTGGTATAGTGGTTAAGACATTAGGCTAGAACCAGGAGACCATGAATTCTAGTCTTGCCTTAGGCCGAAAGCCAACAGGGGACCTTTGGCTAGTCATTTTCTTTCAGTTCTAGGAAGCAGGCAATGGCAAACAACTTCTGAAAAATCTTGCCAAGAAGGTTGCAGTTGCCAGGATTAAACAACTGACTTGAAGACACTCTACAGTCCCAAAGTCATTGTGCATGACAACCCTCCTTGATAGATTCCAGGATTACTAAAAATGAAGGCAAAGAAAATAAAGTTGTTATATAATGTTCAGGCTTGCCAAAAATAGAACACAAGACATATAGCAAACAAGGCTCCATTGCACTCATTCTGTTCTTTCTGGGGAAAAGCCTGAAAATGGGGGACTCCTGAAATCACTGCAACATTATATTAGTATTGTAATTAACCATTTCACCAACTGGCCCAGGACAATCTTTCTTTTTTTGTTTAGATCCATAATATTTCTGCCAAACTTTAACATTTTAAAAGAGATAAGACAGATCAGATTAAGCACTTTCACATTGGTTTCTCTGGGGAATTTAAATAGTGCCTCAATTTTTTTTTAACTCCAGGAGGCTTCCAGGTTGCTTAATTATAAGAGGAGGGTGCCCATTGTTTAGATTTTTTTTAAAAAAGGGTCTCAGGTGATCCATTTTTTAATGTTACTTCAAGCCATTGGAGAAACAGAAAGCTGTTAATTGAATTTTGAAAGATAGTTATATTGGCTCTGCTAATGCCAAGATTTACACAATGGAATCAGCTTAATTGACTTTAGCTGCAGCTGTTCAAAGCTTTATGGGAGACAGAGTCACCTAGTGATTCCTTACCTTCAGCAAAGAAGCAGGAACTGTGTTGCTATCAGAATTCTTGGAGCAGGAAATGATCCTTGGAAACCAACCATACATGCCTGTATCCCTGAGTGGTTGAATATTGTTGGTCTCAATATAACAACATATTAATAATTTCCATTAAAAGTTCATATCAAAAAGATCAGTGGAGAAACTCTTACTGTGGTCTGAATAGTTAATGCTTGTGTAATAGCCTACTCCATTTTGAATTTGAGTTAGTTGATAAAACCCATTTTCTAGGCTTTCAAATAACAGAACTGTCTTAATACACAGACTATGTTCACTCCAAAACATAATTGGCTCATTTTTCTGCCTTTAGACATAGGCAACAAGGCAAAACAAATATATAGGAAAATGGCAATTTTCTAACAATAGTTAAATAACTCTGAACTAGCTGTTGAATGTTAGGGTAGAGAAGAAATAATGGTGTAAGTGTAATTGTAGGAGATAGTCAGGCTGAGCCCAAGGGAGGGGTCAAACCTGTCATCAGTCATGAGTCCAAAGAAGAGTTCTCCACTCCTCTACTCGTTGTAGAATACCTTATGCCACCAGACTTGAAATTCTAGAACTAGCAAACCTTGAATTACGCCGTCTTCGGTCTGATTTAAGCATGGTATATAAAATCATACATTGCAATGTCCTACCTGTCAATGAATACTTCAGCTTCAACCATAACAACACAAGAGCACACAATAGATACAAACTCAAAGTTAACCGCACAAAACTTGATTGCAGGAAATACGACTTCAGCAATAGAGTGGTCAATGTCTGGAATACTCTACCCGACTCTGTAGTTTCTTCCCCAAACCCCAAAAACTTTAACCTTAGACTGTCTACTATTGACCTCACCCCTTTCCTAAGAGGTCTGTAGGGGCGTGCATAAGCGCACCAACGTGCCTACCGTCCCTGTCCTATTGTTTCTCTTATTCTTCTTTTATTTTTCTTATATGTACCCATTTCATGTATTCACAACTATGTATACACTTATACTTATTATCTTGTAAACAATTGGCAAATCAAATAAATAAATAAAATAAAATAAATAAAATAAGTCCAGCCCATCTTGAATTCCTTTCTATTCTTAATTCCTGCTAATTTCCCTTGACCGCTAGTAGTTCAGATTCTTATAGAGAGCTTAAGTTTGCAATAAATCTTTGTACTCATTTGAACTGTTTCCTGATTTCCCTAGTGCTTGACGTTAATGTATGAAATTGACCCTGTGAAATAGCTAGTTCTCCAATATTGTTTTTCTGAATCTTTAGTGTGCCAGTGTGAAAGCAAACCCCACTGATCTCATTTGCCACATTTGATCATCCCCCCACCCCAAAAGAATGACTGAAAAAAAAACCCATGTGATTTTAAATAAATAACACTAAGTTTATCAGCAAAGGATTAAAATTATTCTATACTGAAAGTGATGGAGGGATAGAGAACATGACCCTCTTTTCCAGTTTACATAAAATATGGAGTCTTTATCTAATTGGCTAAGACTGATGTCCCTCAGGGGATGAAACATCTGCAAATGTCATGCCATTTTCATGAAAGTCAAAGTTGTAAGTTCAAGAATACTAAATACTAAAAGCTTGAAACCAAACTAATGCAGACGGAACTAACATGAAACTAAATTAAGATTGACATTTTAGAAGCGTATTTTTTTTTAAAAAAAGAACCCTAAATAATATGTTATTGTGTACAACTTTGTCATTACTACTATTTTTTTTTTATGGTGAGGTAAATAACAATTATAAGAAATGC
Source organism: Notechis scutatus (assembly GCF_049901735.1). Classification (NCBI taxonomy): domain Eukaryota; kingdom Metazoa; phylum Chordata; class Lepidosauria; order Squamata; family Elapidae; genus Notechis; species Notechis scutatus. The sequence continues at coordinate 71,751,356 of NC_142009.1, read as the reverse complement.
AATAAGTGTTTGTCATGGAATCTTGAATGGTTGCTAGAGGGAATTGCAGCATTTTTTTTATATATCAGTAAGGAGGTGTTTATAGCTTCCAAGAAGGAGGTGTGTGTGTGTGTGTGTGTGTGTGTGTGTGCTTGTTTGTTTAGTGGAACTCTCTTTACTGAAGACATCCGAGTTTTGGTGAATTTTGACAGTGCTGATGACTTCTCTGACTTTCAAAATGATACCTTTTCAGGACAGTTAGGTACAATAAATCTTTGGCATTATGGAGATAGCCCCAGACCTACTATGAAATTATTAAACCCTAGATTCTAGACTTCAGTCTGCTCCGGTGCTATCATATAAAGCCATTAAAGACACTAATTTATTAGGTTACCTAATAGTTCTGCAGCAATTTCAGAATCTCAAAAAGATTCTGTGCAGATATTAAAGTGAAGAATAAAGAAACAGAAATGGGAGAAAAACCAAGAAGCATCAACATATTTCTTTTTACTGCACATGAACACATATATCTGATCTCAATTACATAGTCATGCCCTTCATCACATTTTTCCCCTCACAAATAGCCAACATTCTCCCCAGCTAGATTAGGATTCTGGCATGACAAGGGGTAGGGAAAAGCATCTTTAAATTTACCATTTTGAGCCTCAGGTGAGGATCTGTGGTTGACGAGACATCCCTGAAGGAATGAGGACACATTGCAGTAGAGACTGGTGGCCAGATAGTGCATTCTGACTTTCCAGATAAGGAGAGTACTGGAGAGCAATCACTTGCATCTCCTTGTGAGAAGACTAGAGAATTGAGATTTCTGCAGTTAATTTGCGAGTCAAGCAGCTGGGAGTTAAGGGATTTCAATCACAGTTATAATGAAACCTATATGGTCACAAGATTGGCAAAAGCACATTTTCTTAAATACTTTTGATATAATCAATTTACAGGTGAAGATAAGATTATTATATTGGACACAATCTATCATGGAGAAATGGTTGATAAAATGACAGATCTTGCTATCCACTCATTTCCTTCATCGCAGAAAAAAACACTATGTACATTTTCTAGTGCCTGGAAAACTCTTACCAATTTTTTTTGCACAAAAAACCCAAAAACTTGTGATTTATGGTTCCGATGATTATAGAAAGAGTATTATGATCTAACTTTAGAGATAAGATTGAAATATAATTGTACTTATAACTGCTATGAAGAATTTCGGAAAACTCTGTTTTGTATCTTTTCTATTTTTTTTTAACTGTTTTCTTTTCTTTAGAAAATGCCAGGACACATTACGACTGCAGGAATAAAATTTGGAGAAATTGTGTCCACGTCAATTCTGCACTGCTGTGATCAGCTGTGATCATGTGATCCTCATTTCTAGTGCTTCCTGAAAGCTTCTTACAAGGCATTAGGGAAACTGGCAGGGAAGATCACATGTTGTTTGGGTAAGTCTCCTCAAATGTGCAACCTTCCCAGCCCCTCTTTCGGTGGTGGGAGTCAAAAATTTTTTACTACCAGTTCTGTGGGCATGGCTTGGTCAGCATGGCATGGCTTCATGAGTGTGGCTTGGTGACCATGGCAGGGGAAGATTACTACAAAATCCCCATTCCCTCCCCACCAGGGGTGGGATTCTACCAATTCACACCTATTCCCTAGAACTGGTTGTTCACATTCTAAACAGTTTGGAGAACCGGTTGTTAGAAGAAATTACTGGCCTAATCCTGTAAGGAAGGCAGGAAGGAAACATTCTGGTGTTGCTTACAAAAACTGCCTCCCCGTTAAACCCTTATTACATTCTTGGCAGGACTAGACTTCCTGCCTCAGGAACTTCTCTGGAGTTTTTTCCCCCTCCTTTGCTGGTACTTTGCTTGTGTGGAGTGACCATTCAAAGTTACAATGGCACTGAAAAAAGTGACTTATGACCCTTTTTCACACTTACAACTGTTGCAGCATCCCCACAGTCATGAGAGGCCAGGCAAGGAGATGTGTGACTCGATGTGAGTGATATTGAGTTGGCCACGCCCAGCCAGTAACTTGACCACCAAGCCACACCCACCAACTAAGCCATGCCCACAGAGCTGGTTGTTAAAAAATTTGAATCCCACCCCTGCTCTCCACCCCAATAACCTGCTTTGCAGCTCCGTTCTCCTGTGCAAGGCAACAAAAGAAGACCCAGCTGATCAGCTGGGACTTGGAAGGCAGCGAATAGAGGGGGGCAGGGCCAGTCAGAGGTGGCATTTGCCAGTTTTCCAAACTACTCAAAATTTCCACCACCAGTTCTCCGGAACTAATCAGAACCTGCTGAATACCATCTCTGTCCTCTTTGCTCATGCTGCACCAGCCACTCATACCATGGATCCTCACTGACCAGCATCACACGTGCCATCCTTGATGTGCATGTATGCCATCCTTGATGTCCAACAGCAACCCTTGTACACCCCTGTGCATCCTTTATAACCTGTGCCACACCCATGCAGAGGTCTCCTGGATCCAACCCACACCCTTGATCCACCCTACCCCTACCCCCTACACAGCAACCCCTTACATGTCTGCTGGCTTTGGACTTGCAATTTCTTGCCAACCTCTTCACTGAGTTTCTCCCTTCAGACTTGCTGGAAGCAATGCAAAGCAAATGGAAAAGCCAGCAAGAATTATAGGAAGAAAGGGACGGAGGGGAGGAAGATAAAATCAGCCCCACTCCCACTGCATGTGGTCTTTCTATTTTTCTGTTTCTCTATGGAATGAATGGATTACATGGAGGCCCTGTTTGTAATGCTGTTGGTGTCTTACAAAAGAAAATCTGCTATGAAGACCATCATAGTTTACATGACTTTTTATAATTTACAAAGGGGTTAAAATAGTTTCTTTTTCTAACTTTTAAAAAATCTCACCATTATTAGAGCAGCACTAATAGTAAGCATTTCTATTCTGTTGCTTCCTGGAATGGCCTGGTTACTATAAACTAGTGCATGATCATAAAAACAATGCAGGAAATGCAGCAAAAAAATTCATTACAGTTTGACATTGATGCAAAATTACCAAACACTTACAACATTTTATATTAATGGTTTTACAAAGAATATAAAAACTAATACAAGAAAAAAGAAGGAAGAAAGGAAAAACAGGAAGAGAAGACAGAAAGAAAAAGAAAGAAAGAAAAATAAAACAAAAAGAACTAGCAAAAAGAAGCTTCCAATTTTTTCTATAGGAAAGTACAATTACAATGTCTCTTATTCTATGATTACAAAAAAGCTCACTGTTTTATTATCCAATATTTTTCTAATCCTCAAAATGACAAATCATGAGTACATTTCTTTCTGTTTCATGTAAAAATTATATAATGGATTTCCAGTCAGCCATCACTACAGATCTAATTTTATCTCTAATCAAAGAAGTTAATTTAGCCATCTCCGTAGGTTCCATCATTTTCATCATGCATTCTTCCACTCTGGGTAACGTCAAACCTTTCCACTTTTGAGAATGTAATAGTCTCTCTGTGGGCATTTAAATTCTGATTTTTTTTAAATAAAAGAAATCTCTTGGCCACTTTAGAACCCTTCCAGATGAGGTCTGATCATGTGAATTTCCAAATATGTTTTAAATAAGCAGTTGGCTTGGAAATTTGCTGGATTGGAAATCTGTCCTTAAAATTCAACTATAAAATGGAGCAGATGTATCCTGATCCACTATTATAATCCCTAATCTATCTATTACCATAATAGGAACACATGGCAAATAACTTCTGCACTAAGTTTCTAAAATGTATTATTCAAGCATCTGGTCAAATATATAATTAGCTGTGCCTGAACATCTAGTCAATTTCAGAGAAAGAGTAATGCTTTGCTGAGAGTGAGGAGAGAGACACCAGAAAGATACAGGGGGAAAAACTGGAAACTTTTTTTTTTTTTATTAGAATGATTGGTAGAGATGGTTTGAGCAATTGCATTGACCTCTCAGTCATTCTGTGACAGTTATATTAAGGAGTGAAATACAAAGAAAGCTATTAGGAAATGCCATTGTATTGGGGGAAGGGGGAATTCAGTCTTTTCATTTTAACAGAATGACAGAGTTGGAAGAGACCTTGGAGGTCTTCTGGTCCAATCCCCTGCTCAAGCAAGAGATCCCATGCCATTTCAGACAAATAGATGCCCGGTCACTTTTTAAAAGCCTTCAGTGATGAAGCACCCACAACTTCTGAAGGGGAGCCATTCCACTGGTTCATTGCTCTCACTGGCAGGAAAGTTCTCCTTAGTTCTAAGTTGCTTCTTTTCTTGATTAGTTTCCATCGATTGCTTCTTCTCTTGCCTTCCACTTTTTTTCCCCTCCATGCTTAGTCCTCTTGAAAACTGTCCACCGAATCAAAGAGATGAACGTGATGAATTCCAAATCAGCTAATAGGAATTCTCACTCAGGAATTGTGGAGGAAGCATTAATTTCTTCTAAACATCTTTGCCTGGTTGTCTTGGGGAACTTCAAGATTATTTTGACTTATAAGGATGCCAACATCCCAATCAGAGACACTATCTTCCTTGAATTGAAGTTCTAACTCTCCAGCAAGACAAAGGACAGAATGTGTACCAAGCTTTGACACAGAGAAAAAAAATGTTTGTACCTGTTGTACACAGGGATCTGGTTGTCTTCTGTTCTGCTTGCCATAGCTGTGCTCCACACAAGTCATACCCAGCATTGGAGTGAAATAATAAATGACACCACTCCTATTTAATTGTCTTTTACAGATTCCCACCAGAACTACAAAAGCAGTTTAATGCTTGAATGACTGGAAACCATGTCCTGTATCTTGCTTTCAGGACTACCCAGGACTTTCAATTCTTTTCCAAAACAAAGCAGAAGCTTTATTTTCCCAAAAATAAAAAAAGAAGGTACTATACAGTATGATGCTAGCTCTTCTTATTTCTCCTCCTCTTTTAGAAAACCCAGCTTCTGTTTAAATACCCCCATCAAATGGGAATGGATCCATGAACAGCTATAGTTTCAATGGGGAAAACTGTTAATATTTTAAAATCAAGCCAAATCAAAACATGCTAGGAAATTCCTGGAATTTTGGCATTCAGACAAATTTCAAAGTTGAAAACAACTTGATGGCACATAATCAAATCAAAAGTCAAGGGGGAAATCACATCCCTATCAAGCCTGGCAGGGCAAGATGCTACGTGTATATATCCAGCAAACACCATTCTCTTTAGTACTGAAGTAAAATAGCCTGGTGATGAATTGTCTGCAAGAAAACAACCAAGCTCAAAGGGCACCAAGAACTCAATGGAATAACTATGTCCGTAGCAGAGGTGGGGTTCAAATTTTTTTACTACCAGATCTGTGGGCATGGCTTGGTTCAATTTTTTTTACTACCAGATCTGTGGGCATGGCTTGGTGGGCGCGGCTTGGCTTGGTGGGCTTGGCTTGGCTTGGCGGGCATGGCAGGGGAAGGGTACTGTAAAATCTCCATTCCCTCCTCACTCCTGGGAAAGGTTACTGCAAAAGCCCATTCCCTCCCCACCCCACTAATCTGCTTTCCAGCTCCATTCTCCTGTGCAGGGCAACAAAAGAAGACCCAGCCAATCAGCTGGGACCCAGGAGGCAGAGAATAGATGGGGGCGGAGCCAGTCAGAGGTGGTATTTGCTGGTTCTCCAAACTACTCAAAATTTCCGCCACTGGTTCTCCAGAACTGCTGAATACCACCTCTGGTCTGTAGCTCCACTTTTCTTCTACTCTCACTAAATTGTTCCTGATTTTCAATCAGAAACTTCTTGTAACTTAAGTATATTTTAGATCCTTGAAAAGTGCTATCATATCATCCCTCAATTAACTTTTCTCAAGGCTAAACTTGCCCAGCTCCCATCATCACTCCTCATAGGATTTAGTTTTGTATCTTGCCCCTTAAATGATGTCTTTTTATTTCAATGTTATTTAAACATATACAGGTTGAATAAAGAAAATTGACCAATGATGAAGGGATGTGAGATAGGTTTTGGAAGGGCAATGTAGTGCAACTCTTTGCATCAATGACTTCATTAGATGCTTCATCTGCCAACAATGAGGCTGGATTCTTTTTGGTACCTGTCTGCTATCAAGATTTAAGTGTGGTGAATCAAAAGCTAAAAATAAGTATCCTGCAATTTGTTCTTGGGACAGTCTCTGTATGATTCATCCTGTTTCAAAGAAGAGTAGATGGAGCAGCAATCTAATTAATCATGAGCACTTGGGTTTGACCCTTTAGGTGGTGCAAGTAGCATTACATTTCCATTTAGATCAAATGATTCTTACCAGGATTCTGAAGGAAAATTACTTTTCCATTGTTTGATCAAAAATAATAGAGCTTTGGATTTTATTTTTAGGCTGGGAGGTGATCTGCAAAGTGGGTTGTTTTTTTTTTTTAAAAAAACCAGGATGAATTCCACAGAGACATTATCCATAAATCACAGTTCCCTGAGAAATATTAAAGGATAAGTTAGAGGGGTTTCCTCTTACCTTTTCTGCGTGCAGCTTGTGCCTTCTGGGGGTAGAGGAGAAGATAAATATGAAACGCCTATAGAGTTGATGATGTCTTCCTGCTTGTAGAAATGAAGACCTTTGGGGAAATAAGGCTTTTTGGCAGATTTCTCATCACACTGAGCACAGGTTGTGTGCCAATATGTCATATACAAATGCAGCAGAAAAAAAAATCAGCACGAACATTTGTATACAGTTTCATTGCATTTATCTTAACATATAGTACACAATTTATATACATTTGCATGTGGTATTTCCCCAAGTGGGACAACATTTTAAAACATCTTTGTACGTGGCTAATTAGGAGAATGGAATGGTTTAGCTTGTAGAACGATTTGCCCTTCCAGTTTCCTTGCGTTGTCCTCTCTCTCTCCTCTGCTGTATATTTTTAATGTCTAGAATGTCAGGTGAAGCAAATTAAAGCTGGCATTGGCTTAAGCATTGCTTCTAATGGTCTCGGTTGTGCCTCCCCTGTGAAGTAAAGTGACTGTCAGAAATTACTTTCTTAGAGTTAAAAAAAGATAACGGAACAGGACTAGATACAATGTGCTGCATGGGGATGGGAATTGCTGAAATAATCATGATGACTTTTTCCTCTGATCACATTTTGATGGAAATAGGTGAACTCAAATTATCTACTGCAAATAAGTCAGGATGAATAACCAGAAGTGTTTCATCCTTGCAGGAAGGGCAATATACCGCCATTAAATAAATCTAGGATATTTGATCATTACTGCTCATGAGAACTAAATTAGATGGGGTTCCAGATTGCACAACTCAAGCTTGTAGAACTGAAAGCAGCCCTTTATGCAAGATAATGAAAATAGCAGAATGATATTGCTTGTTGCACATACACTAATTAATCTTTCTTTGCTTCCAACATCTTTCTTCCCTCCTGTATTTATGGAACAGATATGGGGCCCTGTTTTAACCAGCGCATGCATGCATAGTCTTTACCAGATTGAACTACTAAAGCAGGGGTTGGTTTCAGAATTAAGGTTTCCAGAGGAGGCTCTGAAAAGTCTAGCATAATATCCAATATGGTCAGGAGACTAGAAAAGAAGCAGATTCTTTAGGAAGAACCAGGCAATAAACATCATGCCTTAGCTTTCCAGTTCTTGAATTAATTCTATAAGTCAAATCCAAAGTATATTATAACCCCATCACCTACACAAAGTGAGAAGTAAAATAGCTGAGCACAGCGACAGATTTATGTGATACATATCCTGAAGATTATTGAGGAATTAAATAGTTGGAAAGCTTTCCAGTTACATTTTTCCCTTTGTGGAGATGGCTAATATTCAAAATCACTCTAGTTCAAATAACAATTCCTGAATTTATGCTGAAGAAATTAAAGCTCCTGCAGAGTTAATTCATATAGCAAGAGATCCAAGCTACAGATTCATCAACATGAAATTGCATTATCAAAAAAATTAGCAATTGCACATACATTCATATATATGTGCACTCAGTAGATAAAGAAGTTGGGTTCATATTATATGCTTAAAAGGTTAGAACTGGATTAGGCCAAGGGCATGGTCAAAAGAAAAAGAAAAAGAAAAAAAGAAATCAACATAATATCCATGATGATCTGATTGTGGAATAGGAATAAGAAATCAACATAATATCCATGATGATCTGATTGTGGAATACGTAATTGAGGTTCTATTTTATTGTGGAACACACAATTCAAATTCTTTTTGATTTTTTATGTCTGTCATTCACATGACAGACATAAAAACCTGGTAGAACATGAATTGCACTGTTGAGGCTGTCATTGTGACTTACTTTACCACACTGTGCAAACTTCCGTGGATTAGGCACACACAAAATCCCAAGGGGTAAAAGGGGTAAGAACATGGTGAGATTAACCCCAGCCCTAGGTTTGTTTGAGACAAAAATGCTCTCTCCTGGTCTGCCATTCTTGTGGAAAGGAAGATTAATATCAAGTTAAACCGCTCTTCCATCAACCTGTACAGATGGGAGCCTCAAGCTGTTTTGCAAAATGGAGGTTTCCTGAGCATTCAGCCTCTCTTTGTTCCTGCTTTCAACTCTCATTATCCACAGAACATGAACTACCAAAACAAGAGCTGAAAGACTAGAAAGAGCAAAACCTAACTATCCATAGTGACTCCTCCCCAGGACATTGCAGAGTTAGGGAGGTCAGGTATTATGTTTCCAACAACTGTCAAAACAAAACCAAAAATGAAGCCTGACAGCTGACCAGCCTTTGCAAATGATGCTGGGATGGCAGCCAAGATGGCTTCTCTCGACATAACTAGGCAGCTGTATATTCTATTGATCATCTGCTGCTTCGTCGCTTGGGGATTTTGTCCAGGAAAAGTAGCAGTCTGATTCAACCATATCAGAAAAAAAAAAATCTTTCTCAGGCTTGTTAAAATGTATCTTTTAGAATAATTGGATCCGGACTGCAGAACTCCAAAAAACCACAAGATGGCGGCAAGGAGATGCAGAAAAGTTTATATTTATAGTGCCCTCTAGAGGTTCACCAACCTTTTGCAATCCAAATCTGGTGCCTTATTATCCACCTATCAAACATATACTTACCAAAATCCTGTTCCTCTATAATGCTAATGTGTCACATGCTGGCCACACCCACGTCCGGTTTAGCGAAAGGGAGGAAAAGTTATGATACATCATGTGACACTGCGAGTTTGACACCCCTGCTCTATAACTTCCCAGTCTATGCACAGTCCTGCATTAGCTCACAAGGTAGCAGTTGTTTTTCAACTGTGTCTTCTGATATTTTGGGCTTTCTACTTCTCAGCCCAATATTGTCAAGTAGCCCAACAGTAATAAATAATGATCTACACCTTTTTTTTGTACACAAGCAACCAACAGTTACAAAAAAAATTGGGCTCTCCTTCCTTTTTTAACCCTTTCCCACTAAAAATTTGGACATTTTAAGATGGTTGATTTGAGCTTCAGATTAGGATTCAGGGGATAGATGGAGAAAACTAGACCTCATTACTTATGGTAAGGTCTGGACAATCCAAATGGTTTGATTGATTCCATCCAGTCATATCTGATTCTCAAAGACTGCCTGGAAAAATCTCTCCATTTTCTTGGCAAGGTTTTTCAGAGGTTATTTGCCATAGCTTCCTTCCTAGGGCTGAGAGAAAGTGACTAGCCCAAGGTCACCCAGCTGGTTTTGTCACCAGGACTAAGAACTAAGGTGGGACTAGAATTCATGGTCTCCCAGTTTTTAGTCGGATGCCTTAATTACTCTACCAAACTGCCTCTCAAAGGATCTATACTATCTGCCAATCACAGAGGCAATGCTACACTTCCAGTCATCTTCTGCACCTGGAGTGGTTTTTGAAGTCTTCCTGGGTCACTTTGGGTAGTCTTCGACTTACAACAGTTCATTTAATGACCAAAGTTACAAAGGCACTGAAAAAACCTACTTACAACCATTTTCCACACTTATAACCATTGTAGCATCCCCCATGGTCACATGATTTACATTTGGATCTTGACAACTGACTCACATTTATGATGGTGGCGGTGTCCCAGAGTGATTTTCCATTTTTCTTTTGAGACCTTCTGACCGGACTCAAGAAACCAGATTCATTTAACAACCATGTTATTAATTTAACAACTGCAGTGATTGACTTAACAAACGTGGCAAGAAAGGTCGCAAAACGGGGCAAAACTCCGTTAACAAATTTCTCACTTAACAACACAAATTTTGGGCCCAATTGTGGTCATAAGTTGAGGACTACCTATATACTGATATCACTGGGATTCCAGCTGCTGAGTAAAATAACCACTTCAGATATTGTAACAAGCAAGAAAAAATTGGTACTGGATTATCTTTATGAATTGATTAACCCAGATCCCCAATATTGTAAGCCAGGATTGCTACTCAATTTCCTTTGGCTACACATATACATTATGTTTTTTTCAGATTCACTAGAATTTTTAGTGAAAGGAACGTTAGAAAAATCTACTCTTCAAGTATCTTTAGTTTCATTTCAGCAACATGCTGGGATATTCACATAATCATACATGGAATTTTATTTTTCTTATGGTATTCTCATAGGAGTTTTCAGAATTATGTCAGAAACTTAGAAACAGATCAGTTTAAAGGGGAATGAAAATAATCCCCTATACATGCATTCTAAAATTGTAGAGGTAGACTGTGGCTATTCCTATAGTTCTTATATTAAAAAAAGATTAAATGTAATTGCAACTATACAGTATGCGGTTGCAGGTCTTTGCAAACCACCTCCCTATGATCAGGAGTCAAAACTTTGCAATGTTCATGAACACATAAAGATCTGTAACTGTATTTTGATTACATTCAGCAAGTTTTTCATTCTGGATTTTTTTTTCAAGGAGTTTAGATTAAAAGGAATAAAGCTAATACATATTTTCTGTTGGACAACACCCCTCCCTCCCCAATAAAGTTAAGCCTAGTGCAAACTTTAAAAAAAACTATTAACATGTACTTCAGTTAATAGTAAATAAAGCACTGACTAACACGCACTTAAAACTGTCTTTAGCATATCCAGTTGAGGAATTAATTTCACTGATTAAGAGATTAATTATTTAAGCCATTGCAGTAATTACTGTGCAGTTTTGTAGAGGAAGATAACAATGAGAAATATTTAGCCAGATTTGTTTCCCTTTGATATTTTCTCATACCAATATTACAGAACTGAATTGTTTAAAGTAGCTGGTAGGAGTGATCCAGAGTTTAATAACTGTTTATGCATATTATTGGCATTTTCTTTTGGCCAGACATTGTAGTGTGACAGTACTAAATGCCACAGTGTGATATTGTTTAAAAATAAGTATCAATACTAAAGAAAGCTGCTGTTTTTATTTAAAACACTGGGATCAAAACAGAAAAGAAATAAATGCTTGTTAGAAAAAGTTGTCCCAGCCTTCCCTACAAGAGAAAAACACCTGGAGACAGGTAGGTAAGGAGCCTCTACTACAAATGTAAAAGAATTTGTATAACACAGAGCAGGATTCTCTTTCCAAGTTATCATCCAACTTTTTGTTGGTTCAGATTCTTTGTGTACTTGCACTTTGCGACACCCAGAGCCACACATTTCTGGATGTCAATGTTTCTTATAAATAATGGACAGCACAAGGCACAAATCATGATAACATGTAGTAATCTAGTCAGTTATTTCCTATTTTTTTGTTTTTTCTCCTTCTTTTTTATACCTAGGAGATGAGGGTTATATATTTATTTATTCAAATTTATTATAGCAGCTAAACTTCAATATTCAGCCCAAATGGCTAAGCTGTCCGCTTTGGAAGCCATATTTTACTTAGAAACTTCTAAGCTGCCACATTCTAGTGCCTGGGAATTTGGGAGGGGGGATTTTACAGAGAGGTGGAAGTTTAGACGAAACAACGTTCTTCTTCTGAGTCAAGGACAAGCCATCCTGCACCTGGGAAAGGAGTGGTTGGAGGGATGTCTCCAGTTGGGACGGTTGGTGATTGGACCATGTGATGGACTGATGGGTGCAGGGGATGGGTTTTGGATTTTCAATGGTGAAGGGAAAACCCAGAATTCTCAGATTGAGGTTTTCCCAGATGTAGAGTATGACTACTCTAATAAAATGGAACTTTCAGAAAATGCTTACCTTGGAGTCTATTGATTTGGAGTTTGTTGGTTGGAACGCTGACATTAGCAGTACAAGTAGTTCTTGCATTGACGAGATGAGGAGCCATAATAAATCCTAGCAGGAGATCTATGTTATTGTCTTGCATTAGAGATAAAAAGAACAGGAAGTGGGAACAGAAGTGGAAAAATCTTTTTAACATTTTAAACTCATTTGCTAAGCCTCAAAAATTGCATACCATCTGTCTCATGCCTCCGTGATGCACTGGACTGTAGTTTTTTCTGATTTCAGGAAAAATGGCTACTGTACATGGGCAGAAGCCATCCTCCTCTTGAAGTGAAGGCACACAGTTTCCACAATCTGACTTCAAAGTGGAGTGCTGCTCCACCTACTGACATCACTTGGAATGCAACATTTTATTTATTTAACTTTTATCCCACCTTTACGATATTTCGATCAATTTAAGGCACAGTGCATATTTAATGTTCCTCTTTCCTGTTTTCTCATAATGTTCTGTAAGTTTAGTTGGACTGTGAGACAATAACACAACGTTTATGTGTAAGGAGGGGATTTGAACTCACACTCCTCTGGTTTTCAGCCCAGCACCTTAATCACTACACCAAACTGTTCGTTAATCTTCAGTTCTATACTAAAATACCTATTTAAAGAAATATTTGGATAATGGCTGTGATTCAAAAGAATAAATGTACAATAAAATATACAGCATTATATTAAACAAATATGTGAATGAATGGAATGAGATAAAAACAATCAAATAAGGTCATTGATGTTTACATAATAATCATAAACAAGTGATTATTGACTCAAATGTGCTGCATTATAAACAAACATAATCTTATTTGCCATGCAATTCTTGATTAGTTTCTAAATATATAATCCTACCTTTCTATTAAAAATGTTAGTGGGACCAGCAATTTAAAATAATATACACAGAAATATGTGAAGTATATACACGAGAAATATGAAGTGCAAAAATATTCTTTAACTTCAAAAATAATAAATTAAAAAATAATAATAAAATCATTACTTGATAAAAGCTTGATGAAAGCCATCTTTAAGAAAAATAATTCTCTCTCCCCATCCCCTCTCCAATCCATCTATCACTATCGCTCTCTTCTCACCCCTATGGGTAATATATGTATTCCTTCCTCAATCTCAGGTCATCTACCAGAAGAATGGAAATTTGAGTTTCTGCACAGTGTCTTAACTGTTCCCAGCTCTGTGCTCTTCTTGACAGCGAGGTCTGATGTTCTTCTTGGGATCTATAGGAGTCACTCTCCCAACTTAGGAGTTACAGCCCCAAATGCTCCTACCAACATTGGAATCATTTTGGCTTTTACTTTCCAATCCGCTCCAGTTTCTCCTTCAGGCCATAGTATTTCTCCAGCTTCACATACTTTCTGATGTTGCTTTCATTTTGCACCACTATGTCTACCACTACTGCTGTCTTGTGGACCTTGACAACTACCATGTCTGGTTGATTGGCCAGAAGCTACCTATGTGGGTAGGTACTTTCTGTGGAATCTCCCATCTGGACTAGCCTATTAGATATTCATCTATATAATGCCAGTTACTTGGTTATGCTATTCAGTATATGCTCTTCTTGTCTGTGTCTTATATCAGACTGCACTTCAGGTCCTTCTAGTATGCCCCTCTGTTTCTATGCATCTGGTTCTAATGTCTGTTCTAATGCTGCTACAGTTAGAGCCTCACTGTTGCCCTTTAGTCTAGCCTTTATCAGTCAATGGTAGGAGTTCCAATGTCAGTCCCTTCAGTTTTCTGCTGATGGTACATTCCACACAAGTTCTTGTTTTGCCATGGTACCTTCACTGCTTGATCTTTCTCCCATATCTGCCATGTCTCAGGCCTTTCTCGGTAGCTTATCTTTGGATGCTACCTTATTGATGCGCTACTGGATTCTGGGTTCCTGAAAACTGACTAGACCTCTCCTACCTTCTTTCCGACTGGTCTACAATCTGGATATTGGACTTGGGATAGAAATCTCCATACATTATGAAGATCTTTTAGGTCTTCACTTCAGCAACCTCCATGTCCCTCTTTGACCAGCTTACTATACTAACAGGGTATCTAATGATTGGCAAGGCACACATATTGATGGCATGTATCTTGTTCTTTCCATTGAGAAGGCTCATCTTACCTTTTGGCGATACTTAGAGTTCTATCTTCTTTGCTTTCTCATCATTCCTATGTGACTATGTGTAGTATATCAAGGTCCACAGTTCAGTTTTAACTATTTTTCCATACCATCCAGCCATACTTCTCCAGTCCAAATGACATCCAAATGTCCCTACTGTAGATTCATGTAGGTGGGTCAAAGAATCAATGTCGTCCTTGCATAGGCCATGGTTATTGGTAGTTCTACTCTTGAACATGTATTAATATCTAGTCCTTATGATTATCTATCTGAGAGGGTTCAAGCCTTTGCAGAACAGCAGTGAAGATAGTTAATCTCCATGGTATATATATAGCACACTCAATAACCACTTATGTGAGCTGCTTTGACTTGACTTCTGGTGTTGTCTTCCATAATCCCATTGAGTTCTTAGGGAAGGACCTTAGTGTCCTCTTGACTTTGCATAGTACCAGACAATCACAGATCCATGTGTATGGCATTGAGTTAAGATCTTGAATCTTGAGCAACTGCTCTAGCTATGAACAACTGGTATTTTGAATCTCTGGTGTTATTTCCAATGCCTTTCTGAGTTGTCTCATGTACTGGCCCATTTGGTCTTGTAGCTTGACAGCTATGAGGCTTGGTAGGATTTTCCATATTGTGGAGAGGCAAGTTATTGGCCGGTCATTGGAAGATGCTGTTCCTTTGTGGGAGGCTTTCATGGTTAGCACTGCCCTTCCTTGTGCTAGCCAATCTAGGTGGGAACCTGCTGCTAGTAGCTGGTTTATCTGTGCTGTCAGGGCCGTGTTGGCTCACATGATAAGACATTGGGCCTGTGCACCCTGAGGTTGACAGCTTGGCAACTCAACTTGCATGAGCAAATAAACCACAGAAGGACAAGAAAGGATCCTCCCTCAACTGCCTACCGGCATTGAGGCATCCCACGGGTAAAGATAACACCACTCCAAAAAATTCCTTTCACAGAGGCAACCAACCACCTTGGGGATCCCTGGCTAACATGTGCCATTCACTAAATAAATAAATAAATGTGCTCTGTTGTGTGTTCATTCACTGCTGTTAGTTTCTTTAGCCAGTAGGTATGGATCAGGTCAGAACCAAGTGCTGTCCAGCTCTTAACATTCTTAGCTTGCTGTTAGATATGATGCTGCTTTGATGGTGACTGGTTTTAGGATATTGCTGTTCTCTCCCCTCAGGCCCTGCAGTTACTTTGCACTTGTGTTATGTGAAAGTCTCTCTGCTGCATATCTTTTGGATGAGCTATGGGAGTAGAGCTGAAAAGCCTCTGCTGCAGATTTTAATAAGCAAACAGGTTCACAAAGAGAGATATGAGTCTTGCTGTAGCAAGGATTTTAATGACTTTATTGTCATTGCACCTCGTACAATGAAAGTAGATGTCATCTTAAGTGTACATTATACATAAGAAAACTATAAAAAATAAAACAAAAACACACATCCTTCACATTCTATGCAATTGAATTGAAAACCCCTGATATTGCATTCATATTGTAGTTTACAGTAGACTAAAACTTTATATCAGCATTTCTCCATCTCAGCAACTTTAAGAAGTATGTATTCCAACTCCCAGAATTCCTCAGTTGGACTCCACACATCTTAAAGCTCCTGAGATTGAAAAACACTGCTTTAAACCGTGCCTGAAAAGAAGTTGACAAACTGCAGATCATGACAGAAAATTCAGTTGTTTTTTTTTTGTTCCAATTGTAAATTGCAGACACTTGTTAAGGGTAACTTGGTGTAGAGCTTAGTGCCGTAGTGCTAAACAAATCCAAGAGGATAAATACTTTTGAGGTTAGAGTGGGCCAAGTGCCAAATCAGTTTGGCTTCTTGTGTTAAACAGAAAAGGAAGTAAAAAGAAATGCAGTGTCCTACAAAGTAAATGACCCTCATATACAAACATAAACCCAATAAATTAGTAGGGAGAAGGAAATAGATTATAGTTGTACATACATATTCAGGATTATTTTCAAGACCATTTTAAGCATTTGCTTCTATGCTTTGGAAAGAGGTCTGGAAAACCGAATAAGTGTTGCCCCTTTACCTCACTCTCCGTGAAAAATGAATCTGGAGGTGCACAAACGTTTGTGAATATTGAGAGAAATAGATCAATAAATATTTGAACATTTACCAGTATTTGCAGGGAGAACATTAGGCCAGAATATCTCAGCCCAGAAAACACAGTATTTTATTAATGTTTCACATTTTTGAACTGCCCTTCAACCTCACAGAGGGAGGGAATCACCAAGGTGCATAAATTACATTCAACATACTTAGTATCTCAGTATCCTGATGAAGGAGAGGAAAATAATGCAAAATTAATTTCTCAAAGTAGTTTCTTCGGCATCATAATCAGCTTTTGAGAGTAAGTATTGAATCCCAAGGGCATTTGGGGATAAATGAATCCATCTTTGTTATTGTTAAGTTGCAATACTGAACTGCTGTGAAGCACAGAGAGAGTCCATTGTCTACAAATGGTAACTATTAGTACAGAGAAGAACATTTGTTGTGGATTTAGAACAGCCTCTACTTCAGCTGGACTGCAAGAAGTATACAAAACACACAAGAATCTTGTTAAGGCAGGGCTAATAATGATGATGCTTTAGTTCAAAGTTTTGGGTTCAATTCAATAGGCAGTTCAAATCAAATCACACTTTCAAACCAAAACGACGGATTAATATGACCCATCCAATAAAATCAGACACTTTCAGATTAATTTAGTGATTCAGTGAGCTTTTGTGTATGTGTAAACGGTTCATTTTATTGAATCAAAGTCAGCTTTCAGATTGAATTGATTGCATTGATTCTATTCCACAATTCATACTGATAATTTGAATGGATTAAATTCATTGAATAAGATTGTGAAATCAAATTGAGTCAGTGATCCAAAACAATTTGAATTGGATTTTGAATGACTTTATTCCTCTTTGCAATTCCAAATTTTGCATATCCCTTTCTAATTTGGAGATCAGTCTTAATTACCAGTTAAAGATTTATGCAATTATGTCTCCTCTGCTGCATGCTAAAGTCTATTGCTCTCTGCTATTAGACAATTAATAGCAGACAGCAATAACATTAAACATATAGTGATTATTTAAAAGGCCATTATTTTAAATGGGTGGTTTTTGTGGGCAGCACTGGGTGGGATTGAGGTGATAGAGGAAGTGAGATCCATATAAGTGAATATGAATGTGACACTATTGTACACTTGTATTTGTGTGTGAGAGAGAGAGACAGAGAGAGAGAGATTTTTATTCATGTACCACACCCAGAATTGTTGGGAATTGAACAGTGTAAAAGTTTAATAAATAGACTCGAAAATAATAAAATACACCACACTTCATAATTCAATAATTATTATACTTTTATTCAATATATAGAACTTCACAGTCAGAAAAATATGAAATAGCAGTAGTATAATATGAACATAAAGAGGAGGGCTCCCCCACTACTTGTAGATAGAGACCTTTCATGATCAATTCATCCCCACTTTGGCTGTAGACAAAAAAATTAATCTTCTGTAATTAGCATTGAAAATTGAGATTTCTTTTATAGGGAATCACTTTTAAGGATCACTTTTGCAGGAAGGCTTCTGTCGGTTTGTAGTCAGCCAAGTCTTCCTACCAGTTGTTTATGTATCCACAGAGAAACCCCAACAAACTAATCTTCCTGATATGAAACTGGGAGGAAAACAGAGTTTAATTGCTCAAAAGAAAAATGTTCTTATGGGAAGAAGGAATGTGCTGGCATTAGAAGTGGAGTCTTAAATTTCCAGAGGAACTGGAAGAAGAATGCAATAGAACTGAATGCAGGTAATGGCCAACAACTGGGATGAAACACTTCTGAATATTGAATATCTATTACCTTAACAATGAGGGCTGGTAAACTTGAGGAGGAATCAGAAGTTTTTTTTCACATTGAGAGCCTGTGGTTGAGGAGTGTCCTGAAGTCTGCGAATCAGAGCAGAGCGTGTTCTGAAGAAGTTTCCTCCAAAGGGAAAAAAATAAGAATGTGCTTCCTATCTGCTCAACACAGATGGACCTGGGGAGAGTCCAAGAGGATGGGGAAAATATTTTGCCAACTGGAAAAAAAAGCTCCTGCCAACCTGATTTAGAGAGGGAAAATCACTATCAACAAGTAATAACATAACACTGCATTAGGAAATAAGTAAGGTACACACACACGGGGGGGAGAGAGAGAGAGAGAGAGAGAGATCATTATGGAGTACATATACATTCACATAGAAAATATACATGGTATATAATATTAAGTAGAGATTTAAAAGACTAAGAACAAATGGATGTTCTGAATTAATAAGGCAGATGCTATGAGAGATGTTCCTTACTGAAAAAAAAGAGAGACAATACTGTAATGTGTTTAAAGGAAGCATAAGCCTATGCAAAAATTCAGGAATCAGAGCATGGAAATCCCATTGAGAATATCTGGATAAGAATAAAAGAATGACAAACTGAAATTATATCATAATGATGGTTTATTATAGATCACACAGACAGGTAGAAGATATGATGTGGCTTTTTTATGTCAGATAACTACACTTTCTTTTTTCTTTTGTTTTATAAATTTTTTATTGGTTTTTAAAACAAACATAAACAAACAAAACATAAAAACATCAGGCCATCTTCCATATATGTACATACAGTGTGCTGGTTGGTTTACAAATTGTTTTGTGCTTCCATTTCGTAGTCTTCAATTACAATTACATTGTATATGATCTCATATTTTCAATCCAATATTAAATACATTGGTATCATTATTAATCAATCATTTGACTATACTTTTAATCATTCATGCTTTGGAAAATAATCATATTTTTACTTAATTTGTTTTGTGACAATTCATATTATCATCCCAAATCTATCCTAAAAACATTTAATAGATATAATAAGAAAAGAATACATCTTTATATATTTAGTATTTTCTAAAAGTCTACATATTTCATTACTATACTTTATTGTCTAACCATTGATAGAATAGACCCCAAACTTTACAAAATTGTTTATCGTCCTGTTCTCTAATTTCAAATGTCAATCTGCTCATTTCAGCACATTCCAATATTTTCTTAATAATTTCCTCCTGTGATGGTATTTTCTCATTTTTCCAGTTTTTAGCAAATACAATCCTAGCCACTGTTAATACATTTACAATCAGGTATTTCAAATCTTTACTATATATTTCAGGTAAAATTCCCAATAAAAATATCTCTGGTTTCAAGTCTATATGTTTTTTTGTCATTTTTTTCCAACCATGTGTGGATTTTAGTTCAGTATTTTTTAGCATCCACACATGTCCACCACATATGGTAATATGAGCCAGGTGTCTGATGACATTTCCAACATTTTTTGGATTTATTCTTGAACATTCTTGCTATTCTTGTCAGGGGAAAATGCCACCTGTAAAACATCTTATATAAATTTTCTTTATATGCTATTGACATTGTCATTTTAAAATTTTGAGACCACAATTTTTGCCATTTCTCTAGATCAATCCCATATCCAAAATTCTTCCCCCAAGCAATCATAGTTTCTTTAACTTGTTCTTCTAGTTTAATTTCTAATAAATATCCATGCAATTTTTTCATCAGTACCTGTCAAAATCTTATCTAAATCAGTCAGTTTATCATAGAAAACTTATGTTTTAAAATCTTTATCATACCTTGAATGTATTTGCGCATATGAAAACCAATTCATCTTTATACCTTGTTCCTCTAGTTTTTGCATAGATTTAAGTTCACCCTTTTCATTCAATATTTCACCATATCTAACTGTTTGTTCCTTTTTGTATATTATAGGATAAGAAAATGCTTCAATAGTCAATAGCCAGTTTGTAGCTTGGTAATACAACTCCCAATTAGGCAAACCAAATCCTCCTCTTATTCTAGCATCTTGCAAAAGTTTTAACTTTATTCTCGCTTTCTTACCTTGCCATATAAATTTCAACACAGTTTTATTTAAATCTTCAAAATAGTCTTTTCCAAGCCTAATTGGAATTGTTTGAAACAAATATAAAATTCTGGGTAATATATTCATCTTGATTGTTGATATTCTCCCTATTAATGACAGTTGTAAATTTTCCCATTTTGCCAAATCTAGCGCTATCTGCTGTTTAAGTTTGATATAATTATTTTCTTTTAGTGTACTGCATCTTGCTGTCAAGTATATCCCCAAGTACTTGATCTTATTTGTGACCTGAATTTTCAATAGGTCTGCCAGTTCTTCCTTTTGTCTTGATAGCATATTCTTTGTCAAGATCTTTGTCTTATCTTTATTTTCAAACCAGCCACCTTTCCATATGTCTCTATCTTTTCTATCAGTTTTGATGCTGTTTCTAGTGGGTCTTCTAGAATAAAAACCAGATAATCTGCAAATGCTTGAAACTTAAATTCTTCCTTTTTAATTTTCATCCCTTTTATATTCTTTTCATCTCTAATATTTCTATTTAGCACTTCCAAAGTTAACACTAACAACAGAGGTGACAGTGGGCACCCTTGTCTTGTTCCTTTTCTTATGTCAATAGAGTCTGTCAGTTCTCCCTCTATCATTTGCCGTTTGCTTATGATATATAGCTTCTATTGCTTGAATAAATTTTCTAGCAAAGCCCATCTGTAACAACATGAATCACCAATTCACATTATCAAATACCTTCTGTGCATCTAGAAATATCAAAGCCATTTGTTTTTCAGGATGTGCCTCGTAATATTCCAAAGTGTCCAAGATTACTCTCATATTGTCCTTAATTTGTCTCTTTAGCAGAAATCCATTTTGATCAGGATGAATAAAATTATTTAAGTATTTTTTAAGTCTTTCTGCCAATATTGAAGCAAAAATTTTATAATCTGCATTTAGTAGGGAAATAGGTCTATAGTTCTTGATTTGTAATGGATCGGTCTCCTCTTTTGGAACAAGTGTGATATAAGCTTCTGACTATGATTTAGGTATCCTTTTCTTTAACATAACTTCATTCATAACTTCTAGCAATGGAAAATTCAATGATTCTTGTAATGTTTTGTAAAATTCTGCCGGAAGTCCATCTGGGCCTGGTGCCTTTCCATTATTTTGATTCTTGAGTGCTTCAGTTAACTCCATCATCGTTATATTGCTTTCTAACATTGTTTCAATCTCTTTAGGTATCTGGGGTAACTTAGCATTCTGTAGGTACTGTTTGACTCTTTCCTCATCAATATTCTTTTGTGTGTATAGTTTCCCATAATAGTCTCGAATGATTTCCTTCTTCTCTTTACTACCATAGCAAACTTGGCCTTGATCATCTATTAACTGCAATATTTTCCTTGATTCTTTCTCCTTTCTCAATTTATATGCTAACCATCTACCTGCTTTATTTGCATCTTCAAAGTAGCTCTGTTTAGCACCTCTGATTTTCTGTGCTAATTCTTCTTTTTCTATTCGACCCATTTTATTTTTAGTTATATCCATTTTTAACTTAATGTCCTTTTTCTGTGGCATTTTCTGTAGCTCTTTTTCAAGTCCTTTATACTCCTCCTCTAATGCCTTAGAGGCTAATCTTTTCATGGTACTTCTTTTCCTTGTATAGTCTATTATCAAGCCTCTGGCATATGCCTTCATTGTATTCCATACATTCTGGATTGATGTATTTTCTTTTTTGTTTTCTCTAAAGAAAAAAGCCAGTTCTTTCTCCATCCACTGTGTGAAGTCTTTTTCCTTTAAAATAGTATTATTTAGCGTCCATCTAGATCTTCTTCTTTGTCCTTTCCATTTAATTGTCATTGGATTGTGATCTGCCCAAGTACTTGTTTCAATATTTATTTCTTGGATATTAGTTAACAATTCTGTTGACATCCATATCATATCTATTCTGGATAAGTGTCTATTTGAGTAGAAGGTGTATTGTTTAGTTTTAGCATTTCTTTCTCTCTATGTATCTTTTAAGTTTATTTCATCTACCATATTTAAAAAAAGGTTTAGGGAGAGTCTTTCTGTTTTGCTTTATTGTTTTCTGTGCTGTATAGTCCAGTTTGTTGTCTACAATTCCATTAAAATCTCCCATCATAACTATATTAGCATAGTCCAGTTCAATTATTTTGATATGTAATTTTTTATTAAATTCTTCTTGTTTATCATCCGGGGCATAGATTGCAATCAGGAGTGTTTTCGTATTATTATCCATCATTTCCACCATTTCCACCATCTGGAGGACAACGTTTAATACAGACAATGTTAAGGCAAGAGAAAGAACAAGAAAAAGAAAAAGAAAAAGTGACCCTGCAGATGATTATGCAAGGAATTCAAAACATTCAAACAAGATCAGAGAATATTGAAAAGAGAATAGAGAACATCGAACAAAGAACAAAGAACAGAGAACATTGAACAAAGAACAGGGAAAACTGATGAAAAGGTGGAGAACATTCAACAAATGATGATGAAGTATGATGAGAGACTACTAAAAATTGAAGAAGATAAACAAAGAGATAAGAAGATTGGAGACATTGATACAGATTAACTGGTTGAACAAGATAAAAGTGGTATGCTGAGATGGGAGATGGACAGATCAGAATTTTATCTCAGATTCCAAAACATAGAGGAAGAAAAAGGACAAAATCTAGCTGAGATAATGATAGAAATATTGGCTGAAGCTTTGGAAATAACGGAAGAGAAGATGATGGATGGAGTAGATGAGGTTTATCGAGTCTTCACAAGATACGCAATGAGAAATAGCCTACCAAGAGAAGTTCACATCAGATTTACAAAGAAAGCCATTAAAACGCAAATATTGCAAGTGGCAAGAGAGAAAACATTGAGATATAAAGATAAGGAGATTGTGGTTTTGAAACAAGTACCCAGAAGAGTGAGAAGGATGAGAAGCGAATACCAATTCTTGACCAAATTGCTACTTTAAAAAGAGGTGAATTATAGATGGCTGATTCCAGAAGGTTTAATGTTTACATGGCAAGAACAGAGATACAGAATTGATTCAATTGAGAAAGCTGAATCATTTTATACAGAATTTTTCAGAGGGAAAGAGGAAGAGGCAGAAAAAGAAATTTCACTAATTGAATTCCAAGAGGACTCCCAAATGACGACTGAAAAAGAGGAAGGTGCAGTAGGTGGAAAGGAGGAAGCCAAAGGTCAACGTGAACCAAGATCCACGAGAGCTGCCAATCCTAATTATAAAATATAACCATGGAAGAGAAAAAAATTGATTATAATTAATATAAATGGACTTAATTCAGCCGTTAAAAGAAGGAAAACTTTCCATAAATTAGAGAAATTAAAATTTGATATAATCTGCCTACAAGAAGTACATATTAAAAAGCAATATGAACAATTGTTGATACAGCCAAAACTAGGGAAAATATTTACCTCCTTGACACAATGCAAGAAAAGAGGAGTGGTTTTATATATTAAAGAGACTATTCCAGCAAAATTGATTTATACTGATGACGACGGAAGATAACTACACTTTCAAAGATGCATGTGATACTGGCAGTGGAAAATCAACTGCCCTAATAGCTGCTGGAAATCTAACTCTGTTCAAGGATTAGAGGTCACACAAATTGCTGTTTTTTCTCATTGGCAACTTAATTTGTCAGAAAATGACAGAAGAAATAAGGGAATCTACTATTCCAGGCCTAATCCAAGTGGGAATAATTGGTTGAAGAATGAAGATGACTGGAAAGATGAGAAAGAAGACCATATCAAGGGAAAAGGAATAGAAAATAGTCAGGCTTGTAGGATTAGATTCAAAAGATTAGATCTTGATGAATTCAGATAGAATGTAGATGATACCCACTGACTTGAATTCCTAAAGGAAAAAAGTGAGAAGGATGGAAATGAGTGGTTTTATTAGAAATAAAAATAGGAGCCATCAATGTGGATATATACACAACTTTCTAAAATGCTGAAAAGAAAAGGAATATGTATATGGAAATGGAAGAGAGGCTACAGAACAAGAAAGGATACAAAGATAATCACCAGAAACCATAAGGATTATGTCAGAGAGGCTAAAATTCAGAATAAACTGAGGATTGCTGCAAATGCCCAAATCAACAGAGAATAATTTTTCCAGAGTGTTAGAAACAAAAAGAAAGAAAATGCTTTTTCAAGGTACAAGAAGTAAATCAGTAATGTTTTAGTACCTATGTCTGTTTTCCTCACAGAGAGAAAAGAAGTTTTAGCTGACCATTACTAGATCAGGATAGACAAGGAAAGAAGAAAAATATACTAACCTAATTTTAAATTAATTTCAGTCACTAGAGCCACATAGATCACATCATAAGTTTCTGAAGGAACTAGAAGAAAGGACTGCAGAATGGTTAACTGCAATCTTTGAGAATTTCTGGTGAAAACCTAGAGGACTGGAGGATAGTAAATCTTGTTCCTGTCTTCCAACAAAGGGCTGGAGGAGAACCTGAGAAATTATAGTGCTTCGGTCAAACAGCACTTGGGCCATGTGTTTATCACAAAGAGGTCATGTCAGACTTACCAAAGTAAATAGTGGAAGTGTTATGGATATCCATGAAAGCCTCCAACAGACTCTTATTACATTATACAAACCTCTGTGACTCATTAGATTTTGGCAGGATAAAAGCACAATAAATATGAATCTCTAACCAACAAAAGAGTAAAATTTTATGATACAACGGTTATATGATTGAATAATTGCACCCAGAGAGTACTGAAAAAGGACTCCACATTGGCTTGGAGAGTGCTATCAAGTGGAAGTATCTATCCTGACCCCTGAGCTATTCAATGACCTGAATAAAGAGGTTGATAATATGATCACAGATGGCCTAGAGCACAGGTGTCAAACTCGTGGCATCCCGTTACCGTCACATGACGTTTCATGATGTTTTTTTCCCTTCGTGGAGCTGGTGTGGGCATAGCCTGCGTGTGACGTATTTGGCCCATGGGCTGCCAGTTTGACACCCCTGGAGAACTAGGAGAAGTGGCAAATTCTTTAGAATGGAAAGTGGTCTGTCGGAGGAGCGAGACCGCGTGGTAGACCTAAGCAACGCTGGATGGACACGATCAAGGCCGATCTAGAGATCGCGAAGGCAGACCCGACATACGTGGCAGACAGAGAGGCGTGGAAGCAATACTCAAGGACATTAGCGGACCTCGCCAGAGCGCGAGACAAACGCTGAAGAAAAAGAAGAAGAAGAAGAAAAGTGGTGATTCAAGATGTCCTAGGCAGCTGTACACAGTGGCTGGGGAGGAACAAGATGTTATTTAATGGGGCATAAGTATAGGATATAGCTTACCTGGATTAGCAGTAGTACGTGCAACATGGATGTGAGTGTTTAAGTAGATCACACATTAAGTATGTCTAACAGCTGATGCAGTTGCTAAAAGTCATTTTTTAGATAATTGAAAAAATGGTCATACAGTGAAAGGAAAGAGCTTTTTCCCTGTTGACTTAGAGGGCAAGATCAAAATTATAGAGAAGCAGATTCAGGTAATTTTTTTTTTAAATTATAGTCAAAGGCAAGCTAAATAAAATGTTAAACATTATGGAGCAGTTGTACAAAAACAATAGATCATTTATTACAGGATATATCAGAATAATATACACATACTTAATTACAATATAGATTTATTCAGGGGTAAGCAATGTAAAGTCAGTTTAATCTAACTGGTTGAGATGTTATCTCACACTGGACTTTGCCTGCTGTCCTACCAAATATTGTGACATTATATATAAAATGATTAGGAAAGATAACATTGCTCTAATTAACCTGGAAAATATGAGAAAATGGGGTGTGATGTACTTGGTAAGGTAATCTGTATAGAAGGCACAGTAAAATATGGGCAGCTTTTTCTATTATTCCCAATTTGGAAGGGAATGTATGTTCCTTGTGAGAGTTATTTTGAAGAGCAGGCAAAGGGAATTTATCAAATATTAATTTTGCAAATGCTGTCCTTACTTGGAAACAGAAGAGGGGAAGAAAAACCTGGCAGGTTCTCCTTGGAATCATGTACATCTCTCTCAGTATTGATCCCTTTGTGAGCTTAATTCTTGTTAGGTGAACTGGGTCTGTGACTTACAGTTTTAATGACAATTTATCATGTTCAGAACACTCTATTGGGAAGAATTTCTGAATGGTAAGAGATGATAATGATAATAGATGTAAACCAATGGATTAGATTGGCTCCCCTTATACAATCTCCTTTATTGGAGGTCTTCAAACAGGGGTTGGAAAGCCATCTGTCTGTTGAAAACATTTTACTTGATCTTGACCTGAGCAGTAGGCTGGACTAAATTACCTTCGAAATACAGCCCACTTTTATGATTTGTAAGAATGATTGGGCACTTGATCTCCTGATAAACACACCATGCCTATCATTAGGATTTTACAAGTTGGGAAATTAAAAGTGATTGCCCTATGGGGTAATATCATATTTCAGAATTAAACATGAAAAGAAAAAAGGGTACTTTTATGATGCATGGTGTACCATTGAAAAGAGATAATTTGGGTGCAAATCCCTACAAAGATGCAAGATACATTGTAAATTAATATTACAATGAGATCAGAATTGGACACTGAATTATAAAAGAAATATGAAAAATTAATACTATATATGATAACTGTTACTGTATGCCCACAGGAAGAAAAATGAAATACTCACTGGATTTTAAAATTGATGAAACATGTGGAAATGGTGAACCTCATCAGTTTGGCCAGAGAAAAAAAATGTTAAAGACCTTTTTGAAAGATCATACAGACTTCAGAAAAGCCTGAAGTTATGACTTATAGATTGTGGGATTAAAGAAGCATTTAAAAGGGAAGGGAAGGAATTCTAAAGTAAGAGGAGAGAGAAGAGGAGGAGGGAAAGAGTAAGATAATAAGTAGTCAATGGAAAGAAGCGTGAAAGTTATAATTCTATAATTCTTCCTTTTCTTTTTTTTCTGCTTTTTCATACTTTTATTGTATTTAAAAATTCTAATAAAATAAAAAGTCAATAAAAGAGACTTAAAATGGGTTTAACAGTATAATATGAATGTGGGACTGGTAATAAATTAAATTCTTACTGTTCTCACAGTGGCAGAAGTGTTATGTAGATATGAATTATAGATTATGTCAGAAGCATCATTTAACAACACTCATAAATAAATAAGTTTTTCTGCTTTTAGCTTTAAATGCTGTTGGTTTTATATTGTATTGTTGCTTGTAAGCTGCCCAGAATTTGTTTTAAAATAGGCAGCTATATGGATAGGATAGGATAAGATAGAGTAGAGTAGAGGACACATGACGTTAAGATGGCGACCAAGGCAGCTGCATAGTCACGCCGCTGTGAGCCCGTAGGAGAGAAAAGCACCAGTATCAACAGGAATATAAGTTACAAAAGTAACAAAATACATAGATACAGGAATAGAAGTAACAAAGTAACAAAATTCACAGATTAGGTCCTCGGGATCCACAAGTAGCAGCGTAAGGACTCGGACAAAGGCAGCCAGCCGATCTGGAATAAGAAGATCCTGCCAGGGTCCAGGAATCCCGTTCTGAGCAACCTTCCTTTGTCGGGTAAGGAGATCGAGAGATCTGCTGGAAAACGACGGGCAGCGAGAGAAGGAAAAGACGGAGGAGACCCCGATACCGCTGCCGCCGCCGCCGCTTCGCTCCGGTCCCCGCTTAAGCTGCCGCCTTTCGACTCTTGTGACCGCCGCTTCCTTTGTCGGGTAAGGAGATCGAGCGATCTGCTGAAAAACTTGAGGGAGACGACGGGCAGCGAGGGAAGGAAAAAGACGGAGGAGACGCCGCTGCCGCTGCTGCCGCTTGCTCCGGTCCTCACTAAAGCTGCCGTTTCCGACTCTTGTGTCCGCCGCTGCAACTCGCCGTGAGCTCCCGGGGACTGGAGAGAGAAGGAAGAAAACCCAAGAAGCGCCGGCCGGGAGGATCGCTGGGTGAGAGCGCTCCAACTTTCTCTCCCAATTCGGTCTCCTGTTGTGGGTCGCTCCGGAGAGGTTTCCTTCTGGTTCTAAGTCCCCGTGTGAATCTAGAGAAAGGGCGATTCGGTAGCCACGTTCTCCATCCCTTGAAGAAATTGAAGAGCTCCGAGGACAGTAATCCCTTCCTCACGATCTAAAAGCCCTTAAATAAGAGTGGAGGGGTACGCCATTTTAACTAGGACGAGCCCCTCAGACAAAGAAGACTCCTAATACTACCTCATCACCTCAAAACTTACAACTTTTCTACCTCATCACATATACCAACGATTAGATAATCAATTTCTATAAAATATTTTATTAATGGTTTAATTGATTTATTGTTTTTTAACTGATTAGTGTGATTAGAGTGTTTAGTACAAATAGTATGATTACTGACTAGTTTAAAAGACCAAAATCCATGCAATTTAATTGAATAGTAAAATCTTTGATTTAGTGGATTTAAATGAACAGTGTGAGTAATGATTAGTGTAAATAATTGACTAGTGATTAGAGTAATTAATTGACCAGGCTGATTGTTGCTTAGAAATACTATCTGACTTGAGAGATTACTACAATAGATTGTTTGATATTGTTTGATGTAATATTGACTATATAGATTACCCTAAATTGTTCATTTAATTAATTCAATCAACGCACTATTTTACCAATATTACCATGCCAAAAAGAAAATCCTACCTCAAACCACAACTCAATGAGAAGACAATCCCCACCAATGAACTACAAGACTCCTGCACCAATGAACTTCAAGACTCCTGCACATGCCTTAAATGCTGCAAAAATCTAATAGATAATAAATACTCCATCAAATGTTCTCTGTGTAAAAATACACCCACCATGACTGCTTGGGATTACCTGAGCAAATGATTCGATACCTAGAATCATCCAATGAGTTTCCATATTTCTGCAAATTATGCATATCCAAACTAGATCTGTCTAAAAGAGATGATACCGCCAAAACCATCAAAACATCCCCAAACATTGAAACCATTGAAACATCCTCAACCATCGAAACCATTAAAACATCCTCAACACCATATTAGCATCCCTGGACGCCGTAAAAGAAAGAATAACCAACCTTGAAAAAAAAAGACACAACACAAAAACCTGAACATCAAATAGCCACAAACCACATCTCCACCCAACAACCACAATCCAATCCAAAACCCAATCCACAAATAAACGCAACCCAGACAAATATTGATATCCCAATCCTCATCAGAGAAGCTGTTGAGCGTGAACGGAAACGCCCAAACGCCATCTTATTTGGACTAGAAGACAGCATTGTCAATGATGACATCACAACTGTCCGAAACATCATCAGAGATTACCAAGCATCAACCATCTCCGCGATGAAATACTTGACATTTCCCGCATTGACCGAGAGCTTAAAAATAGAGACGGCTCTGTGGCCCCACGCTTGTGCAGGATCATTTGCAAAAATGAATCAAGCAAACGTAAACTCATTTACACTATAAACTCACTCGCCAAAACCAACACCAACCACAAAAACCTCCGTTGCCGCCCTGACTTAACCATACAGCAACGTGCCCGCCTCCCGTGCACTCCGCATCGAACTCAAAACCCGTCTAGACAATGGAGAGAAGGACCTGTACATTGACTACCATGCTGACTGCATCAAAAGTAAGACACGCAACCCAATACCCAACTTTTACCCTCAACCACTACCCTACCTCAACCACCTACCACCACCCACCATCACCCAAAACTACCCACCACCCACCATCACCCAAGACTAGGCACGCACGCCCCAACTACCTCAATCCCAACTGCTGCAGGACTTAAATGCAAACTACTCAATGCAAGAAGCCTCGTGAATAAAATACCTGAATTTCTCATCCTCTTAAATATGGCTAACTTCGACATTATATTTGTCTGTGAAACATGGCTCAATGCATCTCTCCTGACTCCATTACCACAGTAAGAGACTATCATGTTTACCGATCAGATCGTGTAAATCGTCGAGGAGGTGGTGTTGCTATATTCTATAAAAATCCTTACATCTAAAAAATATCCAAGTTACCCAGGAGCTTGCCCTTCCTGAAACCATCATCTGTGAACTATCCTTAAATATCACAATTCGATTCTTACTATGCTACAGAGCACCTGATTATGACATCGAACATGTAAACAAGCTAAATACACTACTAACATGGGCTACATCCTGCCCATACCCTTTTATCTTTCTTGGAGATTTCAATCTACCTCATATTGACTGGACCCTAAATAATTGTACAACTGAAATCATACACACAACCTTCTTCAATGCTATTACAAATCTAGGTCTTGAACAACTAGTAACCAACAACACTAGACTGAACAACTGCCTCGATCTCATCTTCTGCAATAGTTTGAATTTAATTTACCGAATACAAACCAAAGAACCCTTTTCCAGTAGTGATCACAATATGATTGACTTTTGCCTCAACATACGTCCACACAAAAATCACCACAACGATGTCATCCCTAGTTGTAACTTCAAAAAGGCAACTATGATCTTATAGATAACGATCTCTCATCCCTCGATTGGCAATCTCTATTCACTGGATGCAATACTGTTGAAGACCATTACAACATATTTTTACTTGAAGTCAAAAGAGTCATCAAACTATATGTTCCAACAACAACTCCAAAAACAAAACAAAAAGCAGATTACCCATATCAATAAGGAAACTTCAATCCAAAAAGAGATCACTCTGGCGGAAAAACAAATCTGGTCACGTTGCTAATTTCAAAAACCGATATAAAAATTTATGCCACCAGATAAAGACCGAATGCACCAATTACCACATTAAACAAGAGGAAAACCTTCTAAGCACCAATTCCACCCGTGCTTTTTACAATTTTGTAAACAACAAACTAAAAGACTCAAGGTCCATCCCTCCCTTGATAGGACCTGATGGTAAAGACTGCAGCGACGACACCATTAAAGCCAACATCTTTAACACATTCTTCGGCTCAGTGTTTGTAAACAGTAATGGATCATGCCCAATGTTTCCTAGCCGTACTACAGACAACAATAATGATCTAATACATATCGATTTTACAGTAGACAACGTTGAAAAAGCACTACACAACCTAAAACCATCTCTATCTATTGGACCGGATGGAATATGTGCCTACTTCTTAAGAAAACTATCCGCTGCCATAGCCAAACCTCTAAGCATAATCTTTGAAAGATCTTTCAGAACCAGCTCCTTGCCCAACCTATGGTTACAAGCCACAGTCATTCCCATCTTCAAAAAGGGAGACCCAAGCCTAGTTGAAAATTACAGACCAATCTCCTTATGCTGCGTCACCTGTAAAGTCATGGAATCAATTATTAACCAATCCATCATCCTCCATTTAGAGACAAACAACCTACTCTCCAATAAACAATTTGGTTTCAGAAAAAACTATCCTGTAATCTGCAACTCTTACACTGCAAAAACATATGGACTACTCAACTCGACCAGGCAAAGCAATAGACGCAATCTACATAGACTTCTGCAAAGCCTTTGATTCAGTGGTACACGACAAACTACTCCTAAAAATAAAATCTTATGGTATCTCTGGACAACTGAATAACTGGATAGAAGCATTCCTGTCAAACAGACAACAAATGGTCAAAATTGGGAACGCCCTATCAAATCCAGTACCTGTCAATAGTGGTGTTCCCCAAGGCAGTGTTCTAGGACCAACTCTCTTCATAATCTACATAAACGACCTTTGTGATCATATCAAGAGCAATTGCGTTCTTCGCTGATGATGTAAAGCTGTTCAATACCACAGACAATACTACTACCCTTCAAAAGATCTAGACTATGTATCTGAATGGTCTAACATATGGCAACTCCAAATCTCAACAAATAAATGCTCTGTCTTACATATTGGTAAAAAAATCAGAAAATAAAATACAAGCTGAATAGTCAAGATCTTGTTGATGACCCAAGCTCTGTAAAGGACCTGGGAATACTCACCTCTAATGATCTAAGTGCTAGAGCTCACTGCAACTACATAGCCAAAAGGCATTAAGAGTTGTTAACCTAATCCTACGTTGCTTTTCTCTGGTAATATCTCACTACTAACCAGAGCATACAAAACATTTGCTAGACCAATACCGAATACAGTTCATCAGTCTGGAATCCTTATCACGTATGTGATATTAACACAATTGAGAAAGTCCAGAAGTATTTCACAAGAAGAGTTCTCCACTCTTCTACCCGTTATAGAATACCTTACGCCACCAGACTCAAATTCTAAAACTAGAAAACCTCGAATTACGCCGTCTTCGGTCCGACTTAAGCATGGTATATAAAATCATACATTGCAATGTCCTACCTGTCAATGAATACTTCAGCTTTAACCATAACAACACAAGAGCACACAACAGATACAAACTCAAAGTAAACCGCACCAAACTTGATTGCAGGAAATACGACTTCAGCAATAGAGTGGTCAATGTCTGGAATACTCTACCCGACTCTGTAGTCTCTTCCCCAAACCCCAAAAACTTTAACCTTAGACTGTCTACTGTTGACCTCACCCTTTCCTAAGAGGTCTGTAGGGGGCGTGCATAAGCGCACCAACGTGCCTACCGTCCCTGTCCTATTGTTTCTCTTATTCTTTTATTTTTCTTATATGTACCCATTTCATATATTCACAACTATGTATACACTTGTACTTATTATCTTGTAAACAATCGACAAATCAAATAAATAAATAAATAAATAAATAAATAGAGTAGAATAGAGTAGAATGGAGTGGAGTGGAGTGGAGTGGGGTGGAGTGGAATGGAATGGAATAGAATAGAATAGAATAGAATAGAATAGAATAGAATAGAATAGAATAGAATAGAATAGAATAGAATAGAATAGAATAGAATAACAAGAGTTGGAAGGGATCTTGGAGGTCTTCTTATCTAACCCTCTACTCAGGCAGGAAACCCTACACTATTTTTTAGACAAATGGTTGTCCAATCTCTTCTTAAAAACTTTCAGTGTTGGAGCATTCCCAACTTCTGGAGGCAAATTATTCCACTGATTAATTGTTCTGTCAGAATTTTCTCTTTAGTTCTAGGTTGCTTCTCTCCTTGGTTAGTTTCCACCCATTGCTTCTTGTCCTACCTTCAGGTGCTTTGGAGAATAGCTTGACTCCCTCTTCTCTGTGGCAGCCCCTGAGACAGTGGAACATTGCTATCATGTCACCCCTAGTCCTTATTTTCATTAAGCTAGACAGATGCTGGCTTGTACAATTTTGATACTAGTTTGCAAAAGGGATACCATCTGACAAAAACTTGTTATTTCTCAAGACACCCTGGTAAATATATAATAAGCAACAACAGCTAGTGTTTTTTCTCTGGTGGGGCTGGTCTGTCAAGGCAACCTGTTCTATCCAATTATGGGACAGAGCTTACTGCTTCCGTTTTCACTTCTGTTCGTTTCTTTGCTGATAAAATATACATTTAACACAACAAAGCTAGTGTTAACTTTAATCATATATAATATGATTATATATGTTCATATATAATCAACATAATATTTTGTTTATACAGTTGATGCTGAAATGTATTCCAGTTAAAGTAGTCTGAAGAATGTGTTTAAATATGCACACACACACACACAGGAGGAGGAGGAGTAAGATATTGAAAGTTAGATTTTTTTTTTAAAAAAGTGAACAGAATTTTGTTCCACGTTATTTCAGCTACATTGTAACACTTAACAAGAAACTCTGACCCCTTCTCCCTCTCCGTCTCCATTGCTGGGCAATCCCATGTGAAGACGGGAGCTAGCAGAGAGGGGAAGAGTGCGAGGTTGCTGCTTCTGGGACGAGGGGACCTGGAAGATGTCTGGGTCTGGCTCACCCGGCTTCTCTTCCTCTAGCAGCCAGCTTTTTGGGGGTCATTTTCAGGCTGTTTGGGGGGGCAATTTTGGCCTGAAAAATGACCTGAAAAATATATGTATGTATGTGTGTGTGTGTGTGTGTGCGTGTGTGTGTGTGTGTGTGTGTGTGTGCGCATGTGTACTATTAGCAAACAAATGTTGATGAAAGAACTGTAGTGTTTTTAATTGAGGTCAATCAACTACTATAATATTCATTTGTTCGTTCATTCAATTTCTATAGCCACCAATCTCAGTCAATGACTCTGGGAAGCTTACACTTAAAAATAATAATTAAAATGTTTTGAAAAGTTTTAAAATATTAATAACAATAAAAACAATACTATTTATTTATTTAAATGGTTTATTTATTTTAAACCATAAGTTATATATCGTGGTTAAAGTATCTTCATTTGCACGGCTTTTTATTTTCCATCATAGATGATATTGGTAAAGCTGTAGAACTAAATGGATGAAAAATAGAGGAACCTATTTTCCTTTTTCTTTCCTTTTTTCTCAGGTGTGGTTGGCTACTTTTCAGAAAAAAAAAAATCATCCCTTTTCAAGAGATGAAGAAATTGGGCCCTAAAGACAGAGGTGAATTGTTGAATAGAGGCAGGAAACAAAGATTCGCAATGGGATGTGCTACTGTGTCTAAAACAATTAACCAGACAATGTTTTCTATGGTAAGAGTAAAACCCGATAGCTACCCAAAAGCGAACAAATATTAAGGAGAGAAGAAAGAAGTTCCCTGGAAATGGGTTCCAACATGAGTCCAAAAGCTTGGAAGACAAAACCTCTGGTCCCGCTGACCGACCCAGATTGGATTCTACAAATATGAAGGAATGTTTTTGACATATTTCTCTAATTAGAAATTGATTTGGGTCTCTTGTCTTGATCTGAGTCCAAGTTAAAGTTTAAAGCAACTCATTTAAACTACCCACCATATTTAAATTTCATTAATGAATTGATTAATTTGTAATCTTCTCAGTTCTTCTGGTTATTAATTGCACTTATTATAATCCATTTCAGTAAGAGAGAACTTTGTGTAGAAGTAGGTATGGATACTTTAGAGCAGTATGCACGCATATGCACACACACACAAATTTTGACATTCGTTATGTATGGAAGCCCTGCAAATGACAAAGGGCCATGGACCATTAATTTATAATGTTTACAGATTGCAAAGGATCATAGGTAATATTCTTAGGGTCTATCCTTAATGCACACGGGGAATTAATCAAACTTACTGTCTTACCAAAAAGCCAATAGAAATCAAGCAGCTGTCCTTCAACTCACCCCACTCTAAGGAAGAGTTGTACCATGAAAGAGGATGTAGTGATGATTTTCAGAGAAACTTGTCCAATTATTTTGATTTTTTGAAGTAACATCCTAGGATTTTGCAGAAGGTGGCTCTCAAAATACTGACCTTTGAGATCAGAATCCAAATGTGCAATACTACTTTTCCCCAAAGGTGATTTTACAAGATGCAACTGGACTGTCTTGTTATTCTTTGAAGACATTTCACTTCTCATCCAAGAAGCTTCTTCAGTTCTGACTGTCAGAGCTGAAGAAGCTTCTTGGATGAGAAATGAAACGTCTTCAAAGAATAATAAGACAGTTCAGTTGCCCTTGAAAAAGCACCTTTGGGACAACCATGACCTGGATGACTGAGAATCTCCCTAGACAATATTGTTTTGCATTCCCTTGACCAGTTGTCTATGAATACTGTGTTTTCCCAACAATACTACCTACCCTGAAAGTAAGTCCTAGATTGTAAATACACATGCACCCAATGTAAGCCCTACCCCCAAAATAAACCCTAATTAAGACCCCACCCACTCTGGGGTGGGGCGAGGTGCATGGGTAAAAATTACGTTAGGGTGGGGATAGGGGTGGTGGAGCTGCCCTACTTAGCAGCCCTCATACACCCCGACAGCTGCCTTGCCTTCCTGGCACACTTTGTCTGTGGCTGCTTGCAGCAGCTTGCGCACGTCACCCTGGCCTCTGTTTTGCTGTCAGAGACCTTCAGGAAAGGCTTCTGCAGCTGAGAAATGGGCTCTGGATCAATCTGGAGCTCTGTTATCAGCTGCAGAGGCCTTTCCCAAAGGGTGTCTGACGGCAGAATGGAGGCCGGGGGCGATACACGCTTCAATCTGGATCTCATTTCTTGGCTGCAGAGGCCTTTCCGTAAGGCAGGGGTGGGCAAACTACGGCCCGCGGGCCACATCCGGCCCGTTGGTCTGTCCAATGCGGCCCGCCCCTGAAAAAAAATCGCTGCCATTGGTCTGTCCAATGCGGCCCGCCCCTGAAAAAAAATTGCTGTGCGTGGCGTAATTGCCCTGTGCCATGTGGCCCCCAAAGCTGCAAAACAGTGCGGAGTGATCTAGGGGTAGGAAAGAAAAGAAATTTGCAAAGGCCTCGGCTGGGAGTTCGAAATCACCTTCGAGTGCGACCTCTCCGAAGGTGAGTCCCCGCCGATCCCCTTTTTTTCCGGGGCTTCCAGGCTTAAACTTTGCAAAGGCAAAGCTTGCAGGCTGGAGCGTCTTCCCGCCGAGGAGCGGGAAGGGTTCCACCCGGCGGGCGGGCAGGCTGCTTGGAGCCACCTAAAGCTAGGCCGCTGCTGGTGGAGCTTTGCCCTGCCTTGGTGCCCCTTTTCCCGGCTCAGCGGTCCTGCTTGGGCGGCACTTTAAAAGCCTGCTCCCAGCACCCGAGCAACTTCCCAGCAACTTTCGGCTTCGTTTTAACTCAGGGAGCTCGCGCCTGGCCCCGAGCCGCACGGCGGAAGGGAAGCCCAGCGGGCGGGTGGGCAGGCTGCTTGGAGGAGGCTCCGGGCTTCCCCTCCGCCAGGCGTGAGTGCCCGCGAGTTAAAACGAAGCCGAAAGTTGCTGGGAAGTTGTCTCCGTTTTCCAGGGCTTTGCAAAGGCAAAGTTTGCAGGCTGGAGCGTCTTCCCGCCGAGGAGCGGAAGGTTCGCCCCAGCGGGCGGGCGGGCTGCTTGAGCGGGCTGCCTTGCGGCTCGGGCGAGGCGCGAGCGCCCATGAGTTAAAACGAAGCCGAAAGTTGCTGGGAAGTTGCTCTGGTGCTGGGAGCAGGCTTTTAAAGTGCCGCCCGAGCAAAGTTTAAGCAGCCCGCCCCGCCCGCCTGACTGGAGCCACGCGGAGCCGCGCCGGAGGTAGCAACTCCTGACTCAGGGGCCTCCGAGGGAGGGAGCCTCCGAGGAGGGGAAGGAGGAGAAGAGGGGGGAAGGGGGGCGATTCCCAAAAATCTTGTGCTGACCCGGCCCGCCTGTCAAATTTTAAAAGTCAATGCGGCCCCCGAGCCAAAAGTTTGCCCACCCCTGCTCTAGTTAGTACTTCATCAAGGCTAGCTGAGTAGGATTTGGGTAAGTGGGGGTGTACAGAACAATAGCATACTATATATATATTTATTCTCCATGCGTTCTATTAGAACCTTGAATGCTTGCTTGAAAGTGGTTTATGAATATTTCTACTTCTTTCCCCAGTGCTAACCAGGGCTGTGTGCTGCATACATTTCAGCCACGTATTTTTCCACACCACCCACACAGGAAGCAAAAGAATTGCAGGGTCCAGATACCTTGAGAACCTGCCTTGAGTACAGCAAGTGAGTATAAGCCAAACGTGGGTATTTTTGTAACAATGGTGAACCCCAAATCCAGGATATAGTTCATCAAACCTACCTGTAATTAGATGGAAGTCAGGCTACTGATTTTATTGTATTTTACAACATAGCACATTTCTTCTTGTGAAAAGCTTTTTTTTCCTGACTAGTTTTCTCTGTCCCTGTTTTCTCTTTGCATTTCATTTTCCAAAGTAAATATTCTGTTGCAATTTTTCATTTTTTCCCCCATTTTTGTGTCTTCTCCTTTCTTTTGAATATTTTTTTCTTAGCTGTAGTATCTTTTGAGTATTTCCCTTTTGCACATTTTCCCTTTTGCTTGTTTTTATTTCTTTATTGTGAGTTTCAAAGCTACATTTATACTGAGTTTTGAAAGTTTTAAGGCATAATTTAATAAAGGGAGAATCTTTTTTTTCTTAGCCATGTTATCAATATTGTAGACGAACAAGAAAGTCTTATCTTTCATGAATGTTGTCATAAGCTGATTTAGATAGCTTATTTTCATACATATTTATGCACACAATTTTGTGCCAGTTTTTATTCTGCATAATGACTTATGCCCTTCTTAGCAATGCTGAACCCATCAACCTCTTTTTTTCCCTTAGATTTTTTTAAAAAGTTATTATATACTGTAAGTTGAACTTACACTTGATTTTTAAAAAATGTTATTTCAGGCACATTTAACAACTAGATTACACATCATGCCTCTTTTCATTTCTCCATTTGTGGCATAGAAGCTCTTTGTCAATAGATGACCATGAATCTGCAGACAAATGACAGGATATTTAGATTCCTACAATGGACCAGTGGCTGCAAAAATTGATGGAGTTAGCAGAGATGGCTAAATTGACTGTTTTGGTCAAAGAAAATAATATAAGTACTTTTGTTTCTACTTGGAAACTTTGTAATTGAGGTGGAAAAAATGAAAGTTTGATTTTGGGTTTTATTGATTAGATAGATTTGCTGTTATAGAAATGGCTAGTTTATGCTATTATGGAAAAGTAAAAAGTTGAGGTGTGATGTTAATGCCCTATTCTACTGCACCAGAGGAAGTTGGAAGTCTACACCTTTCTCCCACCTTCTTTTCTACACTTCACTCTTCCCCTTTCCCTCCCTTTTATTCCCTACTATTTGCTTTTGTATTTTTGTACTTTATATTATAAGCTAATAAAACTGTTAAAGCCAAAACAGATGACCATGAGCCTATAAATGACAGAACCAAAGTTGAGCAAAGCCAACTATGTGGAATTCCAGATGGGAAAGAAGACAAATCCCATTGGAAAGCCTCACTGTCAAAATCTGATTTTAGACAATGCAAGGTTGCTGATAGTAAGTAAATCTTAATCCAGTAGAATACCAAGTCATGCAGGCTTGGATGAGGTAATTGTGCCAAGTACTCAGCTGTCAATTGGCTTTCATGAGTTGGAGAGCATACTGTGAAGCAGAATATGAGGACAGGCACTGCTACTTTAACCCTGTTTCCTCAAAATCAGCACACCAAATTCTGGTTTTCAAATGATGTCAAGCACATTTCTGGAACCGTCTGAGGTATTTCTGTATCATGGCTGTTTTAAATGAGGTGTTGTAGAAAGTGAACAAATTCTGTTTTTCTGACCGTAATTAAAATAGATTGGTTGATTGAATTTTGTTCTCTAAATATTTCTGCTCTTAGCTGTATACATATATAAGAGCAGGAGGATCACATGCATGCATTCAATACTTACAGGAATGTTTCTCAACCAATGCAACTTTAAGAAGTGTGGACTTCAGCTTCTGGAAGTTGAAGCCCTCACATCTTAAAACTTACCGAGTTGAAAAACATTGACTTAGAACAGCCAACTGAGTTAATTCAAATTTTGTTTCTCCTAATTAGTGAACCCATTGCTTTTCAGACCAAGGATAGGCATGTTCAATTCAGAGAAGTGGATTGTAGAGTATTGTAAACCTTTTGGGGGAAAAAACCCTCTCTATGAATATGCATGGGTTTATAGACCACAGTGAAGACATAGTTCATATTTTTGTGGCAGGATATACACTGTGAGGACTATCTCTACTTTTACACTAGGAAGCTGCAGTGAGCTTTCCCTCCCCACCCCAGAATAGAAATATAAACAATAGATCTAACTGTGTGTAATGCAGAAAAGTATACATTCATTATATTTGATGAACTTTATTATACTCATTCTACCATTAAATCTCAACAGGAAACGAAAAGATAATGCCAGTCATTCAGCCTCTTGGTGATTCTAAGATATATACAGGATAATCACCTAATTGCTAAATCCGTCTTTTTTGCATAGGCACACTTGTCTTTATACCTTGATTCTAAGATCCAAATTGCATTGTTTAAATTCAAAACAAGGGTTGTCCTAAAGTTACTTCTCAGATTTGGTGTGTGTATAAATACTAATCATTTTACAAGAACATATCAATATGGCAATACATCAGGTGAGGGTCTTGTGAGGGGTCGGGTGTGGGTCACATCAGGTGAGGATTTTGTGATGGGAGGGTCACATCAGGTGAGGGTCATTGGGAGATGAAGTGCCAGTTTTGGTGGGGGGGGGGTGTCCGTGGGTTGGTTGAAGGTCGGCACTGTTGCTGACTGGTTGTGTAGTTGATTTGAATTTTTGGGTTTGTAGGCTGGTTGAAAGTCAATGTGTCTGTTGATGGAATTGCTTGTGAGATGCCAGGTTTCAATAAACTGGGGAGTGTGGTGGGTGGTAGCATGGCCAATGATACTTGTATTCTTGCATTCTGAACCACAGCTTTAAAAATCTTTGGAGCAGTGCTTATTTTCTTGAATTGCTGTCTTGTAACGTTCTTCTTTAATGATTTCTGGGAGAGCTAATTCTAAGAATGAGATGGAGATGATTTCTGTCTCCATTTACTGATGCATTTAGCCATCATGATCAACTGATAAGAGTCTAGGTATCTCCTATTAAGACAGACTTATTGCACATGTAAATAGATTTAGAATGCATATATTGCTGCAAATGGCATGCCAGAACCTTAAAACAAGCCTGAAGGGTTGTAGATAATGTGATTTCTTCGTAATGTCCAGGAGCAGGCACCATGACTACTTCTGAATTGAGCACTAATGTTCAGCCTTAGAAGCTAGTATTCTTGAAATCTTTAAACCGCAAACAACTTGAAAATGTATATATCAAGTACCCATATGTATGGCATTAGAACAAACATTCAAAATATTGACAAGGCATAAAAAATTGGTAAATGATCTAACATTTCTAAACCATTTTAATTAAGCTGCAGGGAGAAAAAACCCTGCTCTGCGTAACACAATGGCTCTTTTACCAAAATGTTCTATATTTGTTTTCAATTCTGCACACAAATTCTGTTCGCATCAATCTGAATCAAACTGATCTGGAGGAAGAATTGAGAAGAATGTCATATGAATCAGTTCAAGATTCAAGCATTTAGATTTAGGTCACTTATAGATTTAATATTTGATTTTTAAAAAAAAAGATTGTCCAGGTCCATGGTTTATAATAGGGAAGCATCAAAATGCCTGCAATGATTTGTTTTTTGTTTTTGACAGAATGTGATGAAATA
Organism: Notechis scutatus; assembly: GCF_049901735.1. Taxonomy (NCBI): domain Eukaryota; kingdom Metazoa; phylum Chordata; class Lepidosauria; order Squamata; family Elapidae; genus Notechis; species Notechis scutatus. The sequence goes on along the minus strand of NC_142009.1, from coordinate 71,710,039 downwards.
GCAGGGATAGTAGAACTTTAGAAGACATGAAGCCTGCAAGATTTTTTTAGCTCAGTAACTTTAAGGTTTTTACCATGAAGCAATATTGAAATATCCCCAGCACTTTTAAGATGGAAATAGCAAAAGTTCAAATAGAAGAGAATGTCTTTAGCTCAGAGTTCAACCTGGTGCTCTCTGAACTTGGTTGTTTGCTTGCAGATGTTTCATTACCTGACTGGGTAACATCATCAGTGCTCGTGAGGATGGGGTCTGCTCCCTGTTTCTATACAGTAGCTTGCTCTGCAAGTTTCACTAGCTACTGTGAAGGTGTTGAAAGTGAAACCCAAGGCAGTATTAGCCTCGCCAACTCTGAAGAACTGTGATAGGCAGTGTTTAAAGACATAATAAATCTTCCTCGGCCGCTGAGATGTGTCCATGTCACAGGCAACATCTGTTCAACGTGCCTACCGTCCCTGTCCTATTGTTTCTCTTATTCTTTATTTTTCTTATATGTACCCATTTCATGTATTCACAACTATGTATACACTTATACTTATTATCTTGTAAACAATTGGCAAATCAAATAAATAAATAAATAAATAACATCTTTCAACATTCTTCATCTATGGAAGTAAAGTTGCAATATTGTGTGTTTTCTATACTGACCACAGAACCAGGAAGAGAGCCATCAAAATAGAGCTGTGTGTGTGTGTGTTTCGAAGCAAGCTGATTTCATTTGCTAATTTGAAGACATCAGTTTGCAAACCAGTTTTGCTTACGTCAAAACTTCTCCCACTTTGAACTTTGACTCAGTTCTATTACATAAACAGAAGTCTTCTTGACTGAAACAAAGATTTTCTGTCACCAGAAGAAAACTTTTAAAGAGACCATAACAATTTAAGTTAACTAGTGGAGACAGTGAAAAGAAAATCCTCCTTGTCTCGATGAACACAGATTTACTGATTAGAAGCCTGTAATAATTGTCACTATATTTTTTTAAAATACAAAACTCTTAAAAGTTTACCCAAATATATTCTTCACTTAAATCTTTTATAATTTAAAGATTTTTTTTTATTTGCGTTTGGGACAATATTTATTTGTTGTTTGTTTATTTTATTTTATTTAGTTACTTATTTATCTATTATTTATTTATTTATGTTCAATTTCTATAGGTGTCCAACTCAACCAAGTGACTCTAAATGGCTTCTAATTCTATACTTAAAACAATTTAAAAAATAAAATAAAAACATCTACAAAATAACAAAACCTAGCTGAAAACAATGACTTTACATTCACTGTGCTTTTACCACATCATCAGCAGAAGTGAAGTTTATTTCCCAATAGTATCATAACTTTTTAAATAAGCGCAGTTGGTTGCACAGTCATCCAGCTGTTTAGAGTGGATTTGGCATTTTTATATACAAATTGAGTTCTTCCAAAGGACCTGAGGGACGGAGGTAATGTTTGATGGTGTTAAATCTATAATTGCAGGATGTAAGCCAATCGTAGTAAAGCTGCCTTTTGCAATTGACTGGTGGTGATTTTGTCAATGCCGACAGTATTCAAGTGGTGTTCCACATAAATAATCTTCATTTAAACCTTATTATATAATTATTCTACACTGTATGAAAGGGCAATACATTATGCAATGAAACAGAAATAGGAGTGAGTTTTAATTCTGCTGTGGCAGAATTCATCAATGGCTACATTTTCACTGCAAGCATTTCTGCAAAGGCGACGTCTTCAGGTTTTAATGAACAATTACATCATTAGGACAAGGAAGCTCCAGGGCTCAATACTTTATCACCTTCAGGTGAACTGCCAGTGGGTGCAATGGACCTCAGATTGATGGAGATAGCGCTGCCACAATTAACTAATTTCTAGCCATTTCAATCTTAGAGCATTGTGATGGATTACAAGTGTCATTTCCATCAAAACGGATCTGAAGGTGGCTGTTGCTCAGAATACAACCATATGATTATTGCCAAAGGTAGGCACTCAAATCACATTTGCTTTTAATTTATTGACTCTACAAGCTTTGTCACACATGTGGAGAAATGCTCAGACATGTAGACAGCTGGGCTCAGTGTTCCCAAATCAGACATAAAAGGCAACAAGCAGGTAGTAATTTTAAACCTGAATGTAGCAATGTAAGCATTATGTTAACTGTTCTTAGATCAACAGTATAAGCATTTCATTATGCTGAACCAGAACTCAATAGAGACTGGGTGAAATTTTAATAATAAAAAAATCTGCACAAGTTGGGGGATTGTTTATGATATGTAGAATGCTTTTATTTGATCTTTTCACCCCATCCGTCCCATCTCAGCAGGTGTAAAAAAAAAGTTGACTAGTTATTCCTCTCTACATTTCCTCTTAATAATCTCCCCTATATTCATAAGGCAGAAAGTGGAGCATGATTGCAAGGGACTTGTGGGAGAATTTTTATAAATTCCAAATAATCATAGAGCAAAGCTGGCAAGTACTTTCATGTTGCTTCATGGCACGAGTGTCTAACTCATGGCATCATGTTGTCATGTGACATATTGTGACTTTTTTTCCCCCTTCACCAAACCAGAGGTGGGGCTGGCCAGCATGAGATGCATCCAGCCAGTGGTGGAATTCAAATTTTTTTTACTACCGGTTCTGTGGGTGTGGCTTGGTGGGCATGGCTGGGTGGGCACTGCTGGGGAAGGATACTGTAAAATCTCCATTCTCACCCCACTCCAGGGGAAAGATACTGCAAAATCCCCATTCCCTCCCCACTCCACTAACCTGATTTCCAGCTCTGTTCTCCTGTGCAGGGCAACAAAAGAAGACCCAACCGATCAGCTGGGACTCAGGAGACAGAGAATAGACGGGGGCGGGGCCAGTCAGAGGTGGTATTTGCCGGTTCTCCGAACTACTCAAAATGTCCACTACTGGTTCTCCAGAACTGGTCAGAACCTGCTGAACACCACCTCTGCATCCAGCCCATAGGCTGCAAGTTTGACACCCTTGCATGGAGACTGTGATCCAAGGTTATTCTAAGAAGAAGACAAATTTACATACATGCTAGTATGTTTATGATATTGGACATCATATTTCTGTATATCTTATTAGGAACAAACAACATTTGGAAAAAGACAACTCTCACCTTTGACTAGATACCACAAATTTCCCTTTTTTTCCTGGGAAGTCACCAGAAAAAAAAATTATATGCATCCTATCAATTATTCTCATCCCTTCCAATTCATTGTTTATGTATGACTTTGCCTTTACAATATTCAACAATACCTTGTTCTCTCTCTAAATAGCTTCTAACTTGTTTTATATGTGCTGTAGGATGGTTTCAGTTACATCTGCTATTATCTGCTAATCCTGGATTCTTATACCATGTTGTTAGAAAAACTAAAGTAGACCAAGGAACTAGGCTGTCACAGGGTGTAGCTATGGGTTCAAGCTGATTTTCTTTTCTTTTTCTTTTCAACTTGGAGCCATCTCAGCAGAGTAGTTCATTCTTGTATCTTCTATGAAAGAAGCTTTCCTATGAGATTCAGATGGATAATAAGCCAGCAGGGAAACCCTATGGATCCTAAGCAGATACATATATTTTTATTTTTTTATTTTTAATATAAATATAAATAGAAAGAGCAATATATTTAATATCCATATAAACAGTGTGTTGTCTATTAAGTTGCTACTGCAGCCAAATCACCATGGCCAACTTGCCACAGGACAACTTGCCACAGGACAAAAGTTACAGAATACCAAAAAAAATATATGTTGGAATAGAATAATTTAAGAAAGGATGTAAAAGGAAGGACAAAATGACAAGTTGGCCATGACAAGTTAGCCATAGCTAGTTGTCCTATTCCACCCAATGCTCTGCATAGCAACTGCAACAGGGAGAGCCAGGATTGCATGGGTAACTTGCTTAATGATAGCAACAAGTTATAATTGTAATTCTGGGCTCAATTGTGGTCATAAGTTGAGGACTATCTGAACAGCCTTCTCCTTTCTCTCTCTTTCTCTTTCTTTCCTCTTGTTTCTTTTGTGCAACTTATCACACATTTCTAAAATACTTAATCAGAAATGTTCCCTTGAAAATGGTAAGAATATTCCTGGGACTTCCTGTTTGTGAGGCTTCGCGGCGGCAGGGTTCCGCGATCCAGCGATCCCTGCCGGCTCATCGACTAGGTTCCCCGATCCACTTGGATTTGGGGATATAGCTGCCCGTAGGGGCTGCTGAAGATAGGGGGATCTGGAAAGGGGTAGGGGTGTCGCAGACCCCCTCCCAGCCAGCTAAACCCCCTTTCCTAGGCGGAGAAGCGGCGGTCAGCAATGGCCGCCAAAGAAACCTGCAGACGGATAAGAATGTGCAGGAGGAAGAGAATCGGAGAATCGTGAGAGTTGCCTATGGTCCGGGATAAAGTTGCTAAGCAAGGAACCTCCGGGATCGGAGAACTGTTGGAGAAGTTGCTACATTGTTTCCAGAGAGAGTTACAAGCCACGGATAGAACTCTTAAAGGGAAAGTTTTTGGTTTTTTTTCACTCTCCTCCCTAACGTGACAGCTGTGGAACAGTAAGAGAAATCTGAAAATCCAGGTAATTAAACACTGAAGAGATAAGGATTTCTGAATGATTTTTTTCTTTCTTAAAAAAAAAAAAAACTTTTAAAATTTTTTCTTTTTTTATGCTGTGAGTGGGAAGGGAGAGTGAAAGCTGGACTATAATTTGGAAATGAGGAGTATGCCTGGAATTTTAAGGAGATATAAATATTAACAAGGCTTCTGAAGATATATATTAAATGCAACTTTGTGATTCAATTTTAACCCCAGAAAGAGAAATTGAGGAAGGAGAAGGTGCCTAAAGAAATGATCTACTTGGACTGCTTGGTGATTTTATTACTTTTGAAAATTATCTTTGATTAAAAACATCTGGGTGGTTGTTTGGGAAAACTTTTTCTTCACAATGACATCATTTGTGGATGATTTGGAACTTTTACGCCAAAAAATTCAAGAGGAAAAGCGAGAAGGGAAGGATGTTTTTGATACTCTGTGTCAGTATTTAGAAATGGCGGTTTATGCTTACGTGGAAGGGATTGAATACCAAGAAGATTTGGAGGAAGAAGAAGCCATCTTGAGGAACAAGTCACTTTGGCTGGGCAAAGAAAGGAGAAGGAGAAAAAGGAAAAAGAGACTTTAAGATCTGTAAAAGCAATCCAAAAAAAGAAAAATAAGATGAAAAGGAGGTATTATGTTAGAAAACTGCAGAGGGGAGGAAGCTGGAGAGGAAGAGAGGTGGAGAGACGAAGGGGTAATGAGGACAGAGAGAAGAACAAGCAAGGGAGAAAAGGGATGAGAGGCCTCAGTAGTAGAGAGCAAGATGTAAAGAAACAAATCTTTTTTAGAGACAATGGGTAATCTTATTGATGAAGGGATTCTAAAGGTACACAAGATTGTTTTTTATATTTGTACTTAGAAATAACTTTTAGAAGGTTGGAAATAAAGTGTAATTTAAAATGTGGTAAAATATTTAATATAACTTAGTGAAATTGGTGTTAAGGAAAGGGGAACATTTTATGAAATAAAGATTGGAGATATGATGTGGGGGAATAACTGTGGAAAATATAACTATTATTAAAAAGATATGATATTAAATTGAATGGATAAAATGGTTAAGGTATAAAAGAATGTTGGGGAGAGGAGGAGAAGGAGGATTACCTTAATGAAATAATGATTTAAAATATGTGATGTGGGGGAGAATAATTGGAAAGTAGGTCCTCCCACAAAAGTATGTTAATTAATTGAAAAGCAATGTGCTAAGTTTTTTATGTTATAAAAGAATATGAATATCAATGAATAGATTAGTTCTGGTAGTGATAATATTGTATAATTTTTGAATGTACCAAGCAGGATCCCAATGTAAGTTAGGTGTTTTATATTAAATATTATAAATGTAGAGGAAAGAGGTAAAGGCATTATACTCCAATTAGTGGACAGGAGAAGTTTTTTTATTTTATTTTAAGGAAGAAAGCAAATGGATAGCTGGAAATAAACAGACAAAGAATAATAAATATTATGATTTGAACTGAGATGAGATGACTAAAATAAAATTAAGAGAATTTAAGAGAGAAAAGAAACTATATATAAAAGTGAAGATGGTAATAAGATATGAATGATATATAAAATGAATATGAATTTGAAGTTGTGTCTGTATAAAGAGTTTTGACCCGGATTGAGCAACCTTCAGAAAAGATGATTTTTTATTTTCTTTATGTTATGTCTTATGTTATATGTATTTGTGTTTGTTTTTAAAATTAATAAAACATGTTTAAAAAAAAAAAGAAAATGGTAAGAATATTCCTAAGAAATATACCAAGTGGTACTACTGGAATATTCTTTCTGATAATACACTTCATTTGAGTAAACTCAAATTATATCAGAGAATAGCATCACCATATGAAGGTGTTGATGCTTTTGATAACAGCTCTTGGAAAAGATCACGTCTGAAATTGCTCTAACATTTCATGCCTCATCTGAGACAACACAAACTATTTTAAGAACTTTCTCCTCAAGAGTAATCTGTCCCCTTTCGCTTTTTTGTCTTATGAAAATAAAACCACAACACCACTTTTCCATGTTCCCTCGTTTATATATAATTTAATGGAGTCACTTAAAAAAATTAAATACATGCTCATTTATCAAACTTGATTGTTTCTATAGTTTTGACTGTCTAGGTTAGTATATTAGAAGTGGGCATAAAACATTGAACAAACAACCACAATAGCAAAAATTTCCTCCAGCTAATTCAATCATTTTTTAAACAAGATCTGGATTTAGTATAATCCCTCATTTGGATTATACTAATGGCCTCATGTATGCACATAAAATAAGAAAGTCTTAGCAAAAATTTGATTCATCTTGCCTCTTACATACATTCAGTACAAAAGGCATCATAAAAGCCTTGAAAATACAGTGAAGAGCTGAAAGGCAGTGGGAAAAAATACTAACAGATAGTTAGCAGGAAGCTTGTAGAATTAGAAGGAATATTCTGGCAAATTACGACATAATCCACCTAGCATAAGAGACTGCTTCACATCAAAGTAGATCATTGGTTCACCTGGCTAAGAACCATTTGTAACAATGGATATTTTTTATGTCATGGGGTGCACTCTCTCAGGGGTAATTAAAAAAGGAATATTTAGCTTTCAAAACTGAAAGAAAATATGAGTAGAACCAAAACTAAGAGAGGGGAGCCATTGACTCTCAGTTTTTTGTCTCTCACATTCACTTCTCCTTTTTGATATCCACTTTTCTCGAAGCAACAGAGAAGGGATCTGAAGAACTTTCACTGAGGATTCAGGCAGATTTTTCAAAAAGAACTTTTGAGATTAGACTAAGGAAAATGATTGGAGTGGCAAATGAACTTTAATAATACATCAATATTTATTTACTTAATGGGGAGGCAAAAAAGTGGCAGTGACTTTTGACTCCCTGCTGGCTTCCTCATTGACTTCCTTGTGGAAGCTGGCAGGGAATGTCACAAAATCATGATCCTGTGATTGTGGAGATACTCTTCTTAGATGATCACAGGATCTAACATTGGGGGGAAAAATGTCAGCCTAAAATTCAGTGTTAATTCTGATCACATTGGACTGCACTACCTTTCCCTTAAAGGAAGATCCAATGGATCACAAGGTTGTCTAGACATAGATAGGTAAAAGAATTATGTGCTACGGAAGCAGAGAAACCATTGCATAACTCAAAATAAGGTATAAGTCAGAACTAAGATTCATTTTGCAAGTAAATGACTGTTCTGAAATTTTCTTTCTTGGAATTTCCAAGAATTGGCTTGAAAAATAGTTGCTATGTGAATTTGGTGACTTTGTGGGAGAGAGTAACTGAGTTAGATAAAGTAATTCATTAATTTTTCTCTAAGGCTGATGTTTATAATCATGTTGTCCATAAAATTGAAAATGCCACTTTTGGGGTATTATGTGAGCATGAGGGGTAAAGACAGAATTGACAGTATATAAAATTTATCATCATTTCATTTGATTTTGGTCAAAGACCAAAGGCAAACAAAGAAACAATGTTACCCTTAACTAATATTATCCTCTAGAAAGAATATATATTGAAATACAAATTCACAAATCAAATGTTAAAATTAGGGTTTCCACAGCAATGAAAACAGAATTTGGCAATGCTTCTTGAGATCTTGGACCATCTGTTATCTAAGAGAAGAGAATATTCATTTCTGAGGTCCCATAATTATGATTTAGTAATGCTTATTAGATTGACTCACCAGACAACATGGGGGTGGGGAAGGCCCAGCCCATGGCTGCTGCCCTATGGGGTGCTGCAGAGCTTGGTACATTTTCTATTCCTTTTTAACATTACTTTTTAACATCAACATGAAATATATTCAGCTTTACATTTCCACCTCTGGAGCAGATGTGGTATTCAACAGGTTCTGATCAGTTCTGGTAGCAGAAATTTTGAGTAATTCAGAGAACCAGCAAATACCACATCTGACCGGAGATTTTACAGTATCCTTCCCTGCCATGCCTACCAAGCCATGTCCACAGAACCGGTAGTAAAAAAAAATTCTTTAAGTCACAAGCTGTGTCTCTGAAAGCGTTAGCATTTTATTCAGTGATTTTCTACAGAAGCTATCTTGCTTCAATCAGCTCCCGGGGATCTGGGCAGCTGCAACTTCAGGAGACTGGGGCTCCGTTCTCCTGCAACGTTGGGATAAACATTTTCCCAAGCACTGCTAGGCAAGCAGGGAAGTGTCTGAGACCTTCCCCATAGCTGCAGTTTGTCCGATCGTAAAACTGATCGGCAAACTGATAACAGAGCCAGCCAGCTGATTGTGTGGGAGGCAATCTCTTCCTTCTCTGGCTGATCTGATCGCTCAGGGCTCGCAATAGCCTAAGGAGTGAAATTCACTTCTCAGAGCCATCGATGAGCAGCGGCTATCTTGGAGTGCAGTCTCTTCAGACACGAGGTGAGCGGCCATTTTAAGTGGCCTGGCGGCCATTTTCAGGGCTCCAAAGACCCAATTCCACCATCTGCCATCCTTAAGCACTTTTGAGAGCCATTTTTTCAATGCTTGAGCCTTGCTTATTTTAAAATGGATCAAGACAGTGCTCATGCAGAGCTTTCCCCCCCATTGGAACAGGGCCTCCAACCCACTAAAAGGAAAAGACGCAGACAACGTACTGCTCAGAAGGAAGTGGCTGCAAAAATCAGAGCTAAGGCTCTAGCCCCTAAGAAGACAACTCAGGCTGAGTTGAAGGCAGAGAAATGCAGACATGCGGCTCTAGAGAGACAGTTTAACAAGACTATTCAACAAATAAGAGGGCAACTGCAACAGGCTTCCCAGTCAGCCGAAAATCAGGGTTTCCAGAGAAGCCCCCCCAGGGGAGGGGAAGTTGTTCATTGAGCCTTTGGACCCCACCCACCCCCCCAGTCTGGTTCCCTGAGAAATTTGAGGAACAACTAGATCCTCAGGATTTCAGCAGGTCTGGGCCATATTTCCAGCAATCTTCTGGGCCTTATGCCCCCTCTCTTCCCTCCAGAGTTCAAGCCTCCCAGATCAGGCTGGAAGCCACCTTCACACCCACTGCAGCTGGCCTTCAGCCCTGCATTACCTTTGATAACAGACCCGGGGAGATCCAAGATGTTGTTTCCTTAGCCATTAGACAGGGATTTGCTGAAGGTTTTCAACAGATTCTTGAGTCTTTGGAAAGGGTTCAGGCCCTTCTCCCTTCTCACACTATGGCTTCCTTACCTCCACAATGAGATTTCAACAGACCCCAAGACCTCAGGGTCCATTCTTCACAGGCAGAATGGGAGGAGTATGAAGGGGAAGAAGGTGCCTCCCCATCTGAATACAGTTGCTCCTCTCATTCAGAGCGTGAAGAGGGTGAAATCTGTGATCGCAATCTTTCAGAGGAAGAAGACTCTCGTCCAGATCAGCCCTCCTCTGCATTAGTCTTTAAACCAGCCCTCTTTAAACCCTTACTTAGCAAGGCCCTGGTCACTGCCAAGCTGTCACCTGAGGAAGCAGCACCTGAAACACAAGGGGAACCCTCTGGGCAAGGAGACTCGCTCTTCTCCAAGCCAGTAGTACACACAGAGGTTTTGCCTTCTCCCTTTTTGTTTCATGACATGGTCAAGGAAAAGTGCGCTTCCCCTTCGGCAGGTCCTCATCCACCATCTTTGGACAAGTGATTCTACAATGTCAGCACATCCCTAGCCAACACCCTTGCAGTGCCCTTGGTAGACACTCTGGTTGTGGCATCATTCTCCTCTTCTGGCACTCCCACCAAACCAGAGGATGTCCTTAAACCAGAGGACAAACATTCTGAACAGACCCTCAAGCGCAACCACCAAGCAGCTGTGTGGGCTATTCGGGCTTCAATCACTGCATCGTTTTTCACAAGGGCGTCTCTACGATGGCTGCACCAACTGCAGAACTGATTGCCTGCCTCTGACCTCAGGTCTCATCAGGACCTTAACAAAATTATAGCAGTGGCAGAATTCACTGCGGATGCCACCCTCAATTCCACCAAATTTGCATCAAGGACCATGGCATCTTTGGTGGCGGCAAGAAGGCTTCTGTGGCTCCGAAATTGGCTGGTGGAGTCATGCCGCAAATGGAAGCTGGCCTCTGCCCCCTGCGCAGGAGACAAGCTTTTCAGTGAGGCTCTAGAGCCATATCTCATCAAGACCAGAGATAAATGTAAAATTCTTTCCTCCTCGGGGAAAAAAGCTGACTATCACCCAGCTCCTTATCGCTCACCTGCCTTTTGGGCGGAGTCCATTTCTCGCTTTCCTTGGCCACAGAGGGCATATTCTCAATGCCAAGACCAACGTCAAGAACCACCTGGCAGACAACAACCTTCTGCTGGTAAACGGCCCTTTCGGGGGGAGGGGGTTGTGCCTTCCATCGCTCTAAGTAATACTTTGTTCTCCCCACCCATTGGAGGTAACTTAGCCTTCTTTGCCTCCAAATGGGAGGAGTCAACAACAGATGCCTGGGTGCTCAACACTGTTAGGTCAGGGCTACAATTGGAATTCCTACCGTCATCTCCAGAAAATTTTTGATTTGTCCCATTTCACAGGACACTTCAAAGAGAGCCTTTATGAATTTGGCCATTCAATGCCTACTCGACATAAGGGCTATCCAACCAGTTCCCACCTTACAACGGGGACATGGATTTTACTCTAATCTTTTAATTGTTCCCAAAGCCTCGGGGGAGTGGTGAGCCATCCTTGACCTAAAATTTCTCAATCAATTTGTCAAATACAGGCGATTTAAAATGCAGACACTGCATTCTATCTCAGAGAGCGTTCGGGAGGGCAAGCTCCTCTCTTCCATTGATCTCATGGAGGCTTACCTCCACATCCCCATCTGGCCTCATCATCGCCAGTTTCTCCATTTTTGTTGCCAGAATGCCCACTATCGAGCCCTTCCCTTCGGCCTCTCATCGGCTCCAAGGGTCTTCACAAAGATTCTAGCAGCATTGGTGGCTTCACTCCATTCTGTTCCAGTGAGGATCCAATGCTACTTAGATGACATGTTGATACTGTCCTCTTCCATCCACTCAGCCCATCGGGACTTACAAATTACTCTGTCTTGCCTCCAAAGCCACGGGTTTTCCATCAACACCAAGAAGCAGTCATTGACATGACTTTGTGCCAGGTTTTCCTGTCTCCAGATTGTGGAAAAAGTCTTGCAGAGATCATCAGCCAGATTCAACAACAACAGACTGTTCCACTGTTGCTGCTGTCCAAACTACTGGGCAAGATGGTCTCCTGTATTGGCATCGTCCCATGGGCACAGCTTCCCCCCAGTCGCTCCAATGGTTCCTGCTCCCCTTTCAATGAGCAGGAACCAGCCACTCATCAATCAGGGTCCTGCTCTCTCAACAGGCCAGGTGGTCTCTCAATTGGTGGCTCTCCCTGTCCCTTTGGAAGGGGCTCCAATTCAAGAAACCAGACAGGCTAGTAATCACCACAGATGCCAGCCTTCTGGGTTGGGGCTCCCATATGGAGAGCCAGATAGCTCAAGGGGTTTGGTCCAGATCAGACAGCACCCATCCCATAAATTGGTTAGAGTTCAGAGCTATCTCTCTGGCTCTCAAGCATTTCAGAACCTTGGTGACCGGCTCCCATGTTCTTGTGTTGACGGACAATATGTCCACAAAGGCACACGTCAACAGACAGGGGGAACGAGATCCAAGGCACTTATGAGGGAGGCAGAACGTTTGGGGCTATGGGCAAAGAAACACCTGCTGTCGATCTCAGCGGATCACATTTCCAGAGTTGACAATTCCCAAGCCGACTGGCTGAGCAGGAGTTTAGTCAACCAGGCAGAATGGTCCATTCCTCCGTCCCTATTCAGGGATCTTTCCCTCAGATTCAGAACTCTGGAGGTGGATCTCTTCTCCACTCCTCAAAATGCCCAAGTCAACAGATTCTTCACCAGGTTTCCTTGCTCTTCGTTGCAAATGGCCTGCGGGTCTCCTCTACACCTTTCCCCCTCTTCCCATCATTCCAGCGGTCATACGCAAGCTGTTGGTGGAACAAGCGGAGCTAATTCTCCTGGCACCCTATTGGCCAAGGAGGCCCTGGTTTGCAGACTTGGTCAACCTGTCTGTGGCTTCCCCTTGGAGGATCCTGGCCCATCTCATCTCCCTGCACCAAGGGGCCCTGATCCATCCGGAGCCCCAGTGGCTCAAGCTGACCATGTGGCACTTGAGCGGCAGCAGCTAAGGGAGGCTAATCTCCCAGAGGGGGTTATCCTCACCATCCAGGTGTCTCACAAACCTTCTACAAGGCACCTCTATGATGCCACCTGGAGGGTTTTCTCCCAATGGTGCCTCAAGGAGGGTCTCTCTCCTTCCTCAGCCCAGTTGGCAGAGGTTCTTAGATCCCTTCAGGATGGCTTGGAGAAAGGTTTAGCCCTCAATACCTTACATCACCAGGTAGCGGGTCTCTCCTCAGCTCTTTCATGGGGTTCACTTCCTTCCTTGTCCCATCACCCCTCAGTCAGGAGATTTTTGAAAGGGGATTCCAACCTACACCCTCCTGTGGTGCACAGGTATCCTTCATGGGACCTTCACTTGGTTCTTAATGCCCTTACGAAGCCCCCCTTTGAACCCCCTAGAACAGTGTCTCTCCAATTCCTAACTCTAAAGGTAGTTTTCCTCATTTCTATCACTTCGGCCAGAATGGTGTCAGAACTGGCCGCCCTTTCTATCAGGCAGGATCTTTGCACCTTTCACAATGATAGGGTTGTTCTCTGTCTGGACCCCTCCTTTATCCCAAAGGTTAACACTTGGTTCCACCGGTCCCAAGACATTGTGTTACCTGACTTCTGTCCCCTTCCACACCATGACTTAGAGTGCAAGTGGCATACTCTAGATGTCGGAAGGGCTCTTAGAATTTACATAAAGCACACTTCCCCTTTTAGCCATGTTTGTCTCCTTTTCCCCTTCTCACTTGGGGAGCAAGGCCTCTTCCCCTACTGTTAGCAGGTGGGTCAGGACGTGCATCGCACAAGCCTACAAAGCGGTGGCTCTTCTGGTACCCCGTGGTCTAACGGCACACTCTACCAGAAGTGTGGCCACTTCAGCCACCTGGGCCACCCAGGCATCCTTGGAAGAGATTTGCAGAGCGGCCACGTGGACATCCCCGTCTCCCTTCATCAGACACTACCGTTTGGATTCCTTTGCTTCAGCGATGGTGGCCTTCTTCAGCAAGTGGTTCCACCATCAGAGTGATTGGCCAGACAAGGACCCGCCCGTGGACATGCAAGCTTTGGTATGTCCCATCCTGGGCTCTTGCTGCAGCATGGAGGAGAATGGAAGTTGGTAAATTTACCTGTGAACACCCTTTCTATCTATGCTGCAAGAGAGCCCAGCCCCTCCCTTGGTTCGTGCGGAGATGGTAAGGCATGTTAATGTATTGGATTGTTTGCTTTCAGAAACACTTCTTCAGTCTGTCAAGTATCTTCACCAAAGCTGGGGGTTCTCCCAGGGGCTGGCTTTTTATATACAAGTACAGACTCAGCTTAATGACATCATAAGAAGGAGTCTAACCATCCTGGGCTCTCTCACAGCATAGATAGAAAGGGCATTCACAGGTAAATTTACCAATGCCCAGTCCCACTTGGATTATTGCAACATACTCTACATAGGGCTATACTAGAAGAGCATCTGGAACCTATAACTGATCCAGAATGCAGCACCATGGACAGTTTTGGTGGCCCCTAGGGTGACAATGTAACACCCCTATTATGCAGAATTTCTACTTCTATGTAAAGTTGAAGATACTGTAAAAAATATTATAACAGCATTGCAGTAACATTCATGCTAACTGGTTTTGTTTAATTTCATCTTATAGCCATTGTAATAAAAGTGAAATTTTGCAAATGCAAATTTTGCCCTCTCTTCCTTGTTATGCTTCACATGACTATTGGGCTCTAATTCAATGACATCCTATGCTATTTGCCCAAGATCTATGTTTATCTTGAGGGAAAGCAGTATTGCGATATATGCCTATCCATTTTCTCCACAAATACATCCCTTTAATTTGATAGGTCTTAATCTAGGGTAATAGGAAAAAACAGATCTTAGTCCTATTGTTTGCTGTGGATTCAATCTTTTGGGTGGGTGGGGGGAACAAAGGAGGGAGAAAGCTGTTAAACAAGCACTGGGAAATACTTTTGTCTCCAATTTGGAAGGGAATAGCAGAATGCTTTCTCTTTGACAAAAGGCTAGTTGTCTCCTCCCTCATTTGAGACCTTGGAACATTTTTTTTCCTGAGAAAGGCAAATACATGTTCCCAGGTGCTCATCTTTCCTATTCTGTGTTTACATCACTATTTACATCACTTATCCTTTAGAGAAAAAGTTATTAGTCTGCTTGTATCTAATGGAAATAAGGAATCTACTGAAAGCCCATATAACATTAGTTTTTCTTCCTCTGCAGTTTTCCAACTTAAAGAGTGATGATCAGTTAGAGCCAAGGGTGGTGAACTAATGAGAAAGAATCAACTCTTAATCCAATCATTTGTCTTTAAGCACTCCAGTCTCAAGTCTGATACATTAGATATATAGCTAGAAGCTGTGAGAAGGCCCCTCAGGAACTTGGTTGAATGGCCTTGATTTGCATTTTATCTTTACATAAAATCCCACTAGTACCTATTACAAAATTTGGGGAGAAAGGTTTGGCTTCAAAAAATACGATTGTGCTACAAATAGTTCTCCTCTTTTAGTGCAGAACTGTCAGAGATGACCAATTAGACCCATATATACAGAATTTGAGTTAACTACTTTATTGTGTTCTGCCTATAATACAAGAATCTCCCTAGTCTGGCAGTCTATTTTTGGAAACAAATTGCTAAGGCCCCAAGGAACTTGGGAATGTGGGTGTCAGTCCTAATCTTTTGTGGTTGCACAGTGACTCCAAGCTAATTCCGTGTTCCTCCCTATGAGGAAAACATCTCAACAAGAACTTCTCAACTGAAGATTTTAATGTCATTTGGTAACATATATACTGGTATGATACTCTTTTCAAATTCTGATAGAATGGATAACTATTCACCAAATATTTGAAAATGTGCATCTGTCTAATTTATTCTTCCCAATAACCCATTTTTGTAGTTTTCCTAATTCTGTAAATACATGTTTTTAAATGTATGGATATTTCAATACTCCCATGACTTCATAGCCACATTACCTACATGTCTATTTTTGCCCATGATGCAATTCAAAAAAGTAGGGAAGTGGTATGGCTTCAGAGGAGAACAATGAGGATCGCTAATGAATGGAAAATGAACTCTATAGGAAGGGTATGCTTTATTAAAAAGAATCTTAGTAGCGCATTAATGGCAACAACACACTGGCATTATGATGTTATCTTGACAATGTTGTGACATATGCACCTGCATGAGACATTGACTTCATGGCACTTAGTCATTTGGTTGCAAATATGGAAATGCAGCATTTGCATGACTGTATTTGTGCAATTCATTATGGATGCTGCTAGATTCAGTAGTTTCCTAAATTATACATTATACATTCATTGAAAGAATTTGGAAGGATAACAAAAATCAATATGAGGCTGAAAGTTGGAATTAGATTATGCCAAATATTCTAAGTGGCATAGAATAGCAGCTCTCATTTTTAGGAAAATATACCACTGTCACGTTTTGTTCTCAACTGACAAAATTTAGCAAGGGCTAATCATCCCACTTCATTCTTGGAAACACTTCCATTTTTTGAAGAACCATCTCAATTCCCCCTTTCCCCCCTCTTAATTTGAACACTTATTACAACTTATTTTTGTGAAGAATATACTTAACAGATAACACTATTTTTCTGCCAATTTTGAGAAACTTTGAAAAATACCCAGACTATGCTGATGCCAGAGATTGACTGAAGTACATCTTTATGCAGTATTTTGGAAGGATAATAATAAATTGATATGGAAATTAAAGACATATAAAATGGAAAGTAACTGTTAATCTGCACAATATTTTAATCATTAGAAAAAAAATCTTGCATATCCCTGTTTGATTGGACTTTTTAATGAGCTATTACTTTCAAAGATATTACACACCATCTCATTCATTGTTAAACTTTATCAGGAAATGTAGCATTTATGACCTTTTCTTTGGGTCTCAGTTCTTTCCAATTAAGTGTTAAGTGCAATATTTTGTTTCTAATAAATGTTACTTGCCATAAAATTTGCACTGTCTTAATAGATCATTTAATAACGCTGTGGCAAAACTACCAGAGCTCCAATTTGTGACAAACGTCTATGCAGGTATTTAACACACTACCAAAGCATCTTCAAAAGGTTTTTAGAATTATGTGAAAGTTGGACAAAAGGAAGCACCTGCGAAGATTATATTACCATCTATGTGAAGTAAAAACACACTATGTAACATGTTGGAATTTAGAATACTACTATAAAAATAAATTTCAGAAGTAATCATATGCTCACTGGGGATATTTTTTACTGTTCAACAAGCATTCTATATGCTCATGGCACATTAGCTATATTTGTTCTCTTTCAAACTTATGCCAACATATGAACAAAATATATTTTTCTAACATACAGGGGCTATGCTAAAGATGTGAAATATCAACTAGTTTTCCTATTGTTCTCTATTTACATGGCTCTTTGCATGTCATCCATCTTGGAATATTCGCCAACCTGTTTTCCAAAGCACCTGAAGGTAGGACAAGAGGCAATGGGTGGAAACTAATCAATGAGAGAAGCAGAACTAAGGAGAAATTTTCTGATAGAGCAATTCATCAGATGCCCCAAGAGATTGGACAACCATTTGTCAGAAATGGTATAGGGCTCCCTGCCTGAGCAGGGAATTAGACCTCCAAGGTCCCTTCCAACTTTGTTATTCTGCCATATAATTTGAGATGAGATTAAAATAAATTCTGTATTCTCAAACGCAGCAATCTGTTGATGGAAAGAATGACACTGATGAGGCAGGAACCAGTAATTCAGAAGCAAAGCAGAACTGTTATGTTAACACTGGGCAGGTTTCTCCCAACATTGGCCCTATAAGAAACATGTCCAAATTTCTTTTGTCTCAAAAAATAAGGAGGAGAAGGTCTAGAATTTAAACCCTGGAGCACACATACTATAAGCTTCTATTTCTGTGTTCTGCAGTAGGTAAATCTTCTGTGTAGATATGATTTATTTTTCATCAGCAATAAAACAACATTTAGTGATAGTGTATTTGTGAGTTTCTGTACGAAGCAAGTTCCTGAATTTAGGAAACTAGAGAGTTGAGATTTATTGCCACACCTAGTGAGAAGAACAGTTGGGAGCAAAGGTGTTTTTTATGCTTCATAAAATTCTGGACAAGGTGAACACCTAGAAATCCAAGATGAATTCTACCCCTCAAAAAAACCATATTGGGGGTTGATAGGCAGTTTGATTTATGTTGGAAATTTTATGAGTTAGCTGAGATATGACACATTGTTTTTTAATTTTTTAAAGATTAGATTCACAAGTTTTCTTCTTTAGCATTTCCTGTACTTGTGATGTACTCTTTGCATGATAACATGGTGGTTCACCAATCCACCCTAAAAGCAGAAATAAAAATAAAAGAGACATAACCTGTTCATTAATCCTTATTTAGACCACACAGAGGATAAGGTGGGGTTTTTTTTAAATTAATTTGACCCAGTGGTGGGATTCAAATTTTTTTACTACTGGTTCTGTGGGCATTGCTTGGTGGGTGTGGCATGGCTTGGTGGGTGTGGCAGGGGAGGATACTGCAAAATCCCATTCCCTCCCCACCCCCAACTAACCTACTTTCCAGCTCCGTTCTCCTGGGCAGGGCAACAGGAGGCAGAGAATAGATGGGGCGGGGCCAGCCAGAGGTGGTATTTGCCAGGCTTCACACCAGCGCAATGCAGGTAAGGGGGTGATGGTGGTGGTGATTCCACGTGCATGCTCAGGGGGCATGGGGGCGGGGAGCACACATTGCATTCTGGGTGCTGGCACGCAAGTGCGTGCTCAGTCGTGTGCATGCAATTTTTGGCCCAGGAGCCCAAAAAAGTTAGCCACCACTGAAATAGAACATATAAGTGTCTCAATGCAAGGTGCTTAGTGAAAACATAACTTAGTTTTCTTTTAATTGCTTGTTCCCAGATGTGTGCCCCCCCCTCAAAAAACTTTCTTAGCCAAAATAGTTGTCTAGTAATTCTGGAACTATAGTATCAACTGTTCAGAAAAGCAATAGCTGAAAATGAGAAATTAGAACAGAATGCATAAAAAATACATAAAGTTCATCAGATTTATGTGAGTCATGAACTGCTGTCCAAAATACCTTTTCATATATGCAAAATTCAGTATTCAAAAACACATTGTTGCAATTCTTACTTTTCAAAAGACTAATTTCTAGAATATAAATTATGACATTTGCTTTTTGTAACACACTCTCATGTTTCCACTTCCACCATCAAACTGACTCATGATTTACAAACAGTCAGAACACATTTGTTGACTTTCTTGCAGTTCAATTTATAGCACCTTCCTGGCGCTCCACAAATGATCAAGGCTTCAATTTGCCTCCAACTGAGTATATTCAATTTGTTTCTTGTTTGGGGTGATAATTATATTGCAGTTCAAACTGAATGTAGCCTCATCGTCTTGAGCAATGCCTATTCTCTGTATTTCAATAGTATCACTGCAGTTGCAACTGTCTGGCTTATTTCCAATACTTGCAAAACCAAAATTTAAAAAGTGCCACGCACAGCTAACCATAATTCAAACTGAGAAACATAATCCAAATAACAGTGTTTCACAAAATGGACACAATAAAGCAAACAACAACAAAAAAACCAGGGTTGGTTTTTTTTTTTTTTTTTTTTTGAAATTATATCAAATTTGAAACAGAATTTTTGGAAAATAGTTGGCAAAGATAAATGGTTTGGCAAATATAAAATGGGCAACATTCATTGCTGTAATACTTTCATTTTTGACATTGCATAGTAGTTTGCCTGAAAATATACAACTTTTGATATTGGATTTTCCCTTCCAGCTATAAGCAATAATTTAGTTCTGGACAGAAATATCAATTCTGATCACTTTCCTAGGTAGAACCAATCTGAAAAGGTATTTTGCATGCTGGGTCAACCCTAACATGAGGTAGATGAGGTGGCTTCATCCACATTATTGGATGAAATAATTAAGGGGAGAAAATTGTCTTTTTACTCTCGGATTCTGCCTCATGGCTGACTCTAGGAAGTATATATCATGAATTGGCTGGTAGAGGATATCAATTCTTGTTCCACCTCAAATATTAAATGCTTGAGGCTATCTCTAACCCTTAGGAATGTTGCAGTTTAGGTAGAATTGAAAAAATGTGTGACTTTCTAAATGCTGCTGAATTGTAACTCCCAAGATCCATTGCTTCTGGCTATGATGATTGGGGGAACAGTGAATCTTAACTTTGTAACATGCTCGATTGTTGTACAAGAAGTGCCAGTGCCATAATCTGGGGTAATACTCCCTTTGAAGTTAATCATCATGTAATATCATGGTTATTGCATTTTTGTTGCAAAAATCCATATGACCACAAAAGGGCAACAAGTTTTTTTATCTCTCTTTTCTGCCCACTTCTGATTACATAATCATGACAGTTAGATATTGCAGCCTTTAAAACTTGCTAAAATAGTTTTCATTCAAAACATAAACTAAATCCTAGTGTATGTAATAATAAAATACCTCCAATGGTTCTCCATATATACTCATAGCAACTTGTTACTCATAGCATATTTTTAGTTTCATAATGGACTCAACATTAGGTGTGTGCCACAGGAATGTCAAGATAACAGGTGTAACTGCATGATTGAAACCCTACTACTTTCTACATTTATGCAACATGTGTTAAAAAGTGGGCAGGGAGTTGATAAAGTACTCATACCATCTGCATCGTGGTTGTTTTAACCTCTCTGCAAGTGGCCTTTTCTGCAGGCTTCTTGTTCATGCTTA
Source organism: Notechis scutatus (assembly GCF_049901735.1). Classification (NCBI taxonomy): domain Eukaryota; kingdom Metazoa; phylum Chordata; class Lepidosauria; order Squamata; family Elapidae; genus Notechis; species Notechis scutatus. The sequence continues at coordinate 71,689,530 of NC_142009.1, read as the reverse complement.
ATTTAATCACAAATTTGTTTAGTTAACTTCATTCCCTGCATGTGATCAACACACTGAATTGTTATCTTAAATTCATAGAACATACTAGGTTAAAGTACTGGCTAAACTGTGTTCAGCACATCACACAAACATAGTTACTATCAACAAGAGATCAAGAAATTTCATTTCTGGTTATCACACATTTTCCCCCCAGCTTTGATCAATTGAAAGAATAAGCTTCAAGGTAATATAAGAAATATACAATAAAAGATACTGTGTAACATTCTGATTCTTTAGCAACCAAAAACAAGCACGGAATGCAATACACACAAAAAGAAGATTTCAGTTTGTTTTGTAATGACTGAAATTAATTAAAGTGGTACCAGAGCTAATAATATAAAATATACCATAAAAGTAAAGATAAAGGTTTCCCCTGCCCAGTCATTTCTAACTCTAGGGGGTGGTGCTCATCTTTTTTTCCTAGCTGAGCCAATGTTGTCTGAAGACATTTCTGTGATTATGTGGCCAGCAGGACTGTAGATCGAGGTGCATGGAATGCTGTTACCTTCCCACCAAAGTAGTACCTATTTATCTGCTCACATTTGCAAACTTTCAAACTATTTGGTGGGCAAGAGCTGGAGCAAGTAACGGGAGTTCACCCTGTCATGCAGCACTTGGGTATTGAACCCAAGCTGCTCAGTGCCCACTCAGTGAGTTTAACTACTGAGCCATCATACCACCATGATGTACCATAGCTGTACTGTTTCATGAAATATGGGTGGATTACTTGCTTAGGGTTTTTTGGGGAATGTGGGATATCAGTTAATTTTTATTGGGACCCATATTCAAAGAGGCTAAGGCTGCCAGATCTAGGCCGTAAAAATTGAATGACTGCTAAATTATACCAAGAATTATCTGAATCTCTTTCCTGCTTCTTAGTGATCATCCATAATTTTGAAATGATAAGATATAGAAAATGTTTAACCTTTTTTTATTCTGCAATTCATTATCACCTTGTCATAATGAATTGTGTATATTCTCATCATACAATAAGATATATTGTTAGGAAATAACAATCAAACACCCAACATGGCCAGATAACACACTAAACAATGAGTAGAGTAGAGTAGAGTAGAGTAGAATAGAATAGAATAGAATAGAATAGAATAGAATAGAATAGAATAGAATAGAATAGAATAGAATAGAATGCTTTATTGGCCAAGTATAATTGGACACAAAGAATTTGCCTCTGGTCCATTATTCTACTCTATTCACTAAAAAAGGTATTAAATTAAATATGATCCACTGGAAATGAAAATGGCAGCACATTCCAGGATTCTGTCAAGAATACCCACTTCACATTCAAAAGCAGTAAGAACCCAATAATAGACAAAGAGTCTCTTGTATCAGAAGATATTCAATGAGCTAATGGAAAAGAAAAGAGAGCAAATGTAGGTGGCCTTCATGCATACGATGGGCTGAATAAAAGCTAAAAGTACAACCTTCTGTTGATATGCCAAGAGCCAAAAAGAAAGCATAACACTGCAAAAATATATATAATATTAGCATGTGAAATGCCAGAACCATTAACCAAGGGGATGTCAGAACAGAAATATCAAAATTAATATTGAGGTTTAAGGAAGGTGTTAATATTGATGTTTAAGGTGAACTGAAATGGACTGAAATGGGTCATGTCACATTAGAGGAGCATCAGGTCTTCTATTGTGGTAAAGAAAAATGATAGGAAAAATGGAATAGCTATCATTATACAAAACAGGTGTTGAAGTCAGTATTTAGAAATAAACCAAATAGTGATTGAATCCAAGGAAAGTTAATCACAAATCTATGCTTTAACCACAGATGCATAAGAAATAAAAGTTGAACAATTCCACAGCAGCTTGTCATGTTTTGACAAACTGCTTTCTCCATTATACTAAGTACAGGAAGCTTAAAATATTAAAGTTGGAAATATAATAGCATCTGGAATAACAGGAAAAAAATTAGCCTTGCTGTATGAAACAACATATGAGACAGACTAATAGAGTTTTGCCAAGATAATTCAATGTACCTTCTTCCAATGACTTAAAAGATTCGGAGAACAGCAGAAGACACAAGGAGTTGTATCAAAGTAAGAAACTGAAAGAAATTGAGAATAACAATTGAATGGGAAGGATGAGAGATTTATTTCAGAACAATACAGAAATCAAGAGAGATTATTATGCAAAAATGGACAAGATAAAAGACAAAGACCTGGTAAGAAAAAAAGAATAAAGAGATAATGCATCAATGTTAGTGTGTCTATGGATGAAATACCAAGAGAATTATTTAAGGCCTTGCAAGATTATGAAACATGCTACATGAATGTTACACGTAGATATGCATAGCAGTAACCAAAGGACTGGGAAAAGATATGTTGCAGTACAAAAAGGAAATAGTGGTAAAGAATGCTCAAATGACCAAACAATTACACTGATCTCATGTGCTAGTAAGAATTATACAATTCATTGTTGTGTAATCCAACCATACACAGAACCAGAACTGCTAGGTGTACAAGTGGATCAGAGGTGGTATTCAGCAAGTTCTGACTAGTTCTGGAGAACCAGTAGAGGAAATTTTGAGTAGTTTGGAGAACCGGAAATACCACCTCTGACTGGCCCCGCCCCCATCTATTCTCTGCCTCCCAAGTCCCAGATGATCAGTTGGGTCTTCTTTTGTTGCCCTGCACAGGAGAACTGATCTGGAAAGCAGGTTAGTGGGATGGGAAGGGAATGGGATTTTGCAGTAACCTTCCCCCAGGAGTGGGGAGGGAATGGAGGTTTTACAGTATCCTTCCCCTGCCACACCCACCATGCCACACCCACCAAGCCACACCATGTCCACCAAGCCACACCCATAGAACCAGTAGTAAAAAAAATTTGAACCCCACCACTGAAATGGATTCAGAAGCAGCAGAGTCAGAAGCATCCAATGAACAATAAAAAGCACCAAAAAGAAGGCTATTTTTGTTTTATTGATTATAGATTTTTTTAAAATGATGGTTAAAGTTGAATTTTCCATGGCACAACCTTTGCCTCTTGACAAATGTATATAATGATAAAGAAACTGTGAGAATGTAATTTGGAGCAATTAAAAGATACAGAATAAGGAAAGGAATATACCAGAGCTTATAGAATCACCTTTCCTTAGATAGCTGAAATACAGCTTATATCATGATAAATGCTGGACTGGAAGCAATAAAAATTGAAATAAAAATTTCTGGGAGATACATCACCAGTCTCAGATATGCTGGAAACAATGAAAATGTGAGAATTATCTTGCTGAAGGTGAAAATAAGAGTGCTAACACTCAGTGTGGTAATGTGTGTACTGCTGATTTTTTTTTTTTAAAAAAACCCAGTATTTATTTATTTACTATTACTTACATGCCAGTCCTATCCAGAACTACTGTGAGCACCTTACATTTTCCTACTATAGTGAGGAAGTCTTTAAAAAGTCAAATAAAAAAGGTGAAAGGCAGATACCAGTCTTTTTGAAATAAACGAATAATGGATGACCTGACTTACTACGCTCTCACATCCCGGAGTGCTTCATGTTAGGTTTGGATGAAGCCTGGAGAAAGCAAAAGCAGAGAATATTACATCTTGGTTTGCAAATAGATTGAACTCCTCTCACATCTGCTACCATGAGCTTGCACACTTCTTCTTTTTTTACAATTATACTCCTAGTGTGCTAATCTTATTATATACAAAATTATCTATTTAAGTGTACTTAATGCTATATCTATGAGTGTGAAAGATACTATTTTCAGTACCAAACAAGTGTACAAATTTCCACTATCATTAGTGACCCAAGTGTAATTATAAGAACCCAAAGAAACAAAGTTGACAGATGCTCCTGGCCAAATGATGTCCATTGGATCACAAAGTATTGGAAGTGATCAAGCTATTGAACAACAGCTCTACTATAACCTTGAATTGTCCTTCCCACGCCTTTTTGTTAAGCTTAATTGTAGTACAATTGATTTCTATTAAATAGCAGGGAAGAGTAGACAAAATATTATTATGCAAAAAATGTTGCAAAACCACATTGGTAAGTGTTTAAAAGAAATTGTGAACAATAAAAATACAAATGATTAGCATTGTATTGATGGTTAGATGACTAATAGTGCTTCCTGCATAGAGAATAAATTATTGTCTTTATTAAAATATGGAGAAGTTGACCTTGACATGCTTTGATTTTTAGTCTTTGATTTTTAAATACGTTTTATGTACCTTTTAAAGAAAAGTATCTATTGCTGGTTAAGAAAGAAAATCTCAAATGCTTTGATGAGCGCAGGGGGAAAAAACCCAAACCAAATCATTTTTTGGAAAATTTGGGGTTGTTTTCTGTACATGCTTACCTGGTAGCGTGTTCCATTGGACCCAGTTCTTCCCCAAGCGTACATAGGATTTCATAGTCAACCACTTTATAAATAATTTTAATCCACCATTGTGCTTCATTCATTACAAAGGTTAGTTGGCAATGCTTGTTTGGAGAATTGTTATTTAATTTGGCCTTGTAATATTTAGTAATTTTGTAATAGCAGCTGCTTAATTTCATTCTGTTAACACAGGAAAATGGCATCTCCAATTAAATGTGAACTGTGACCTGAGAAAATCAAGTGCTTTAAAAAAAGCCTTGTATTACATACTGAGTACATAGTAACAACTGCCAAAGAGGTAGCACTAAGTACTTAGGAAAAGAGAAAATATGAACAAAATGTTAGCACGTTGAACATCTGTCCTCTATCATTCTTCAGAGATCCTTATTCTCAGTTTTTGTGCCCAATGGAATATAAGTCCTGATGGCCCCCTTATTCAGCCAAGCTCCTCCTCCTCCTCCTCCTCACTATTATTATTTACTATATTCATTAAACATGAAACTCAGTCAACTGAACATTCAAAAATGCATCATAAATGCCATTGACTGGTGTTAATGGTTGATATTGGTTGCTGCCAGCATCCTAAGTATCAACCAAGTATCTTCTTAAGATGTACAATGTTCCAAGTAGAGCAGTTTTTTGCAGTTCTGCTGTTGTTATTGCAGGAATTATTAATATTCTTCTTCTTTCTTTTCCCTTTTGCAACTGGGAAGGGATGTGCTAGCAGGGAATAAAGGAGGAGGAGTTTTACATGAGTAGAAAAATGGTTCATAAGTTCCTTAAAACAATGGGACATTATTTCTGTTAAGGGTTTTTTTGGTCTGTATGTCTTGAATGAAATACAGACACTGAGGCAGAGTAGGATTGATCTACAAATTGAACAACAAAACCTCTGATAAATGCCAGCAATGTGCTATCTTTGCATTTGTTTATTTACTATCTCAGAAGGGTGGTTATTCAAGTGTAGAATTGTAAAGAGCTTTAACCAGAAATCTACATCCATTTAAAATTCTTAGATTGAGGTAGCACATCAATCAAATGGTTCTGCAAGCCTCTTCCTTCTGCCTTCTAGTCTTCCACCCAGATGAATAATTATGCAAAAACATAGAAAGGTGTTGGGAAAAAATGGGCATGCATTTCAGGGTGGAAGACACAAATAGATAAACCAGTTGTAGTATTTATTAAAAGCAACAATTAATTTTGTCACTGTACCGGACTCCAACAAGCAGGATCAATATTTCAATAGCTTAGGCACTGACACAATGCTCTTATCATTTCTGTGCCTTTGTAAAGCTTTCAGTAAATGTGGGAAAGTGGCACAGAAATATCTCTAAAGGCAATTAGCAGACCAAGTGAGAGATTTAGCAAACACTAGACAAAGGAATTTGCAAATAAAGTTTCACTGATATCAAGAATTTGCTTCAGCTAAAACTAATATATCTAGGAATACATGCTTAGAATTCCAATGATATCTTGTTTTAATCCAATTAATCAGTCTTAGAACACGCCTACATGGTTCTTGTTTAGAACATAGCCGATTGGTATTAGTGAGACAATGACATTTAGTTATAAATACAGAAAATACAATATCTTTGGTAACCACAGCAAATTAATACCAATGACTTTTTGTAATACTGTTATTTCTCAACACATTTTTATTTATTTAATCCATTTACATGACTCACCTTCCAAAACAATATTAAAAGTAATATTAAAAGTAAATAAAAAAAACAAATATAAATACAAATACAAAAAACATTGCAAGTGAGGAAAAAAAAACAGCCATTAATACAACTAAGGGATGTGTTCCATCACACATCTTGGAACCCAAACCTAAGCACATGAGTTTCTTTGCATATCCAGGGATACAGACTTGAGCACAGAAGCAAGTTTTTAAGGCCTTATGAAACACCAATAGGATTAATCCCAGTTGGATCTCTAAAGGATGCTGTTCCAGAAAACATCGTGTCAGTCAAAGTTTTCCTTCTGGTCTCTGTCAAACAATAATCTTTACCTGTTTGTACATAGAGCATAGTTTTCCTATTGGATTGGATAGGACAGTGCAAATAAGAGACAGTTCCATAAGTAAAACAGCTCTGAGCCATGAAAAATTTTGTGACTAACCAGCACCTTGAATTGCACTAGAAACACACTTGTAGTTAATGCAGCTCATGGGAATGGGGTCACATGTGCTGTATCACTGCCCACTCCACAAGCTGGAGCAATCCCATATTGCAGTAGTTCAAACAGGAGGTGAATGGGAGTCAGGCCTCTTGCTCCAAGAACAACTGATGCACAACCCAAAGCCCTTGTAGCCACAGCTGTCACTTGCTGGTCAAACAGGTGACCTGTGAGTCCAGGAAGTCCAACCAACCCCAACCCCAACCAACACCAAAGGTGAAAGATCCACAGAATCAGCAGGTCAAAACCCAAAGCTAACTTAGTCTTGTTTGGATTGAACTGAAGCCTGCTGCACCCCATCAGGACCTCCACAACCTGTATTCCGCTATACTGAAGTCTGTGAGCTAAAGAAACTGACTTAGAAAAAAGTGACTAGATGCCAAAAATCATCAACGTGTTTCTTCTTAAATACAGCATATGGTACTATTTGCATCTTAACAGTGTTCATTGCAACTACAGTGTATTATTAACACATTTCTTTTCCCACATTAGAAAGAAGAAAACAAGCTGGAAAAAGATTTTGAAAATAAATGGAATGAGTAATTTACACACTTACTTCCAACTGTTCTGTTCTGAAACTATGGTTGATAGTAGTTTTCTGGAGAGTGGGGTGTTTTTGTTTTTTTGTTTTTGTAATTATGAAGGCTTTGGCTTTAAAAGGCAGTTGCTTAGAGCATCTAACTTTGTGTAAGAGTGCCATTTTCAAACTTCTGGACTTGAAGTAAGAAATGCCAAGCGTATCTGTCTTACTGCTTCTGGATCCTACAAATGATTTGAAAATATTAATATATGACATTTCAGAGAAATAGTTTACTTTTAAAGAGATTCACTTGAACTGTTACCGCAAACTAAAACTTCAGATGGATTCAGGATACTGGGTTAGGTTCCTTTGTATCACTTTGAAGAGTTACAAAGGCAATGTGGCAGTTTAATGAACTTTCTGTTTCCCCCCAAATTGCAGAATATTGCAAATAGTTGCAACTTTCTTTCTACATACTGACCAATCTGAAGGAGGATTGAGTGGTATAATGGCATGGCTAATTGTCCACTGAAGCTTCTCATTTCTGCAATTCTGCCCATCAGAGCCCTTGAGCCCTTATTGATTCTGAAATTTAGGTCTCATTCCTCTGCTAGCATTTGTTAAAATAATTTCATTTGGAGGGAAGATTGAGAAAAAGAAACACTAAGATTTATCCGGCTGCTGTTTAAAACCTGGTTTGCTCTTTCATGTTTCATCTGTTGTGTTTTTCCAAATTCATCTTCTTTTATCTTGCCTTCCCAGTTGCTTCACTGACCAGCCAAGATGACATAAACTAGGACATGTAAGGATTTTTAGCTAATTCTGCCTACAAATAAGTTTCAGAGAGAAATATTTTAACACCAAAAGCTAAATTAGAACCTTTCTCTGACATATTGCTTGGTTGGCTGGATTACTTGAGCAAGAAAAAAATTGGGGGAATTAAAATGTGGTGTAATGTTTGGAGGTGCTGGGCCAAATGCAGGGACATCCAAGTTCTAGTTCTCTCTTAAGCGCAGGAGTTAGCTGGGTGATCTGGGCCCGTCATTCTTTCTCAGCTAGGAAGTCAAAATACATTTGTTTACCATCCACTGGACCAGTGTGGTTGATTAGGGTCCATGTAGTTAAATGAAAACCTTTTTATCCAACAATGAATTGATTTGGGATAATATAACAACAACAATTTATTTTGAGGGGGAACTGATTGCAGGTTACATGTTAGGTGCAAATAACCAGGAACAAAGCATTTCAAGTTTAGTTCATGTTATATATATATATATATATACACAAAGAATCTTATCTAACAGTCAAAGCAAATTGGTGCTAGATAAGAATCAATGAATTCACAGGGGGCTGGACTTAGGCCTCTTGTGGGAGTAGAGTGATTCCAGACCCCACCCTCGGGCAGGGGTGGGATTCAAATTGTTTAGCAACCAGTTCTGTGGGCATGGCTTAGTTGGTAGGCGTAGCTTGGTGGTCATGTGACTGGGTGGATGTGGCTTGGTGGTCATGTTATTGGCTGGGCGTGGCCAACTCAATATCACTCACATTGAGGCACGCATCTCCTCGCCAAGCCTCTCATGACTGTGGGGATGCTGCAACAGTCGTAAGTGTGAAAAATGGTCATAAGTCACTTTTTTCAGTGCCATTGTAACTTTGAATGGTCACTCCACACAAGCAAAGTACCAGCAAAGGAGGGGACAAAAACTCCAGAGAAGTTCCTGAGACAGGAAGTCTAGTCCTGCCAAGAATGTAATAAGGGTTAACGGAGAGGCAGTTTCTGTAAGCAACACCAGAATGTTTCCTTCCTGCCTTCCTTACAGGATTAGGCCAGTAATTTCTTCTAACAACCGGTTCTCTGAACTGCTTAGAATGTTAACAACCAGTTCTAGCGAATAGGTGAGAACTGGTAGAATCCCACCCCTGCCCTCAGCCTCTACTTTATCATCTCGTACATTACTTACTACATTGTCTGTTTCCCTTTTAAGTTAAGTAATACTTTGGGGTATACCTAAAAAAAAATGAGCAAGACAATCTATTTAAATGTTCAAATGTCCAAAAGCTATACCTAGAATTTAACAATCACAGCTTCTCACATCCAAGTATTTCTAGTATAACTTTCAGCATAACTTCTAGTGCCATTAACTTCCCTGGGAAAAAATGAGCTCATTGAAATCAATACATCTTTCCTGGGTTTAATTTTGTATGGATCATACCTCTGGTAAAAGCAGTTCTGGGACCTTTTTTTAGAATGTTTTTGTAATCCAGTTATATAAACTTTTATTAAATCTATTTTTTATTTGTATATATTATGCTTTAAAAACTTACATAGAGAGAATGACTTTCTCTTACAAAGAATAGTCTTTGGTATTTCCAGGGCTTCATTGTAGTCCAAATATCTGCAGTAATAAAGGAAATAATTGGAAAATCATTGGAAATGTTCTTGTCCTGATCCAAAATATCTTACTTATCACATCACAAAGAAAATTAAATAGCCTGCTACAGCATTCATAAGACATCTGTTGTGAAAAATCAGAACAATTTCCTTTTGCAGCTGACTCTGTTTAGCTGCCCAAGTTATAATAATGATCAGACAAAGTCTTTAATAGATAATTTCTCATTTTCTTCTCAATCTTTTCCTCTCTCTGTCTCTCCACCATAGATATTACAAGGATTTTTGAATATGATTTTGTAAGTGACATTAATACTTAAGTCTTATTTTCACTGTACTGGTTCCAGCAAATGTCCCATGCAGGGCAAAAGGCTTTGTTGGTAGGCTTCTAAAAGGTTTTATATCTAGTGTAACTTCTAAGCTGGATGAATGAAAGAGATGATTTTTTTCACTGAAGAGTTCTGATAAGAACAGGTATAAAAATCTATGCTTTATTCTGACTGTCTGTAGAAGGTTGGTTTCTTTCACCCCTTTCTTTTAGGCAATGAAATGATTCCCTGAGGTCTTGGGATTCTGTTTCAACTCAATTTATTATTGATCTTCCTTTTGTTTAGGGTTATAGGATTGTTTTTGTGATAGTGGATGGCTTTTTTATTTTTTGCAAGGGCCTTCTGTTAGCTCAGGAGATCGCACAGCTTTTTCAACACCATGATTTAAGTACACAGCTTAACCAATCATCATGGATCACAAATTATATCCAGGTTTTGGAAGGTCGAGTATTAAACATTCAGATTCATTTGTCATTAGATATTTAATATCCCAGCTATCGAAATTCAGATGTATTTGCCATCTTTGCATCATCTAACCTCTAATGGAGAAAATGAATCAACTATTATGGTATACTTACACTCATTTAGTAACTGGGTTTTGTTTCAATGACTAGGTCATTGAGCAAAATGGTTGCTAAGTGAACACATGAGAGAGATGGTGATGAATATAACTGGTTACTGCTGTCTCATTGTGCAACTACACCAGTGTAACTCTTACTCTGGCATGCATTGTTGTCAGGCACATGAAATGCAGTTGGAAATAGATGATTCTATTTGCGAATGACCACTAACTGAGGTAGTCTCCAAACAAGGAATGGGTGCACTTGAGATGCTATGTCAATTGTTAGAACAGCAGTTGGACAAACTATTGCCTCTTGCAGAATTTGCCTGTAGCAACTTAATTTTATTCACAACAGTATAAAACAGTTAGAAGGAACCTTGGAGGTCTTCAAGTCCAACCCCCTACTCAGGCAGGAAACCCTATACCATTTCAGACAAATGATTGTCCAATGTCTTCTTTAAAACTTTCAGTGTTGGAGAATTCACAACTTCTGGAGGCAAGTTGTTCCACTGATTCATTGTTCTAACTGTCAGGAAATTTCTTCTTAGTTCTAGGTTGCTTCTCTCCTTGGTTAGTTTCCATTCATTGCTTCTTGCCCTGTTCTCTTATGCTTTGGAATATAACCACCTCTTCTTTGTGGCAACCCCTTAGATATTAAAACGCTGCTATTATGTCACCCCTAGTCCTTCTTTTCATTAAACTCCAATAGCAATTCCACAAGCATATCTCCCTTTCAGGTGGTATATGGCTACAACCCCCAAATTTTTCCTCTCCACTGCTCCTCGTGCCAAAGCAGGTGAGATAGGAACAGCAGATTTGACAAAGACTACTTAGAAATGTACCACATCTGCACACCGGCAGAGGCCACCAAAATTTCAGTGGAGGATTTAATGTCTTTTTCCTACATTTTTACATTCTGCCTGTCCAACTAATAAGCTGGACTCAAAGGTCATTGTCTGCTTCCCAGAAAATTAATCCGGTGGTCTTTCACTGGAGACTTAGCCAATTTTCTATTGGTTTCTGCTTGTTTGAGGAGGCTTCTTTGAGGAATCACTTATGTCTTGTGTTCTAAAACATTCCCTGTGCTTCAGTGGTGGGATTCAAAAAAATTTACTACCAGTTCTGTGGGCATGGCTTGGTGGGCTTGGCTTGGCTTGGTGGGCATGGCTTGGTGGGCATGGCAGGGGAAGGATACTGTAAAATCTTCATTCCTACCCCACTTCAGGGGAAGGATATTGTAAAATCTCCATCCCCACCCCAGTCCAGGGGAAGGATACTGCGAAATCTCCATTCCTACTCCACTCCTGGGGGAAGGTTACTGCAAAATCCCATTCTCTCCCCACCCCACTAACTTGATTTCCAGCTCTGTTTTCCTGGGCAGGGCAACAAAAGAAGACCCAGCCAATCATCTGGGACTTGGGAGGCAGAGAATAGATGGGACAGGGCCAGTCAGAAGTGGTATTTGCCAGTTCTCTGAACTACTCAACATTTCCTCTCCAGTTCTCTAGAACTGGTCAGAACCTGCTGAATACCACCTCTGCTGTGCTCCCCTCACTCAACCCTCAGTTTCTGGTGGGTAGCAAAGAAGAATAAAATGCAATGTAGATTGGAATATAGATGCCCAAGGAGAAGTTTGGAATATCTTATTCACTGTAAAGTCTACTCTGAATCTAAGAGGTCATAGGACAGTATAACAGAACTCCATGACCTATATCTGATATACCAACTGCATCTGAAACTTCCACAGAAGCCCCTCCTTGTGATCTACCACCACTATCAAGAGACAATGAACCTCAGAATGAAAAAGACTCTGTGCTTCCCATCATGATTATTTTTCTAAAACTGGTTGTTGTGCGGCAAGGAAGGTGAGGGGCTATTAAGCTATGTGGCAAAACGTATTTGTTGATCTTTGGGAAATGTCAATAGCAACAGTACTTAGACTTATATGCCACTTCATGGTGCTTTACAGCCTTCTCTAAATGGTTTACAGAGTCAGCATATTGTTCCCACCAATCTGGGTCCTCATTTTACCAATCTCAGAAGGATGGAAGGCTGAGTCAATGTTGAATTCATCAAAGTAGAATTCCTGGCTGTGGAAAGAATTAGCTTGCAATACTGCAGTCTAATCACTGTGCCACCAGATTAGATTAACAGAGTTGGAAGGGACCTTGTAGACCATATAGTCCAAGGGTTACCAACCTTTTGGATCTCAGGGACCACTAAATTCATAATTTTAAATCCCGTGGACCACTAATATGATCTGCTTAATGACCAGCTGGGTGGGCATGGCTAGGTGTGCATGTGACTGGGTAGGCATGGCCAACTCAATGTCACTCACATTGAGGGATGCCTCGCTGGCATCTACTCGGCCCTCCCCTCCCAGCCACTCCTCGCCTACCTGCCCTGGCTTCTTAGGGCTCCAACAGGAAGCAGTTGTTGGATCTAAGCAGCCACCATGAGAAAGAGTTGGCAAAACAGCTGGCTCAGTTCAATTGGAGCTGTCAGAGAAAGGGTTAGCAGAAGCACCTCACTGAGGACTATGAGCAGAGGAAAGACCTGGAGGCGTGCAAGGCCTGGAGCGGTGCCTGGAGCGAGCTGATATGGTCAGCCAGTTCCAGGTCATGATGCAGTCCCACTGGAATGAGGCCCTTCGACTGTTCACCATCAGCGGCACTGTCTCCCAGCCTTTACCCAAATCCCCACACCAGGAGGCTGAAGCAGACCCCTAGTCAGAATTTCTGCCCCCCTCCAACCAGCACAAGAACACCCTGAAAGGGGAGACTCTGCAGCAACACAAACATTCATTGCACGTATCTGGCCCAGGGGCCATAGTTTGAGGACCCCTGATATAGTGCAATATAAAAAATGCAAATAATTTTTCTGTAGACCACCAAAATTTTCTCACAGACCACCACTGCTCCACAGACCACCAGTTGGTGACTGCTGATCTAGTCCAACTTCACGTCCAAGCAGGAGACCCTATACCATTTCTGACAAATGGCAGTTCAATCTCTTCTTGAAAGGCTCAAGTGATGAAACTCCCACAACTTCTGAAGGCAAGCTGTTCCATTGGCTGATTGTTCTCACTGTCAGAAAATGAGTTTGAGTAATTTACAATAGGGAAATAGCTGTGGACATCTTACATGTGGGAGAGGAAAGTGATTTTGACAGGCATGGTGATATGGAGGAATGCAGAGATAGTTTACCAAGGAATGCATGAACCATGAGCAAAACTCTGACAAATTTTAAAAAGAGAATATAAAGGAAAACAAAGTCCTGGAAATGGAATGGATGTGAGAAAGAGATTAAAATCACCCTGCTTTACCTCTATATGGTGTAAAAGGCAACAAAGGGAAACTCTAGCAGCCCCTCAAAAATCCTGTTATTTTATTAAATAACAGTAAGGCTGTTTCAGTAGTTCTTGCAAAGTCTGCCTCCTGACTTGGCTTCCCTTGAAGGATTGATAGTGGGGGGATCAGAAGAGAAAGTTGCTTGAAAGAAAAATAGTTGGAATGGGGTGCCATTTGAGGCTAATCATACTGGCTAAAATATTAATATCGGGCTTGGCCAATGATATGTGTAGTTCAACTGAATTTTTATATTTATTATTTTGTATTAAAACCTAACTAAAAGGAAGTTTTAGAACTGTTTATATTGTACACCAAGCAATGCTATTTATAATCAATACAAATCCCATCCAAATTCATTTTTAAAAATAACATCAGAATTAGCTATATAAATAAGGTGGCTCAAGGCAATAAGAAAATATAAAGGTACTGGCAGTTGCACATTATCATGGTCATTAATATTACCTACAAAAAAATTCTCAGGGATAAATTTTATAGCAAAGAAAGCTAAACTGAACTCTGATGTTTGTCAAGTAGAGACAGCTTTTTATACAACACACACACACATCTGATATCTGAATAAGGGGAATGTTAAGTAACATCCATCTGCCTTCCGAAGCATGTTACCCAGTTCTTCCAAAGAAAACAGCTATTAAGCACAATTTTATCCATCTTGAGCAAATTCAGCAGTTTAGTCTCTTTCTGGGCATTTGTACAAATTATGTTCTGTCTTTAAGCCTGGTTCAGCTTTTGCAGCCATTCTCCTTCCTCTCCCTGTCTTCCTATCTTATGCGCATGTCTCTAACTTTATCAGTGTAAGGCAGTGGTGGCTAACCTTTTTGTGCTCCTGTGCTGAAAATTGTGCGTGTGCAATGCACGTGTGCTTGCATGCCAGCACCCAGAAAGCAATGTGCGCGGGAGGGCCCATGCCCTCTGCGCATGCACGTGTGCCCCCCGTCATGCCCTGCGCATCTCTGTGCATGCATGTACATTTCCCATGTATCCCCGCACCCCACGCATGTGCACCACATACCCAACAATCAGCTGGTGGGAGGCGGCGGGTGCACATGCACAGTTGGGGTCTTCTGGGTGACCTCTCGCATGCCGGCAGAAGTCACTCTGCATGCCACTTCTGGCACGTGTGGCATAGGTTTGCCATCACAGGTGTAAGGGGATTGGCTCTACATGGCTGAACCAGGAGTGGTATTTTCACATAGGTAATTCTAAAAGCAACCCCTGAGATTCCATTTGATAGCAATAGCACTTAGACTTATATACCACTTCACAGTGCTTTACAGCCTTCTTTCTCTAAGTGGTTTACAGAGTCAGCATATTGCCCCCAATAATCTAAAATAATCAAATACTCATTTTACCAACCTCAGAAGGATGGAAGGCTGAGTCAACCTTGAGTCTCTGGTCAGCTACAATATAAACTACTTGTTTATATTATTGCCTATTTTTCTTTGGTTACTGATATGGGAAAGGGAAAAGCATGGCAATTAAGAAACCCCAGAACAAGCTAACAACTTGCTGATAGATTAGGGTGATGTCAATTGCTATAAAACAATATTGGAAGTTACTTCAAACCTCTTTTTCCTGATCTTTCAAACCCACTTCCTCTCTTTCCTGATCTTTCAAACCCACTTCCATGCTTTCAGATATATTATAATGGCTCTTTAAATATATCCTAATATGATTAAATTTTTACTATTTTATGGGAAGTAAAAGCCTGCCAGAGATCATAATGTACTCCATGACTGCAAGTTTCCCCCATTCTTTTTATGCCAATACAAACTCCCTGCATTGTTCAGGCTAATTCTCTGAAGGCAGAGATACTGTTCAAAGTAAGATACAGAGAACTGGGTGGAAAACGCTGAATGACCCCTAGATGACAGAAATGAGGTAGCGGTTGCAGTATCTTTGGTGATTATCTAGATTTTTGCAGCCCCAATCTATTAGTTCAGTTTGGAAAAGCTTGCAGGAAAAAGAAGGGGGGGGGGGGGGGGGGGGGGGGGGGGGGGGGGGGGGGAGGGGGGGGAGTGAGGGAGTATCTAAAAAAAAGAAAAAAGCAGGGTAGTCTTTAGGGGGGGGGGGGGGGGGGGGGGGGGGGGGGGGGGGGGGGGGGGGGGGGCTGTTGCACTGCTTCTGGGACCCGGTTGCTGGAGAGTGGTATAATTGTGGTAAGCTCTTATCACCTTGAATGATGAATGTGTGCTTTGCTGATGAATATGGGGAAATAATATCTCTGCCCTTAGTCTTTGTGTTATCATTTGCAGGATTTGACAAGCTGCAAAATATAGCTTACCAATTGTCATTATTGTTGGTGCTTGGAGCTGAATGGAGTTGCTTCAGAGGATTAATTGAAGTGTTCAGCCACACTGAGGATCAAAAGGGCATTTGGACTGGTTGATTATGATGATGTAAGGGGAAAAACATGTCATTCTTCAGACAATGTTTTAATTTATTTTGCATATTACATTCCTCCCTAAAGGAAAATTTGGGATTTAAATTACAAATGTTATCCAAATAACCTTTTATAGGCTCTATATAGGTAGATGTTAGTTCAGCAAATATCTATATTGCCTTTTATATCTTCATCATCTTTCCTCACCATTGAAACTTGTGGCTCATTTCTGCCTAATAAACAAGAATTATGAACTATGTTTATATTCCATGCCAATCTTTTATCTGCCTCATGGATTGCAATTTTGCATTCTGCCCAGAATATGGACCTAAGTGAATGTAAAACTCCAAATGTAGCAAAAATATGTTGAGTTTTGTCTATGAACATATTTAGTATCATTATTTATTGTTTGGAAAAATTTAAAAACAAAGAGAAGGAAAAATACATTTACATGAATACAGTACTTATCACCTGGGCACTATTCACTTAGTCTTACCTAGCCTGCCTGGGAATCTGGCTTTGGCATTTTAAATATTCTACCTACAAACCTTTCTATGAATTCCAAACCCATTTTTATTAATTTTGTAGAAGTTAAGATATACTGTACTTAAGGGAAAAGACCAGCATCTAACTCTAAATCCAAATAAACTAATGATTTCCTTGGGATACAGACTGGCCAAGAAATAAATGTACCACTTATTTTTAATAATATAATTGTAATGTATATATCAGATAAAATAGTGATAGAACCTTACAGAATACCTTACAAAATAAAATTTATTAGAATTAGCAAAAAAAGTAAAATTTAAAACAATACTTTAATAGGAACAATAAGCTCACTTTTGCATAATTCTTGCAAAACAACTGTTTAAAATTCTTCTTCTTCTTCCACTTCTTCTCCCTTCTTCCTTCTTTCTCCTTTATAGCCACCCACTCCAAATTTTTCTAGACCACTTATAACAAATATACAAATATCAAGAAAATGTTGCAGTCTGGACAAGAAAATAACCACCACAGTCAAAAGAATGAGGTTTCATAAACAAACTAACTTCAGGCCTATGTACAAAAGCAAATTCTAAGGGCCATTCAACCACCACAGCTATCTCTGCAACATGTGAAATACTGTGAGGCTGTAAGTTGTTTTAATGCTTTTTCTACCCAACACAGTCATGCTGAGATAATAATCACAGTCATCACCCCTCCTCCCTTTCCTTCCATCATAATTCCTTTTGCAATGTGGACATCAGGTCAGATGGTCAGAGCTTTACAAAGAACTTTACAAAGAAGTCATATGACTTCTGTGATTACTCCTGTTTTGAAAGGCAAACGTGCTTTGTTGAAACATATACATATAAACAAAGCACATCCAGATCCACTGCAATGCATATAATTAATAAACCGAATGCCTGATATGTTAACATTTTAGTTGGGTGATGAGAAAAATATTCATATTTTTTTTTCTGCTGGCAAATGAGTTGTTACACAAAGCACAGTCATGAGGGTAGAGCAAGGCTGCAGAAATTAACATTATCTTTTTTTGGGACAAATTTTATTGATTTTTAAAGACATACAAAACATAGATACACAGAAACACAAAACATAAAAGCATAAAAAAATCTCTTTTCTGAAAGTTGCTTAGTCCCGGGTTAAAACTCTTGATACAGACACAAATTCAAATTCATATTCATTTTATATACCATTCCATATCTTGTTAGCATTTTCAATTTTCTATATAACTTCTCCTCTCTTTTAAATTTTCTCAATTTTGTTTTATTTATCTCCTCTCAATTCAAATCATAATATTTATTATTCTTTGTCTGTTCTATTTCCAGCTATCCATTTATCTTTCTTCTTTGAAAAAAAACTTCTCTTGTACACTAAATGGAGTATGATGCCTTTATCTCTTTCCCCTATATTTATAATACTTAATATAAAACACATAACTTACATTGGGATTCTGTCTGGTACGTTCTAAAATTATACAGTATTATCAAAACCAATACAAATCTATTCATTAATATTGATATTCATTTATGTCTTAAACATTCAACACATTATTTTTCAGTTAAATCACATACTTTTATGGGAGCACCTATTTTCCATAGTTATTCCCCCCCCCCACGTCACATATTATAAATCATTATTTCATTACAATGTTCCCCTTTCTCCTACTTCAAATCTCTCATTTCACAAAAAGTTTCACTAGAATAACATAGTCTAATCATTAATATTATCAATCATTTATATCTTAAACATTTTACCCATTTCAGTTAAATATCATGCCTTTGTGGGGACACTTATGCTTTCCAAAATTATTTCCCCCACATCACATATCTTAAATCATTGTTCCATTACAGTACTCCCCTTCTCTTAACAAAATTTTCACTAGATTATACTAAATATTTTATGCATTTTAAATTACATATTATTTCTAATTTTCTATGGTTATTTCTAAGTACAAATATAGAAATGCAATCTTATGTACCTTTCTAGAATCCCTTTTTCAATAAATTATCCATTATCTCTAAAAAACTTTTTCTTTTTTACAACTTGCTCCCCACCATTAAGGCTTCTCATCCCTTCCTTTCTCCCTTGCTTCTTCTTCTCCTTGTCCTCTTTAGCCCCTTGTCTCTCCACCTCCCTTTTATTCTGCTTTCCCCCTTTCTATTGTTTCCTAACATAATGTCCCCCTTTCACCTTATTCTTCTCTTCTTGAGTTGCTTTTCCAGATCTTAAAGTCTTCTTTTCCTTTTTCTCTTTCTTTTTCCCTTTTCCGACCAAAGTTATTTGTTCATCAAAGATGGCTTCTTCTTTGTCCCCATCATCCTGTTGCTCATTCAGCTTTACATAAGTACAAACCGCCATTTCTAAAAATTGAAAAAGAGTGCCAAGGACATCTTTCCCTTCTTTTCTTTTTCATATTTTTGGTATACAAGTTTCAGTCCATCCACAAGTGATGCCATTTAATCAGAAATAATTCTCAGAAGTTCCAAAATCACCAAACAATCCAAACAGGTTGTTTCTTTTAAATACTCTCTCCTTCTTCACTTTCTCTTTCTGGGGTTAAAGTTTAGTCACAAAATTCCCTTTAAAAAATCTCTTTTAGAAGTCTTATTGGTGTTTAGTAACTCTTTAAAAATCTAGGCAATCTTCTCCTTATTTTCAAATGCTCCAATTTCCCCACCCCCCCTCTCCCTTCCCACTCACAGCCAAGAAGATTTTTTCCTTCTGCTGTCACGTTAGGAAGGAGAGTGAAACGAAAGAAAAAAAACTTTCCCTTTTAGAATGTTCGCAGCTCGTAACTCTTACTAGGAACAATGTATCCTTAGCAGCCTTCGAGATTCAGGGCACTTTCTCTTGCCTTGTCCCAGTTGAAAGCAACTTTCATTACTCTTCCAGCTTTCTCCCTCCTGCACCTGCTTGTCCGGCTGTAGATTTCTTTGTGGCGGCCATTACTGACCACCGCTCGTCCGTCGTGGGAAAAGGGGGTTTTGCCAGCTGGGGAGGGGGTCTGCGACGCCTCCAAACCCCTTTCTGGATCCCCCCTATCTTCAGCTGCCTCTATGGGGCAGCTATATCCCCCATATCCAAACGGATCGGGGGAACCTTGACGGCAAACGCAGCAGGGATCGCGCAGTATCGCGAATCCCTGCCGCTGCCGAAACCTGCAAACCGGAAGTAGTCAGAAATTAACATTATATTAATACCACCTTTGCAGGGATAATTATTCCTCCATTTTAGGACAGATTTTAACAACTATTAGGCCATTACAATTAGATTGTTAACCCCAAAGTTATGACGGGCATTCAAATGATCCATATATCCTTATTACCTGAAATTCCTCCCCTTAAGAAGACAATGGCCACAATAGTTCCAATCATCTGTATGTTCTCAGTGTTCATCATTCTCATTGATGATGACTGGAACTATTGTGACAATGGGGTAGCAGAGTGAGTTGCAGAATCCTGGGAAAGTGGTCATGTGAATGGCACACTTGTTGAAGAAAATAAGGGCAATAATTGATTTTACATGAGTTGGGAAAGCATGAGATGAAAACTGCTGTCACTGTGGAACAGAAAGAGAAAGTGGTGATTGAACCCAAATGGAAGCATATTGGATTAGGGTTGCACCCCACTAGTTAGAGCACAGAGGGAGGTCAATTGGGATTATTGGGATAGTAGTAGATGTGTGTGCCATTAGTGTCACACAATTTTGGATGATAACTGCAAATAAATGAAGTTCATTGTTATGACATGGCTAGGGTCATTATTACTGGCTGCAGGAATATATATTTATTTATAATTTAGATTTATATGATATCACATACCTGATCTTCTGTACTGTTAGAAAGGATTTCTTTATTTGGAAAACAGACTGGTCTGAATTAATAAGTCTGCTGATAATAATGTTTGCTAACTTGCTTATAGTGTAGTGGTATATTGTAAATACAGCACGTGTTCATTTTTAAATTCAGATTTCCAGTGATCTGTCCTTTAAAACTTAGTAACTTTTCCCTGAAGACTGCTAATTATTTGAGTAAATGAAATATGTGCAACAACATGTGATGAGAATTCCCATTTTCAGAAGCAGTGTGTTCAAGGAAAAATACCAATGGAAACTTTTCTAAAGAGAGCCAGTATTCCTGGATCCAAATGCAAATGAATCAAAGTGGCTACTAGAAATATTACATTTCTAGTTCCTTAAGAGACTATTTTTAGGCCACATGAGATCTATCTTGTAAAGATGAAGTTTAGTTCTGATTTATACATCCCTATTGGAGTTACTTATTAAACTGTCACTCAGAGAATACAACTGTGGAAAACCCATTACTGACTTAATTAGATCTGTGGTACTTCCAGTTTAATAGTGGCTGGTGCCAGTATGTGGTCAAGGAAGTACGTAACTATGACACAGAAGTGGGAGAAATGAATATACTGTATTTGTCCCCTGTAACAATTTTTTCAAATGTAAGGAAAACATAACAGAAAATATTTTATATAAATATTCCATATCAGGGAAAGAGGGTCATTTTTTAAAAAAGATTATTTCAGTTCTGTCCCTCAACTACTCAGTGTTAAACTTTGTGTCCAACATGTTGTGTAAGCAGTGTATAAGCTAATATAATCCTTGATTGTATAAACAGAGGCATAGAATCAAGGTCAGACAAAATATTAGTACCATTTTATAAAGCCTTAGTAAATCATACTTGGAATACAGCATCCAGTTTTGGTCACCACTGTTAGGAATGTAAGTCACCTAACAGCTATTTGGGTTGGAAATATATAAACCAGGATAGACATTTTAAAACTGTATCTTTAAGAAAATGCAAAACAAACAAACAAACTGTAATTGGGTTTGGTTTCTCAAATGGCCATAAGATGGAGCCAGAAACCTGGGTTGTTTAGTCTTAGTCTTAGTCTCAGAAGAATTCTCCATGAGTCTCTGTTTCCTTCTGTTGGAGAGTATTGCCGTTCTTCCTAATTGACTGATATTCTTGGATTTGATGTAAGTCTGATACTGAACTGTTTTTGATACTGGACTTTGTTATTGGATTATCCCTGGACTGAAAACTGACTGATTTAACCTGTGAATGACTTTGGACTGTGTTTGAACTTTGCTTAAAAGTTTTTGGAAGTAAAAAACCTACATTTACTATACAGTGTATCTGTGTGCTGTGTGTGTATTATTCAAACACTTCTCTCACTACGTCTCCCTGTATGCGCTCATTCTCCTAATGGGGAATTACCTCAACACTGATTATGGGCCCAGGTCATACCAGGCTCAGATAACTGAGAGTTAGCGTGAATGCACAGTACTGTATACAGACAGCTGTTTACTGTTTAATTGTGGGTTACTATCCTGGTAAAGATGGCATAAGTCACTTCAACAAGTCTATCATTGATAACCCGGTTGGATGGAACAAACTATGTTTCCTGGTCTATGAAGTGCAGTCTACTTCTGCGTAGAGAAGGGTTATGGAATGTTTCCAAGACTCACCAGATGTAAATGCTTGTGATCCAACTAATGAGGATGATGCAAAGAAGCTTGCTGACTTTAAACAGATCAACGAACAAGCTCTTTGTATAATTGGACTAACACTGAGTGACCAGCAGCTAGTCCATATTCATGGAGAAGAGTCTGCTGCTAAGTGTTGGGAGAATTTGAAGAGGATTTATGTTTGTGACAGTGTAGGTGCACACATACATCTTACACGTAAACTATTTAGAGTATGTTTTCTGAAAGGTGGAGATATGTTAGCTCATTTGAACTTCATGAAAAGAACTTTTCAAGAGCTACATGAAAAAGAACTGATATTTTCAGAGCTGCATCAAGTTTACATCATTCTTTCCTCATTGGATGAAAGTTATGATGATTATGTATCTTCACTGGAAGTCCTGCCCAGACATAAACTGACATTGACTGACATAACCAGAAGGTTGTTAGAAGAAGCAAGAAGATGGCTGGATAGGGACCAACTGAGGAAGGAACAACCACAAGAAGAGGATTTGTGTTCAACTGCCTATACTGTTAGGAAATGTTTTTCTTGTGGGGCTAGGGGACATATAGCTAAATTCTGTAAGAAAGGAAAACAACAGAATACTGGTAATCAGAAGGCTAAAAAGAATGTTAGTTTAGCTATGTTTAGCAATTCATCTGTAAACCATGATTTGTGGGTTGTTGATAGTGGAGCATCGCAATGCATTACTAAAGATAGAAAAAGGTTTGTAAAGATGTCCACGAGTAAACAACATGTATCATTGGCAAATGGATGGAAGATTAAAGCATCAGGTGAAGGTACTGCCCATTGTTCTTGTATAAACGAACATTTAACTATGTTATATGTACCTAAACTAAAATTTAATTTATTATCAGTAAGGGCTTTAGTTAATCTTGGTTATGTAGTAACCTTTAGGGGAGATAACTGTATAATAGAGAAAGAGGGTAAAAGTGTTACTGCTACATTAAAGAATGATTCGTATGTGATACATGATGACCAGTTGCAGATGGCTAACTCAGTTTATAACAATGTTAAGCCACATGATGAGTGTATACATTTACTGCATAGACGTCTGGGGCACATTAATTTCAAAATGCTCAAACAAACTGTCAACTTGTCAGAGGGAGTAAAATTGAAACCCTGTAGCAAGTATTTAAACTGTGATGCTTGTAGCCAAGAGAAAAGTAAGGTTACTCCTGCAAACAGATTTAATGGGTTTAAGACCAAAGAACCTTTAGAGGTTGTGTTTGCTGACATAATTGGTCCTAAGAAACCTAGTTTAGGAGGTGCCTGCTATATTTTGAGTATTATGGACCATTACTCGCGATATGGTTTCTGCTATCTTATGAAAAACAAAACAGAAACATTCCAACATTTCTTTAACTGGCTAAAGTTTGCTGAGAGAAAAATGAAAAGTAAACTAATTACTTTAGTTACTGATAATGGGACTGAGTTTTTTAACAAAAGATTCCAAACTATGCTGAAATTGGCTAGTGTTGAGCATAACCATTCTGCACCTTACAGAACACAACATAAGTCGTTTGTAGAACGAAGAGGACAAACATTACAAGCCATGGCTCGCACTATGTTATCTGATTCAGGTTTGCCTGAAATGTTCCTTTTTATATCTATTAATGGCACAAAAGCCTGTGTTGCACCTGGTTACCTGAGCTCTGTTCAATCTGTGCAAATGTATTGAAAGAAAAAACATTTGGGTTTTGCTCCAGATGTCATTTCTATTTTCTGCTGCAATTGTGTTAGGTTTCCATCCATTAAGATTAGCAATTAGATGTTGCTAAGAAGAGATGCACATATATTGTGGGCCACAGCAGATTTCTTTCTTTTCTAAAGGTTTACCAGTCGTAACTGTCTGCAGCTCTTTCAACCAGAAACATATTTGTGAGCTGGAAGTACCTTATTTGAGGAAATTACATGGCAGATGTAATTTCAAGAATGTCAAATTATGTGACTTTCCATTGTTGCTTGTCATGTGCCAAGCATAGATTGAGACTACAAATCTATTCATGTTTTTTTTAAAGAAACTTACACTGCTTTCAGAATTAAGCAAGAAAATAATGTTCCTTCTGTTAATGCAATTTTATCTGTGACTAAGGCCCACTGAATTTAGTGGTACTTACATTAGAGCTGACATCCAATCCCCAATCCCTGGTCCATGAACTGGCACTGGCTGTGGTATGCCAGAAACTGGGCTGTACAAACAAGCCAAACCTGGATGAAGGCAGCATGAGAACCCACACCCTTTCTGGTCTGTGGAAAAACCACTCTCCATGGAATTGGTCCCTGGTGCCCAAAAGGTTGGGGGCTGCTGATCTATAGGATTCTATATCTATCTATCTATCTATCTATCTATCTATCTATCTATCTATCTATCTATCTATCTCTATCTATCTATCTATCTATCTATCTATCTATCTATCTATCTATCTATCTATCTATCTATCTGTCTATCTATCGTATTTAGGTTTCTTTGGGTATTTTCCCACATCTTAATATTAGTGCTTTTATTATAACGACATTTCGGCAGAATCTCATCTGCCATCCTCAGGCTTGTATATTGGATTACTTTTAATCTTGTGTGTCAGGCTTAGCAGCCGTTTTTTGTTTGAATTCGGTGCTGGCTTTCTGCTTTATTTGAATGGTTTCTTCCTCATCTTGTTTCATACTATTAGGTAAAAAAGATGGAACACACTTCCTCACTAGTCCAATGTATGAAAGCCACAGGTCATAGCATCGACTTCAGTGGCACCAAAACCCTAGCTACTATAGAAAACCACGGCTACAGAATCATCAGAGAAGCCATAGAAACTGATAAAAGACCTAATAGTACGAATAGAAGAGATGACTCTACCAGACTATCAATCATCTGGAAGCCTGCACTCACAAACAAACAAAAAAATCTCTATACCACAATCCAGGCAAGCACCTGGACACAAACAACCCCCCCCAATACCGCCAGCCCAAACACACCCCAGCCAGCTACCCAAATAAAACCTAGCTTCCTATAAAATAATTATCGGCCATTCACAAGAAACCAAGCTGCACTAAGAAACCCCAATGCACAAAACACAATGTTGCCAACCAATCAAGAACACAGCAATTCGAAGAACAATAAAAACGAACTCCCAGCCAATCAAGATGAGGAAAAAACTTCAAATAAAGCAGAAAGCCAGCACCAAATTCAAACAAAAAATGGCTGCTAAGCCTGACACACAAGATTAAAAAGAACCCAATACACAGATGGCAGATGAGATTCTGCCGAAACATCGCTATAATAAAAGCACAAATATTAAGACATGGGAAAATACCCGAAGAAACCTAAATACCATACATATAAATACCCATGAAAACATAAGAAAACATATATATGCAGGTCTTGGCATGTTCAGGTCTTTTCCCGTGTAAGATTGAGAATATCTTGGCAACGTTTCGACGAGGTCCCACTCGCCGTCTTCAGGCTGGTGCTTTCGGCAGAAGATGGCGAGTGGGACCTCGTCAAAACATTGCCAAGATACTCTCAATGTTACATGGGAAAAGACCCGAACACGCCAAGACCTGCATACCTGTACCCATGAAAATCTATGATATATATATATATATATATATATATATATATATATATATATATATATGTATATGTATATGTATATG
This sequence comes from Notechis scutatus, assembly GCF_049901735.1. Lineage (NCBI taxonomy): Eukaryota > Metazoa > Chordata > Lepidosauria > Squamata > Elapidae > Notechis > Notechis scutatus. Next base: position 71,663,733 of record NC_142009.1, on the reverse strand, counting down.
TATATGTATATGTATATGTATATGTATATGTATATGTATATGTATATGTATATGTATATGTATATGTATATGTATATGTATATGTATATGTATATGTATATGTATATGTATATGTATATGTATATGTGTATATGTATGTATATGATGTATATGTATATGTATATATGTATATATGTATATATATATTTGTGTGTGTGTGTGTGTGTGTATGTGTGTGTATGTGTGTATGTGTGTGTATGTGTATTATACAGTATCTTCAGGCTGGTGCTTTCGGCTTCATGCTTGTGCGAATAAAGTGTGATCTGAGCTGCCGTCTCTCTATAAATACTGGTGGGGAGGTGTAGTGTGCTGGCTCTGTTGTAAGCGGGCTGGATGGCTGTGTTGTTATTTCTTGATTGGTTTATGGAGCTGATGTTTGCAGATTCTTTAGCTTATTCGTAAGAACCTGTGTGGCCGAGGTGCTGGCTGTATGTCTATCAGCCTCCTGTGTTGTAACAACCTTGGTAATGAGGGTTTGGGTTTGAGTCTGGTGAGGGAGATTGGTGGTGGCGTCATGTGTTGTTTTGGGTCCGGTGTTGGTGTTTGTGGCTGGGACTCATTTGTTGATAAGGGCTATGTTTCCAGATGTCTGGTAGGCGGGAGGTATCGTCCCGTTTATTCATGTTAATCATATTTCTCTATTTCGATGGCTTACCTGATTATTCTCTTGTTGAAGTGTTTAGTATTGGAGATTAATTTGGTACCCTCAAAATTAATTTCATGTCCTGTGGCTTTAAGGTGCTGGAAAAGGGAGGAAGTATTTTCTTCTTTTCTGACTGCCTTCTTGTGTTCTGTGATGTGTGCATTTATTCTCCTGTTGCTTTGTCCAATGTATGTGACTGGGCAATTGTTGCATGGTATTTCATAAACTCCTTGGTTTTCTAGCTGGATCTTGTTCTTGGGGTTTCTTAGGATGTTGGCTATTTTTTGGTCAGTGCCAAAGGCTGTCCTGATATTGTGTTTGTGGAGAAAACCAACACCGGACCCAAAACAACACATGATGCCACCACCAATCTCTCTCACCAGACTCAAACCCAAACCCATCCCAAAGACGAAAGGCAACCACCATCCAGAAACAAGACCATGGCTGCATCACCAGCTGCCACACACCCTGACCCCCAAACTAAGCACTGACACACACCATGAACACATAGCCAGACCTCAAACTTGGAGCCAAACCAAAACCTGGAACGTTATATCACAGCCACCCGCTCAGGATATCCCATCACGGAACTCAGGAGGTTACACCACAAAACCTCAGGATGTTACAACACAACCAACGACCCAGGAGATTACAGCAATAGAACTCAGAAGGTCATCACACAGCCCATTACCAAGGTTGTTACAACACAGGAGGCTGATAGACACACAGCCAATACCTCAACCACACAGGTTCTTATGAAAAAGCCAACCAATCTGCAAACATCAACTCCATCAACCAATCAAAAAACAACAACACAGCCAACCAGCCCGCTTACAACAGAGCTAGGACACCACTTCCCCACCAGTATTTTTAGCTCTGATCACACTTTGCTTGGCGAAAGCACCAGCCTGAAGATGGTGAGTGGGACCTCGTCAAAACTTCGCCAAGATTAAGTCTCTTAGCTGTCAGTATAAGGAAGGGGAAAAAAACAAACCTAATCCTTTCCCTTCTCTCTCTCCTTCGCAGCTTCAAAATCTTCTTTGGGAACAATGTTATTAAATTTAAATTCCAGGGTACCTTATTTGTTGCTTTTGCTGTTTGACCCGGTCAACCAAAACTTTCTCTTCTTATCTTCCTCCTGCACATTCTTTTCCGGTCGAGTTCTTCTTTGTGGTGGCCATTTCTGACCACCGCTACAACCGCCTTCAGGAAAGGGAGTAATGGCCAGCTGGGGAGGAGAGATGCAGCTCTCCTCAACCCTGCAGGCAGTCTCCCCCTTCTTCACCACCTCTACGGGGTGGCTTAGCCCCGAAACCAGCCGGCCCGGGGTGCTCCAGCAGCGAGCACAAATCAAAGTCTCACAGAGACGAGGTTTCGGTCTGTTGCCGAAGAAGCTCAAACCGGAAGTCTGAGACTTAAGCAAGAAATTGAAAAAAAATCCACTTTGACATTAATAGGCATCTAAGCTGAAAATTAAAGTCAAAGGTATAATAAAGATTTCTGGATATTTAAAAGTTTTTAAAAGCAGGAAAGGAGGAAAAAAAAGAATAAAAGGGCAGGATCTGGAAAAATGGAAGAGACTGCCTAGAACTAAGGAATGGAACTGTAACTAAAAGGAACTTACAGTGAAATTTCAACAAGATTCCTCAAAGATACATCTTAATTGAAACTTGGTAACAAAATAATAGAACCCCAGGAAGAGAAAGTGAAAAAAAGAAGCAGAAAGAAACAGCCTTGGATTATTTGGATTACTTGGTGATTTTGCATCTGGATGACTAAAATTAACCGGGTGGTTGTTTAAAAGTCTTTAAAATGGTATCACTCTTAGAAGAACTGAAAATGGAACTTAAAAAATGGAAAGAAGACGCACAAGAAGGGAGAGGTTCTTTTGGCTTCGTATTTCAATTCTTAGAAATGGAGATCTGGAACTATGAGAAACAACAAGAAACGCTTGCAGAACAAGAAGATTGGGACAAAGAAGAAGCCATCTTTAATGATCAAATAATTTTAAGTGGGGGAAAAAAGAAAAGGGGGGAAAGAGAGTGAAAGGTTTAAGACTAGAAAAAACAACCAAAAAGAAGAAGAATTTGAAAGATAAGTATAATACTAGAAAGCAACAGAAGAGGGGATTACAGATGAGAGAGTTAGAAGTAGAGAGACGAGGGGGTAAAAAGGGGAGGGAGAAGAAGAGCAGGAAGAAGGCAAGGAAAAGAAGTTGTAAAAGACAGAAACAAGAAATGGAGAAACAGGGAAAAGATATAAGGATTGTAACCATAAGCTTGTTTAGAGATAATGGGTGAAAATTTAATTGTAAAAGGGATTCTGCAAAGGTACACAAGATAGCATTGTTATATTATAAACAGAAATAATTTTAGAAAATATGATTAAAATGATGGATAAAATATTTACTGTAATGTAGTTGAATGGTAATAAATAAATGAATTAAAACAATTGAGAGAATTACATGGGAACATTTTTAATTATTAGTAATGATTTATAAAAATATAAGTAAGAAATATGGGGGGGAAAAGAATTAACTATGGAAAGTTTATAAGTGTTCCCAAGGAAGTATGATATTTAATTGAAAAGAAATGTTAAAGATGTTAAGATTTTAATGAATATTAATGATAGAATTGAATTGGAATGGAATGTGTGTTATATATATATATATATATATATATATATATATATATATATATATATATATATATATATATATATATATATATATATATTTCTTTTTAAGAATATAGTGTGTATTTTAAGAATGTACCAAGCAGAATACAATTGGAAGTTATGTATTATATTGAATGCTATAATCTTAAAGGTATACATTGAAGCTTAAATAAGAGTTTGAATGGATAAAATTAAAAGATATAAAGGTGTCATCTTCCAATTGGTAACTACAGGGAAAAATTGTTTAATAAGAAAAGATAATATGAAATTGAAACAGGACAGACAAAAGTATGTATAATGATTTGATTGAGATGAGATAATTAAAATAAAGTTGAGAAAATTAAAAGAGGGGAAAAACTATGTAGAAAATATTAAACGGTAATAAGATATGGAATAGAATATAAAAAAGAGCATGAAATTGAGTTTGGTGTCTGTATGAAGAACTCATAACCTGGGACCATGCTATTTTCAAAAAAAAGATGTTTTATTTGTATTTTGTTTTTGTGAAAACCCAAATAAAACTTTCAAAATAACCCCAAACCTTCACCAAGGTACTCTCAATCTTACATGGGAAAAGACCTGAACACGCCAAGACCTGCGTACCTATACCTGTGAAAATCTACAAAAACATGTGTGTGTGTGTGTGTGTGTGTGTGTGTGTGTGTATACACACAGGCTTCTGTATTGTGTTTGTCTGATGATGACAGAAGCCTGATGATGGCAGATGAGATTCTGCCGAAACGTTGCTACAACTTTAAAAGAACTACAATGACGTGGGAAAATACCCGAACCAAGCCGAACACCATACATATATATATATATATATATATATATATATATATATATATATATATATATATATATATATATATATATACACACACACACACACACACACACACACACACACACACCACACACACACATGAAAATGTTGTGTGCAGAAACTCATGCAGGACCTGATGGACAAATCTATACTTCCTTGTAACTAGTCCATTGCATTGAAAAATGATATCTGTAGTGTTCATTGTTGATTTATTAATTCAACAGAAATCAGCAAAATTATAGTGGATCATATTATGGATTAATTTACACAAAGGATTCCCTAAGAGTTGCCAAATAGTAGATTTACACTCAACCTATCTCCATTGAAAAACATTGTACTCCTTACATAAGAAATTATCTATGAATTATTGTTCATTTCAAGCTATCAATTGAGGATGTTTCAGTAAATATTTTAATCAGGGATGCTTGATACATAGCTTTATAATATATGCTTCAACTATTGGAAATATATTTATAAAATTATGAAAAATGACTTGTTATTAAAAAGGGAAGGTATGCGAACAGAGAAAATTTAAATTTAAACATACTTCCAGAGAAAATAAAACATTAACTTGAATGGTTCGGATCATGGATGAAATATCCTGGTATTCCCTGGTGAGTCACAATCAAAGGGGAATGTGCAATTAAAACAAAATGTAAAAGTATATGGTGTATGGAAAGAGCAGAGGGAAGGTAAAAGTTTGCAATACTCTATTTGTGTGAGTCGGGGTTTTGGGGCCTTCTTTTTTACAGTTGCTTTCATAAAGAGCAAATAACAGTCAAAAATCAATATGGAATAAACATTAGAGTGCCTGTCAAAAAAATGAAATTCAGATTTGGGGAATTGAGAAGATGTAAGCAAGTTCATTCTGCCTTCCCTGTAAATGGTTAACATCATACTGCTTTTGTATTTTCAGTGAAACTGCCCTCCTCTCCCTTCCCCCCCTCTCTCTCCCTATCTATCAAAAGGCATGCCATGTAAAATTCTCAATAGATGCATGCAAAAAGCTTACCTTTGGAAGGTAAATAACTTTTGTGCCAGCTTAGTCTCAAAGGCCAAAAGGACTGTAACTGTGGTCAAGCCATCCCTGGACAAGAGGATTATAGCTGCTGGATCAGCAACACTCATGTGCTCTATGGGCCACCAAGGCTACTTGAGTAATAGAGGTGAATCCACTAAGTAGGCACCAAGGCTGCACATGTTCCTTCATGAGGAGAGTAAACCATACAGAACTGATGATTCATCCAGTTCCCTGATTCAGGTGCTGGTGATTCACAGTTTATTTAGCTAGATCTTACTTGCTCTTTTAAATTAAAATCCTCCATAATTGTGGTGACAAAAATATTGTATACATATGTCTGTAATTCAATACAGAGGATGTAATCAAAGGATGTTGCAGTAATTTTTAATGAGCACAAAGAGGATAGAGACCTTCACTGAGATGAAAAATACATACATTTTAGGTGAAGCTGTTTCATTATATCAATTCTCTTGTCTGTTCATTTATTGATAAATAGTGTTAATATTGAAATCTTATTACTGTTTCATTAAGTTCTTGTTGTTATTTGGTATTTTACAATGCAGTAAAATTTATTTTCTTTACTTGATGCAGATTGTCATTACAAATTTGTCATCTTATCATTATATTACAGTATAAATATCTTGTGTGGTGACATTAAAGAGATATACTGATGTACATATTAATAATATAGTTGTATCTATGTCTGTACTACTATCTTGAAACATATTTCTAAGTTCTTGGTGATATGTAAATGGCCACCCTTCCTTCATCCTTTTTACAGATTTGGACCAGTGGTGGGGTTCAAATTTTTTAGTACCGGTTCTGCAGGCATGGCTTGGTGGGCATGGCAGGGGAAGGATACTATAAAATCTCCAATCAGAGGTGGTATTTGCTGGTTCCTGGAACTACTCAAAATTTCCACTACCAGTTCTCCAGAACTGGTCAGAACCTGCTGAATACCACCTCTGACTGGGACCACAGGTTCTGAAAGAAACACTGTTCCTAATTGTTCATACTTGTACCCTAAGAACACGAACGTCTGTGTCAGATGCCTTCCAGGCTAAAGTGTTTGTGAGAACTAACAGAAACCAAATCTTTTTAGTGAATTTTTGACTTAAACCAAAGGTGATTTTTTTCATAAGGCAACTGGACTTTCTGGTTTTTCTTTGAAGATGTTTCGCTTCTCATCCAAGAAGCTTCTTCAGCTTCACCATCCAGTCAGCTGGATGGGGAATGGAAGGATTTATACTGCTTGCAGACAGCTGGTCATTTGCATTCTTTTAGGGGTTGCTAAGGTCACCTGGAGGTTTATCTGGGTCATCAGTGTCTCCTGAGTGGTGTGAATTGGTGTGAAGCTTCTTGGAACTGTTGAAAGGGTAGTGTTATAGATTGGAGATAGATGATGTTGTATCCCTCCTTTATTGAGAAAGAGCTGTTCAATTTTGACATAGATGGCCTCTTTAACTGCTCTTTCAAATCAGCGGTCCTCTCTGCCCAAAATGTGGATTCTGCTGTCTTCAAAAGAGTGGCCTGTGCCTTTTAAATGCAGATGGACTGCTGAATCTAGTCCTGATTTGTTTGTTCTCCTATGTAGTGCCATGACCTTAATGGCCTGCTAAAAGAATGCAAATGACCAGCTGTCTGCAAGGAATAAAAATCCTTCCATTCCCTACTATCCAGAAGCTTCTTGGATGAGAAGCGAAATGTCTTCAAAGAAAAACCAGAAAGCTCAGTTGCCTCTTGCAAAGAAAAGCACAACCATGGGACAACCATGACCTAAATGACTGAGAATCTCCATAGACATTTTGACTTGAACGTTTTCAGTATTTCAATCATTCAGAATTTTACTGGGTGATTTTAAATCGTCCTGAAAAAAAACTTGTCCTTAGTGAACACACTTTGAAAAATAAACAAAATAAATGTTTAATAAGACCCAACCCTTTGCAGGCACTCTATTCTATGCATGTAGATCACCCTTGAGTGAAAATACCAAAGTTCAACAAACTCATTGCCTTGTTCTAAGAAGGCAGTGCTCACAGTCGTTGAATTATTCCAGAGGAGAACAAGCTGATTGGATGACCTGATCCTTCCCTGTTCACACATTTAATTTAATCAAATTTAATTAAATCTAGTACAAAACATCCTCTTCTATTTCTTTGTCAGGCTTATTCATAAGGAAGCTGGATTTTCTGCTGGCTAAAGAAAAAAAAATGCAAACCACACCAAACCTCCTGCCTTGAAAATGCTGCAGGCTTTTTCAGTAGATTCACTTCCAAAACCTGTTGCTGCCTTAACGGTTGTATAAGCAAAATCATTTTTTTTTCTTACAACAAAGGTACCTTTTAATAAGACATGAATCAGTCCCCTCTACGCTAATCCTTTTTGCTTTGTATAAAGCTGACAATTTCATAATCAGTTTCTCATTTATTTACAATTCCCAGGAAAGAACAATTTAATTCATATGTGAAAGGTCATTCTTAAAGTATTGAGCTTTTCAAACATTCCCATTCAAGATTCCCTCTTTGACCTCATGCTGTCATGTTTATTATCTGGGAGGTCTGCTGATGTTGAAAAATGCTACCAAATAAACATACAGATAAAGCACTTTGTAGACTTAGAGATCTAGCACAATAGAGAAATCATTGGTTAACAAATGTCAATAGTATCAAAGACCTTGAGGTTTCAAGTTGATTTGCATGCATTTCTGAAGCACATTGTATATTTGGGTTAAATGTGATAGCTTTTATAGGTCTTAGCTTTATCTTTGTCAATATTTCAGGTACATTTCACACAATATACAGTATTTTCCTTCAGTGGTTTATTCAGTGCTCCATGATATGTATCATTCTATATTTCCATATTCTGAGAATCCGACTATGTCTTTGAAATATGTATATTAAATTAGCGCTATGCAAATCCTTCAAACTAGATGATGGGGTGGTTTTTTTTGGCCATTTTGACACAAGCAGAAAGATCCTGTCAATCCTCTTGCTTACAATGCATGAGTGAATTTCCCCTCTCTGTTATTCCAGTGCAGGCTTGCAGCAAAATAGCCAGAGGCAAAATGCTGAACAGATTGATGCAAATGACATTTCAGTTAAAATGCATTATAATGATCAGAAGTACTTTTTGATGGCATGATTCTTTAAGTGCAAAGCATAGTTCCGTGATGGCGAACCTATGGCACGCATGCCACAGGTGGCACACAAAGCCACTTGTGAGGGCACATGAGCCCCAGTCAAACTTACCTGCATTGCACATGCGCATGCCTCCCAGCTGATTTTTGGCCCGTTTGAGGCCATTTTTGCCCTCCTGAGGCTCAAGGGAAGCCTCTGCAGCCTCAGGAGGCTGAAAAACAGGCCTTCTGGAAATACCGGAAGTGCTGAAACGGGCCCTTTTTGAGCCTCCAGAGGCTCCAGAGGCTTCCCTTGAGTCTTCAGGAGGGCGAAAACGGCCTCTCCCGGGCTCCAGAGACCTTCCGGAGGCTGAAAACAGGCAGAAGGCCCATTTTACGGCCTCCCAAGGCTGTAAAGGCTTTCTTTGAGTCTCGGGAGGGCGAAAATGGGCCGAAAAATCAGCTGGGAGGCACGTGCATGCGCAGTGCAGGTAAGGGAACGGAGGAGGTGTTGCGTGTGCATGCGCAGAGGGGGCAGGGCACATTGCATTGTGGGCGCTTTCAGCACACCACAACAAAAAGGTCACCATCGCTGGCATAGGTGATGTATAAACACTTTTGTCAAGGTTGGGTCAGCCTTCCATCCTTCTGAGGTCAGTAAAATGAGCACCCAGATTGTTGGGGGCAATATGCTGACTCCGTAAGCGGCCTAGAGAGAGCTGTAAAGCACTGTGAAGTGGTATATAAGTCTAAGTGCAAAGTGCTAATGCTATATTTCAGTGTTGAACATGGCATTGTTCCCTGAATTTTTGTTAGTTCAACAATCGCCTATGGATTGCAGTAGTTATTTTGAAGAACTACTATAGAACCTCCCTTTGTTGACCCGGAAGGTTTTTTACAACTTTAAAAAGGAGTGGAGGTTTTCTGGAATGCTGACATTATAAACCCTTTCTCTTTTTTTCTGTCAGGGCACACAAATCTCTGCAAGGGAGGAACAAATGGAGAAACGCCCATCACAATATCAAGATGCAAAGCCTTACATAATTGTCTCCTGACATTGGATGCATGGATACAGGGGTCTACTGGGAATCACAATGCCAGAAAAAATAATGGACTGTTTCAAAAACATTCGTTAAAAGTGGTCAAATAACTTAATGATAGTGGAGTACATATTAATCAATTAATCAATTACAATTAATCAATTACATATTAGTCAATTAATCAATAGCGCTAATCAGCATTTCTGTGCAAATGTTAAGATACACAGAACGATATTCACTGCATGAGTACAATTGAGGCAGAGTCTGTTTTTTGAAAGCAATGGACTCTGAACCAAATACAAAAGAACTGAAGAAGAAGAAGAAAAGGAGAAAAAAAAGAAGTGGCAAGACCACCTTATTCAGAAAGAAATTTGTTCAGTAATGTCTTAGTGAGATATGTTCATTGATCTAAACCAGAGAAGTGCAACTGAGTTTCATGTTGCTATACACGCATCATTCTTTGTTTTATTTGCCCTAGATCACTTCCAGATCTACATATCTCATAATGTTATTACTTAGCTTTATTCATTTTTTTGCTTGTATCTTCCATTTGTTTCTAAAGGAGATATAGCTTGTCTGCCAATATTTATGGTTTGAGAGTATTTGCCCCAAATGATCTGTAATCTCCAGGTTTTTGCTATCTTCTAAATGGTCCTATATCCAGGGGTGGGGTGCTACCAGTTTGGCCCGGTTCTATAGAACCTGTAGCTACGAAGAGAAGCTGACACTGAACCGGTTCGGTGTTTGGCCCACCCGCCTGCCTGGGCTCTAGGCTGTTCTTTATTCCCTGCTTTTCCCTCCTCAGCTGCTTTGCGTGACACAACTGAGGTTGAAAAAGCAGGAAATGAGGATTTTCAAACGCTGTGCACCCCAGTGCAGTGCTTGTCACTTGTCTAGGTGGCACAGCTGATGATTTCTTGCAAACACTGCACAAACAATTGTCCCCAGTTCGGAGAACCGGCAAATCGCTCCACTGGCTAGCCCCACCCCTCCCTGCCCACTCACTCCTTACCTGGCATGCGAGCCATCCAACTTGCCTGGTTTGCTAAGTTGCTATTTTTCCTTTTTATTCCTGACAATCAACTGCTCTGCTCTGCCAGGAGATTTAGATTAGCCAGAAAGCAGGAAATCCTTGGATTTCTTGCTTTCTAGCTAATCTAAAAGCAGAGCCGAACCTTCCTTAGGACTGAAGCTTTTCAGTGCAGACTCAGGTAGCTGATTGCAGATAGACAGATCTCTAAGTGAATCTGTGATTCTGTGAGCAACTCAAGCTGCCTGCCTGCTTTGCCTGCTTTTGGGTAAAAGTTGCCCTTTTTTAAATTAAAAAATAAATATTTACATAAATATTTATAATATTTACATACAAGCCATGCCCACCCAGTCACATGCCCACCCAGTCACATGACCACCAAGCCATGCCTAGTCAGCAAGCTATGCCCACCAAGTCACATGCCCACCAAGCCACGCCCACAAATTAGGCCACACCCACAGAACCGGTTGTTAAGAAATTTGAATCCCACCCCTGCCTATATCTTAAGCTACTATACCAGGCAAGTTTGCCTGCACTAAGGTTTTCACTGCTTTTTACTTCAGACCTCAGTGCTGTCTTGTTTTGTTACAGGTAATCCTCATTTAGCAATTACAACTGAAACTGGTAAATTGTTTGTTACATAAACCAGTTGCTAAATGAAACTTTAGCTATGCTTACAATCTTTCTTCAGCTTTATAGACATGCAAAGATTGTAAATGCAAGAATTGGTCACAGAAAGGTTTTTATCATCACTACTGTAACTGCAAATGCAGTTGACAATGGTTTCTTGGAATAGTAGTAGCCCAAGCTCACATTTCCTTTGGTGTTCTCCAAGTCAGAAACAGCTGCATTAAAGTAGAGACCATTAGCACTACAGATGTTTTGCTAAAGATTCTAGTGCAACCGCTCAATATTTATTATTCATGTGGATTTTAATTCTTCGGGATGATCCAAATCAAATCACATCAAGAAGGAGAGGCTTCTATTTCAGTAATTGAAATGATGTACTTTTATACAGGAACCAGATATGTAAATATTTGCTTAGAAAATTATATATCTTAATTCTCTCCATGTGGATTTAAAAATCACTCAGATCTGTAAGACTGAGTCCCCACACAGAGTTGTAAAAAGAAACTATCACAATTTCAAATAGTACAGGACTTGAGGGGATTTTTTTTTTCAAACAGGGATTACAGGCATTTCATCAAGAAGAACAAGCATTTTACTTCGATGTTCTATGAGCAGAAATTCTTGTTTTTAGCCCATAGCATCTAGATTTTCTCACAATATCTCTTGGGTCTGAACAACTCTAAGAAATATAGCTGATAGGTACAACAGATCAATACCTTAGTTTGAAACAAGCTTACTCACTGGTTAAAAAATTAAAATAAGAGTGAGGGGAGAAAGAGAGCCTGTTGCTGCAGATAGAGAATAGTAAACCAAATAATATTCTTTAGAAGAATGCCACAAGAAGGAAGAAGTGGATAAGGAAGAAATGTTCAGATAAGGGAGAATGAGAGGAAGAAGGAAATAATGTGGGAAGATTCTGGAAAAGTGAATGTTTGAGAGGGACAGATAGCTAGAGGTGTGTATGTATGTATGTGTATACAGTATATAGACATACACGCTATATACACACAAACACATATACACTATACATATTCCATATTCCAACAACATAACATAACAGAAGATTAAAAATTAATAACCAAGCTAGGTTGAAAAGCATTTTTTTCTTACTCTGCCCTTCAGAACTACAGAATAAAAGAGTTGGAAGAGATCTTGGAGGTCTAGTTCAATCACCTGCTCAAGAAGGAAACCCTATACAATCCAGTGATTGCCCAGACTCTTCCTAAAAGCCTCCAGTGATGAAGCACCTACAACTTCTGATGGCAAGCTGTTCCACTGGTTAACTGTTCTCACTGTTAAAAAAATTCTCCTTATTTCTAGGTCTTCTTGATTAGTTTCCATCCATTTGTTCTTGTCTTGCCTTCTGATGTTTGGGAAAATAGGTTAACCCCTTCTTCTTTGTGGCAGCCCCTCAAATATTGGAACAATGCTATCACTAGTTCTATCACTATTTATTTCCACTAGTTCTAGCAATTATTATATATATCATCAGCTCCTGGAGGAGAGTTCCTTTTATTAGAGATCTAACTAGGGACTTCTGCAGGAGGAATTTTTAAAAAGTCAAGGTGGCAGCTGCATGATCAAAGCCCCTTTTGCTTTGTTGAGCCTAAGTCCAGGTCAATAGAACCATGAAATGGAACAGTTCTGTTTATCAGTCTGAGATGCTGCATGTCCAGTTCAGGAGTTCAGTATGCTGAAAAGAGACATGCTATACCTCAAAAGGGGTGAAGAGAAACAGTAAAATAGTACCATTGTGTTCTTGAAGCAAGAGGGGGGAGAAACATTGGATTCATGATATCTGTCTATTCCAAATTAGTCAGAATATTGCAATTGGTAGCTCCCATCAGAGCTATTCAATTGTTGGCAAAATTGGGGCAAAACAATTGTAGTAAAACAGAGTATCTATATTTGCACACCATATATAACAACAGGTCTTCTGCTGAATGTTCAGACAACATAATTAGATTTAATTTGATTTAATAAACTAGATTTTAAAGGAATAAAATTCAAAACCCTTTGAATGTTGTGAAAGATAGAAATTTTTATCCTTATAATGTGAAACTTTTCAATGAAAAATAATAAAATGATATTGGTAACTGTCTTTTTTCATACTAGATGTGAGAAGATGGAATGATTTTTTTCCCTGACTGGCTGAACAAGGACCCAGCCTAGACTATTTTTTGTTTTATCTCAACTCCAGATTTAAATGCTTGAGTAAGAATGTACAATATATCTTTCTTTTACTTCTCTCATTTCTATTTGGACTACCATCAGGACATACCATATATCAAACATAAGATATGATAAGTTTTTGTTGAAATGTTAGTAAGTCTAAATTTAATCTTGCAGGATATAAGGAGCAAAACAAAGATAGAACATCCGGAAAGAAAAACAGTTACACATCAGAAAGGAAACCTTCTTTCTAGGTATTTATTTATGAGATTTAAATCAGTTATGGCTGGGTAGCGAATTACTAATTACTCAAATATAATTGTTGACATTCAATACTAAATATCTAAGCTATTCTAGGATGGAGAAGTCTTTGGAACAAAGCCTGTCCCTTTTGATATAAAGCAACAAAACTGGACAATTAAGAGATAAAAAAAAATGCAACAAAAATACATAAATAATGTTAAGATTAAAACCAATCTCCAGTGCACGTGAGCTTAATCAAAACACACTCCAAATTTTAAAAAAGTCCTTTTGCTTGCCATCTGGGAAGAAGAGGAAATGTTATCTGTCTCTTTTGAAAGGCCATGCTAATGCCAAAAAGAGGCTCATCTCTGCTCTACATTACAATATGTAGAAATTAATATCTGCTGCCACTTTTAATACTTATAGAAGTACAATATTTTGAACAAATGAAAAAAGCAGCTGATCCATGGTTATGATCTTGATCTCTTCTGAAGACTTCTGGATCTCTACCAGGTTTTTTAAGTAGTAGGCGTGGTCATTTTTTTTTTACTCCTTATTAAGTTCTTAACTTGCTAGCATGAGTTCTCCAGCATAACTCAAATATCACCTTTGAAATGCACATAACACATTACTCGAAACTGTCTATAAATTACAAGATTGCCTGGTCATAACCCATATGGACAGGCCACAGCCCTTTACTTACTCAGTGGATACCATATGGCAGCCCTCACAACTAATCCTTTTCTTGACCAATTCTTTGACATATCTGGACATTGACATGAGTTGAGCAATAGCATTGGGATGAAATAGGACTCAAAAAGCAAACTTTACTGCCTTTTTGGGTAACACTGACTCAGCAGGTTTAATGGCAAACAGCTGAAATTTCCACTGACATTTTTTCAGTGATTCCTTGCTGAAAAGATTTCTCCCTCAGCAGGTTCAATATTGGCTCAATGACTCTTCATGAAGCTGTTGTACAAAAACAGCTTTCTAACCTGCTGTAATTCAATGCTTTATTCCAGTAAGTTGTCACCTGAGGAAATCGCCTGGTGTGTGTGTCTGTATGTTTAATATAATAAAACCGTCAGGGGCCCAATGTTAGAGAACTTCACTAAATTACCTCAAGTGAAGTATAGTCAATATGTCTGAGAAGCTTGTCAAAGATTTATAAGAAATTATAAGTACCAAAAATAGATGCTCTGGAAACTGGTAACTATTAGGTTATTCTAAAGGGCAGAATTTGTTGGATGCTACATACATAAAGCACACTTAATACTCTGACAAATCTGAAACTCCTGGTTTTTCAAAACCTTTAACAAACTCTATTTTATGGACCAGTGAATACATACACATGCACATACACACAAATGCACAAACACACTATTAAGTAATTCAAGTGGTGACTAACAGAGTTATATGATATATGAGTTATATGAATTAATGCCACCTAAAATTCTACTTGAGAGCCAGTTTGGTGTTCACACTAGAAGCCAGGAGACTGTAAGTTCCAGTCCTGCCTGAAGCCCAAAGCCAACTGGATGACCTTTGGCCAGCCACTTCTTGTTAGCTCTTGGAAAGAGACAAGGGCAAACCAGTTCTGAAATCCTGCCCAAAAAACTGCAAAGACTTATTCCACAGTTGCCATGACTTGAAGGTGCTCCCCCTCCTAGAGTTACCCTTTGTCATTTTACCATACTATATAGAAAAAATAAAATATAAGCCAGTTTCCTGCTTTTAGGTAGGCCAATCTAATGGGCAGGGGAAGTGAACTGATAGCCAGTCAATCATTTTTAAAACCTTGCCAGCAAAAACTAGATAGCTGGGTTTGTGTGTGAAGGTAGCTCAAAGAGAGCTTAATTCCCCACTTTTGAAGCCATTGGGCAGGTTAAGCATAATAGCTCAAGGCTGAAAGACTTGTTAGGATCAACTCTGGAATTTCTCAGTGGATCAAGAAGAGTTTGGATCCAGGAAAATAAAATGTTCCCCTGATAAACCTCTGTAAGAAACTGACTTATTACAGTACTGTATTATGGTGTAAAAATACAATGTAGGAGATGACCAGACTGAGCCCAAGGGAGAGGGTCAAACAGGTCATCAGTCATGAGTCCCTTCACACCCACAAGAGATCTAAGACCAGCCCACCTTGAATTCCTTTGGCTCTTATCTACTGCCAGTTTGTTTTGGCTGTTAGTAGTTTAGATTCTTGTAGAGAGGTTAAGTTTGCAATAAATCTTTAGAACCATTTGAACTGCCTGGATCTTTTGATTTCCCTGGCACTTGACAATAGAATGGGACTGAGCAGCTCCCTTTTTACCTACCTGGTATCACAATTTTAATTTTGTTTGGCATCTGTATAATTAATTGTATTTAAACATTTGAAAAGTTGTTTTAAGGCAAATTAAGTTTCCTAATGTCATCTACTTAAATGACATAATGCTTGATTCAAAAATTAATAGGATGTGGTTATATAGTTCAAATGGTTGTAAAGATTTATTGCAAGCTTACAAGTATCCAATTACTCTTGCTAAGAGTGTTTAATATATAGACTCAAAAGAATGAAAATGACCATTTTCAGTCAGTGGGAAGAACTTGGAGAATCTGATTCTAGAACAGGGGTGTCAAACTTGCAATGACACATTGTCATCACGTGATGTATCACAACTTTTTTCCCCTTTGCTAAACTGGGGGTGGGGTTGGCCAGCGTGTGATGCAACTGACCCGTGAGCCATAAGTTTGACACCCCTGATCTAGAAGAAGAAATTATCAAGAAGCATAGAAAGAGATAGGAAGAGCAAATAAGGAGGGAAATGGAACTGGTACCAAATATTAGGAGATTAATACAAGCAGTGTGATTTTGGTACAGGCAAAGTTCCAGCTTTGGGAGACAGCAGAAAAGAATTGTGGTTAGCAATTATGATGCAGGAAAGCTATATGGTCTTTTTACTAATGATCTTGTGAAGAAGCCCAAGCTTAACTTAGCCCAGGGCTAGTGGCATGATATTGGACCCATTCTTTTTGATTGCAAGTTGTACTTTGCAGAAAGGGCTGCTTACTTAGATTCTTTTAAAAAAATAGCACCCAGGAAAAACTGTCTTTACTATTTTTCAGGGAATGAACGTTCATATTACTCTTGCACCCTTTATTCCAAAGAGCTCTACTTCAAAGAGCATAAAATATTTAGATCAGATTGGAGTTAACGGTAGGGGGGTCGACTTACTATGTACACGTCCTATTGTTTTCTTTGTATCTATTTGTATATTTCTGTTAATGTTACATATTTGATATGGTAAAATGACTTAACCAATAACATTTCTAATAATAAAAAGGCAGTGGCATGCAATCTGGATTTGAAGTATAAAGAACACCCTGGAAGTGTCATGCTTGAAGCATTTAGTCATATCTCCCTAAAGAAGTGACACTTTTCAAGCCACAGTACAAGTCAAGGGAAGTCATGGCTCTCTAAAGGCACTGATAGGTTCAGTGAATGCAACCACAAGACCTCTAAAGCTCATTTTCTGCTTCAGATCAAAATAGCTGCATTTGACTGGTTGGGAATAAAATTAGATTTGGGTGGGGGGAGAAATTTGGCATAACATTCCAGAGGTTTGATATATTTGACCTGTGATCAGCACCTATCTAATCAGTGTCCTTTCTTTACTCTTTATAGCATTTTTAATTGTAAGCACGTAAGCATATGCTATTATCATTTGAACTTTTTCTAGACAGCTATCTGGGTTTTGAATTGTTCTCATTACAGTTAACTTTGAATCTTTTAAATTCTGATTTTTTTGCTATTCTTATTGCCTTATCCAGTAAAATATGATCCAGGATAAAAAGAGAACAGTTTTGGTCTCTTTAGATAGAATCAATGGCAGCAAATATAGATAATAAAGGGTAGGGAGGAGAGAAGAGAAGAGAAGAGAAGAGAAGAGAAGAGAAGAGAAGAGAAGAGAAGAGAAGAGAAGAGAAGAGAAGAGAAGAGAGTACTTCGGGGACAAATGAAGCATAAGAAATGTTACATAAATATCTTTGCCTCCATGAAAAAAATTGGCAATGATAGTACAACTTTCCATCCCTTTCCATTCCAGCTGCTTTTCTTCTAAGAGTTCTTTGCCATTCAATCTTAATCCTTTTAGATTGATGGGCTGTCAAGTAAAGTTATGGTAGGACTCATATTTTGCTTTCCCTCAGAGCTGGCCATCATATTTGCCAGGCTTCCAGCAATTCTTTGCCGTAAAGAAAAGTTCCATTCCATGGAGATGGTAGCTATTCCTATATCAGCTGCTGTTTAAATTACTATGAGATAATTAAATTGCTATGACATAATTATGTACACAAAGGACACATTATTACTTTTTGCTCCTTAGGATGGCCTTAATGTCTGAAACTGCAGTATAGGCTGTTCCCATGTTTTTAACAGAACATGAACATGAACCCTGAAGCACTTTTCTAATAGTCATTTTGTTTTCCAAAACTATTCAAAGGAGATAAGTAGACACCAAACAAGTAGCATTACTTGAGTTTTATAAATGCAGAAATAAAATGCCGTTCCATTTTATTTTTCTTCATTTTTTGCAACACAGATTTAGACAGGAAACCATTATTAATACAGAAAATATTTTTTTCAAGCAATGATTGAACTAACCTTCTTTCTTTTTCTTCCCTCTTCTCCATTGTAGGAAACAGGACTCAGGAAACCTCTAGCCTTTGGCTTAAAGAGCTTTTGGAGGGAAGGAAGGAAGGAGGGAGGGAGGGAAGGAAGGAAGGAAGGAGGGAGGGAAGGAAGGAAGGAAGGAACATTTTTTTAACTTGAAATCCAATTCCTCACAATGCAAGACTATTCACTCAAATATTTTGTTTTCCTTTCCCAATGACTGTTCTCAGGAGAAGTCCAGGTCCAGGTTAAAGTCCAGGACCAAGACTTGACTAGGATCAATTTGTTGTGGATCCCTTTGCTTTCATGAATTTTTGATTTTTAAACAAAAATTGGAACTCTGGTATCTGAAGCCTATACTGATTCCCTTCTCCCACTGAGGGGCAGAATGTACCATTAGTGTTGCATTTTGTTCTTTTTCATTCAGAGAATACAGAAGAACCAGTGAAGATTTACAACTGAAAGTTCCATTCATTCACACACCCATTCCTATCCATCCACCTCTCTTTGTCTCTGTATTTAGCTATGACCAAGGATGAGAAATGCTGAGATAGGCTTCCTAATGTGATTGTATTCTTCCTTAACAAATAATTCCCTCAACACTGTCCAACTATTTACAAAGTCCGCATTACTATTACTATTAATCTTCTCATCACTCCTTATCACCCATCCCCTCCCACTTGTGACTGTATGACTGTCACTTTGTCTCTTGTATCCTTACGATTTATATTGACTGTTTCCTAGTATGATTTGATTGCTTATTGTACTCTATGACTATTATTAAGTGTTGCACCTTATGATTGTTGACTCTTGATGAATGTATCATTTCTTTTATGTACACTGAGAGCATTTGCACCAAGACAAATTCCTTGTGTGTCCAATCACACTTGGCCAATAAAGAATTCTATTCTATTCTTATTAGCTGTAACATCCTCCCTTCAGCAGTTCTTAAGAGTAGATATAAGAAAAGTCCATGCAATAAAATTCCATGGGGGAAGGTACAAAAGAAACACTGGCTCACATTTTCTGCATTGTCTTTTAGATGGGAACATTTGAAATACCACAATAGTTTGCTTAATTTCAGAGCTTCCAGAAACTCTGAAAAATTTGTATGTAAACTGTTTACTTGAAGACACAATTGTATGATCAACTGCCAAAATTGTATGACCAACTGCCAAAAATCTATTGTATTGCTGATAATGGAGCAAAAAATAGAAATCAGTGGTTTTCTGATATTTTATATTTTTGTTTTATTCATTTATAATATTTACATTTTACATTTTGGTATTCTATTTTACATTGATTTTAAATATATTTTAACACCATGTATGTATATGTGTAATTTTATCTCTATGTATGTGTATGTAAAATTTTGTCGTGTGAACCTTTGAAATGACCATAATAAAATTGATTGATGGACTGAATGAAAGTTTAGATGGTGAAGGCAGATTTGAGTTCTGGAGTAGCTGAGATAGACAACTATTTGCATAGTAGTAGTATTGAAACTAGTGTCCCAAAAAGACCTATGATGAAGGATGTGAATAAGTTATTTGAAAGGATTAAAATAATATATATTGCACAGACCAATCAGTTTGTTTATAGTATAGTGATGGTGGCTATGGAAGAACGAGGTATAGAAATTAGAAAACCAAAAGTAAAATCATATTCAATCTCAAAGTGGAAGGTCAGACTGGAGGCCAACATAAAGAAATTAAGATCAGATGGAAATAATTTAAAAAACATGAAAGAGCAAAAATTGAAATGTAAGGATCAAAACAAGCTAATAAAAAATATTGGCTCAGCACCAGACAAACTGAAGAAGCTTTGGAAATTATAAAGCAAGAAATAGCCAGTTTATTTTAACTCAAACAAATGGTTGAGGAAGAAGAAAAGTGTACATTGGCTGCTTGTACAAAAATCAGTCCAGAACAAGCATTGATGCAAGTTAATAACTAGAACTTTTTGAATATATTGAAAACAAAACATGAATATTGAAATAATGTAATAAAAACAAGAAGAGAATGCTGGAAAAGCATTACGTAGTTTATTTCTACAAAAAAGTCTAAGGAAAGGATAATGAATAAAGATAAAACCTAACAAAGGGTTACAACTAGGACATTTTAAAAAAGCAACTGAAGACTTGTTTTTGGCTGCTCAAGAGCAAGCTATTTCAATGAATGCAATTAAGACCAGAATTGAAAAATCATCAAATGATTCAAAGTACAGATTGTGCAAAGAACCAGAAAAAACAGTAGATCATATACTCAGCTCAAGCAAGATGATCACATAAACTGATTTATTTATTTTTTATTTATACATCATACTTCTTAACCAGCCATCTTCCTCAGATTATAATGTTGATTATAAACCACAACATAACAGCTGCCAAAATAATTTACAGGAACATGTCTAAAAATGATCATGCACCAAGAGTGAAAAATTGGTGGGAAGATAGAATTGAAAAAGGAGTCGAGAATGAGCAGGTAAAAATATTGTGGGATTTCAGAATCAAAACTGATTATGACTCAGCTCATAACACATCAGATTTAACTGTGATTGAAAACAAGAAAGTGTGGATAATTGATGTGACAATACCAGGAGGTTGTAGAATAGAAAACGAGTTGGAAAAGATCACAAGTATCAAGATCTGAAAATTGAAATGGAAAGATTTCTGAATACCATATAAAAAAAAATCTCAGATGGCATTAGAAAATGTGTGAATCTAGGAATTACAAAGGGCCACATTGCTTGGACTGACACCAGAGGTGACATTCAGCAGGTTCTGACCAGTTCTGGAGAACTGGTACAGAAATTTTGTGTAGTTCGGAGAACCAGCAAATACCACCTCTGACTGGAGATTTTACAGTATCTTTCCCCTGTCAGGCCCACCAAGCCACACCCACAGAACCAGTAGTAAAACCATTTGAATCCCACCACTGACCAACACATATACTAGGCTGATACATTCCAACATCATAGGCTCTTGGGAATAACTTTATGTGTATAAAGGCCAACATCAGCTAAGGAACTGGCAGCTGCAATTTCACATTGTTGTATGAATGATGATGATGATGATGAAAAAAATAAGAAAAATAATTATAACAATTGTAGTAGGCATCTTGGGTACAATCCCAAAACAACTGGAGCACCACTTGAACATCATAATAACAGCAGCAGCTTATCTCAGGTCCTCAGGAAAAGCTCAATAGGTGGACAAAAATATCAAATGCTGTCTAAGCATCTGGCTGTCTTTGTGATCAACTATAATAATGTCAGTTCAAAGGCTGGTTGTTGTCTTTAGGTTGGTCTTTGTATTTAATCTTAGTCTCCTTTTTTCATTGTGTTCCTTGACGCTTATTACTAGAGCATGCAGAACATTTGCATTTTCAGTTATCAGAATAGTGTTATCAACTTGTCACAGATTATATTTCTTCCAGCAATTTTAAAAATACATTCAACAACTTGCAATCAAGCTGCCCTCAGTATATTTTCTGCATGGATGACAACACTGGCATTAATATATTAATACACAGTTCATTTATTAATGTGGTTATACCTTGTGGTTAATTATAGAATACTAGTTTGCTTTATCATAGTTTAAAATAATATTCATGTTATATGAAATTTATAGAAACAAAAACAAAATTCCAGTGTCTCATGAGAATACATTGTGAACACATTAATTCTAAATATAAATACTATTGCAATTGAACTATTTTGGTACTGATTTAATAATCAGTTTTGTTCTGGACAGCCAGGAATGAAATGGGAGGTAGGCATAGAAAATGAAGTTTGCCTAGTTAAAATTTAATTAGATTTAATAAAGATAAGAAGATAGAAATTCCCCTCATTCAATGTTTACCATGCAAGTCCAATTTATACGCAGTCATAAATCCTTTGAAATTGACATGCCCTTAATCAAGCCAGAAACTCATTCATCATTGATATGTTGTTTCCCTTCAACAGTGGAGTATCCTTATTTTCTGCTGGGAAGAACATTGAAATATATTTTCCTAACCAGTAAGAATCACTAAATGACACAGAATCCATTAATTAAGAGCCTACCAACAAATCTGTTTAAAAAAAAGGTTTTTCATATAGATTAGATGACAGTTCTAAAAAAACCCAACTCTAAAACCACTTGTATTAAGATTACCTTGCATTTAATGGATAACAAAAATAATTCAGTGTATATCTTGCCTTTCTGTGCAGAAAACAAAGTTACTAATAATTAAAAGGCAAAGCATCTTGTAAAAAGATTATGAAAGCATTTTGCATGTTGATATATTCAAAATGAAAAGATCTGTCTAGAGAGAAAATGAAACTCCACTCTTTTCTTAAAACCAGAATAAAGGGAGTGAGTCCAATAGCATGGGGAACAGTAGAAAATCTCTTTTATCCATCTGCCTGACAAATAGACTTCAGAAAGTGAGAGTATTGCAAAGACAGTTTCTCTTGCTTGATTTAATGTCTGGACAGTTTCATACTGAGTTAGAGAGTTTTTCAGATAGTGAGACTCTGAGCCACATAAGGCTTGAAAGGCCCAAACCAATACCTTTAGTTTTCCCTGGGAAACTGTTAGCAGCCAGTATAGAACTTTATTTATATAATATTTCTGATTTCATTCACCACTTGGCAGTCTAGCAGTTGTAATTTGTACATATGAACTTTCTCAGACATTCCTCTAGGGCAGTTCATAGACTGCATTGCACAGTTAAGTACTAAAAGCACAGGTGACAGCTGCCAAATCCAAGTTGCTTAGGAATGGACACAGAATACTAAACATAACAATGGAAACATACCCCATACATACCCATACAGCTCCTTTTGGGAATCTAAAATATTTGGAGGTCAAGCAGCTTCCATACCACAGACCTCCCTTTCTGAAGGAGAGCACCCCACACCGTACTCAATTAACAGAACTTCCATTTTGTCTGCATTTCATTTCAGTTTATTCTCCCCCATCAAGGCCATCACCAAACTAAGAAATTGTTCAATACATTTCCCTGGTGTTAGATGGCAAGGAGCAATTTTACTTCGAAACTCTGGATAATTCAGCATGGAATATTTGTGTTAGCAAAATAGTCATTAAGGTTATAGAGTTTGGAGGCAGGAGGTGATAATGCACCAGTACCTCCGTTGTTGGTTTCTGTTTAATATGCTTATACAATAGTGTAAGCTGCCGGTGTGCTTAAGGGATGTGGAACATGGTTTTCATTTGCAATAAGATATTTTGGATTTATGTCTTGATCCCATGTATTGCAATCTTCAGAAAGGTCACCTGAAGAGGATGTATACTTTTCAATAGTTGTATTCATAGCTGAATGGACTTTAAAAAATAATAATAGCTGGAGAATTTTCATATATCTCCATGGTATCTTATGCTTTGGGATTCTACAAAGTTCTCTTTCTTTCTATACTTCATATCAGCATGAAACTACAGGGTGGGATTATTCACAATTCAATTATTTATGTATAGTTTCCAATTATATTTTTATGGTAATAGTAAAAGTACTAAATTAATTCTGGATCACAGGAATTGTTTCGAGGGTGGCCAATAAGATCAGTTTAGATGAGGAAACACTGCAACTGAATATGAGCAATTTGTCTGCCCAAATGAATGGTGTTTAATCTGTTTTTATAAGATTGAGTTCATCCTAGAGGACTAGATTTTTGGTGCTGCACGTCGATCTCTGTCACTAAAGTCAACAGGACCTCTGTGACTCAAATTATCTTATATCACTTTAGGCTGGAACTGCCAACTATGAATTTATCAGATAGGACAAGTTTATACATTCATACAACTTGTATTTGGGACACCCCCTCCAAAAAAGCATATCATAACCCAGATACACTAAACTTATAGAATTTCCTTTGGCAATACAATAGCTTTGTGCTGAAAATGAATTTTACCCCCAGTGTCTCTTTCATGTAACCATATAAACTCTCTTTCTCAATTCTCTGTGTTGGATTATGTCAGGCTTTTTGTACTTCTATTGCAAATGATACTTCCTAAACTACACATTAGATTAAACCAATACACCAATTAAGCTAATTAGCTTAATTAATGTAAATTAATTTTAAATAGCAAGTGCTTGTGATAAAACCATTATGCTTAAATGTTTATTCTAAAAATACTTGCAGTATAACTAAATGGTATAACTAAAATAGTATAGTGGTATAACTAAATGGTATAACTAAATAATGTCTCTAGACTCCAATATATTTTAAACAATGTTTTGTTCTGGACAGCCTACAAGAGAAAAGATGGTCAGGACAGACTCACTAGTATTAAAAAAATAATTACTGGAGACTTTGGAAAAGCTACAACATATTTGCAGGAGCCATAGTAAAAACAAACAAACAAATATAGTATGATAGGACGTGATTATGATGGATTGTGTTAAATTTGGGGTGATGGATCCAATATGACTTGGGAGACACCAAAATTCCTTTTGCCTGAAAGGATGGTCAGAAAAACTATTAAGATCGCATTTTATAAGAAGAATGAAGCCCTTCCTCATTTCTTATTTTTACCTAGAGATATGAAATAGATCCTTAATTTGTTTCCATTATTTTACATAAATATACAGCAGTGACATAGCATTTGGACAACAGAAACACATTACTGTAAACTTATTGAATTTCTTTTGGCAATCCAATTTCTTAGAATAGAAAATGACTTCCAGTTTTTCTCTCCTATTGCCATGTAAGTAGGGAACATGACTTTTGTCTCAGGTTAAGCCTCTGAAGAAATTCTCCACTACTGGGAATTAAAGATATAATAGAGACTTAGCAGCATCACATTGGATGGGCCCCAATCACTTTCTCTGTTAGAAGAAATACACATCTCTGAGGATCCTTTTGAAAGATACAAGGAAATTTCTTCTAGCAATAAAACAAAGAATGTGGTGGAACTGGGAATCCCTGGGGGAGTCTTTTTCTGGAGCATCTAGTACTCCAGAATAGAGTATCTCTGGATCATTAGATGTCGGAAAGCAAGGCTTTGCATAGCCCTGCTTCAGATGTCCTGCCATGTTCACAGTCTTGTTTTGCTAACATTTATAAATCCATGTTTGAATAAATAAGCCATAAATTGTTTGCACAAGATGCTACTGTGCTAAAATAACGGCTTATAGATTATGATAACTGTTTTTATATGAAACACTAAATCAAAAAAATGCCGATTATGTTTTGGCTTAGCATGATAGCTGTTCATATGCTGGATACTGAATATGACACCAGGCCAACATTTCTTGTTTTGCGATCTAATTATACCCTTTTTACTGAGAGAAGCAAAGCAATCTTTTAGGTGGACATTTGAAATAAATTCATTTCTTAAATAATTCTAGAAAGCTTTCTAAACATACTTTTATCTGTGATGCAGACTAATCTTTACCATTTTTCTCATATCCTCCTTCATTGGGAAGTAAATATTATGATTTCAGTAAGCCTCTGAGTGCAGTACCTGAAAACTATAATCTGCTCTTTGTCTGCAGAAGGGATGGAACAGTAAATCTTTTCAAGAATCTTCAGTTCAGTGCTTTTATGTGAATAATCTGGAGAATGTAAAGCTAGCTTGCCTCAATGCTTAGGAAGACCACACTTTTCAAATCATAGGGGGTATATTTTGACCATGTGGCAAAGATTTAGAACTAATATGTACAGCACAAATATGCCATTTGGCGATGTAATTTGTCTCTAACAAATACTGTTTAACTCCTACAATGATTAACTATTTGCAGAACATAGCAGTAAGAGGCAACTTGGGTTTAATCAAGACATGTGAAATTATACTCTGAACGTGAAATATTTTACACAATAGCCCCGAGGCTTATTAAATGGCAACATACTTTTCACTTTTGCTTTTTTTTTAAAAAAAAAGAGCCAAGAACAAAGCAGATATCTGAACAGTAAGTTATTACAGTTATCCATACATATACCATGTTTATTATTTAAACAATACAGTCAAAAGATGAACAGAGGTAGATGCAAGCATTTCGTATTGACTCATCAGTACCTACATTACAATAACACAGTTGTATTAATGTAATGTAGGTACTGTTGAATCAATTTGAAATGCTTGTATCTGCCTCTGTTTGTCTTTTGACTGTATTGTTTAAATTATTAAAAGGGACTGGCTGTTTTAAATGTTTATTATCAAATTTCAGAGCAACAGATTTAGCAATTTCCTAAGCCATAATGTGATTATCTTATATCACTTTTGGCTGGAACTCCCAATTATGAACTTAGTTTAATTTTAATTATTCATTCTTTTATTATTGTCAAATTTCAGAACAACATTGCCTTACTCTAAGCCATAATGTAATTGATTACCTTATATCACATTAGGCTGGAACTCCCAATTATGAACTGTGATTTAGTTTTGGATTAGTACAGAGGGTAAACCCAGCCATTTCATTTTTTAGAGGCATCTATTACTAGCCATGATGATACCAAAATGAGAAAATACGCATTATGATAACCTAATTTAAGCTCTGCTCTTTTGATATTCCAACACATGTCTTGTTCATACTTCCCTCGATACTGTGTGGTTTTAAGTTGTGATTTATTGGCATGCAAGTGGCAGTTTCAACATATGTAGATAACAATCTAATGTAGGTAAGACTAAACAGAAGAATTCCTGGATTGAACAGGTGGAGACTTAGCAAATTATTGTTTTTATTACAAGAGGATATTAAATTGAATTGTTAATAGAAATCAAAGAGTTTCTTCCAGTTCAATTTAAATTCTGAATTTTTTTTTTCCTACAGTTTGGAAGTCAAGTGAGGCATTCATGAGAGATTTGCTTATTTCTCTAGCATGAAGCAGAAATAAAGCCGTACAAAAACAGAAAGATACACCTTTGAATGATTTGAAACACTTAGAACTAAACCATAAACTTAACACAGTTTTATTTTTGTAGGAAAGCATAAAAACAGTAAGAAAACAGCTTGACTTCGTGAAAGTAAATTAAATTTATAAACATTTGAATTTTACCAGACAAAAATACTTTTAAAACCCCCAATAAGCCAGGTGAATTAGTAGCTTACCAGTTGTTTAAGAAACAAAATAATTATTGCAACCTTTGTGATTGAACTAAACATAACTCTACAGTAAAGGATATGATGCAGTCTCTGCAGAACCTATGAGAATGCGGTGGCTTTCTCCAAATTTTACATTGTATTATGATAACAGCCCCTTAATGTGGATTTCAGAATGCATTATGTCTCCACAAATGCTATAACTCTGATATAAGGGACAGCTCTCCTAGAAGGGCTGCATAGATATATCTGACCTGATACAAATGGATATAAGCAAGTTATAAGGTATCACATTAATTAACTTAGTGGCCATTTGGGATAAATATAAGACAGAATTAAGTTCTAGTTTTTCTTCTTTGTCTATTTTATGAAGTTGAAGATATTTTTAAAAATCAGTCAGTCTAAAGAAAATAGAAGTAGCCCTCAACTTTCGACCACAACTGAGCCCAAAATTTCGGTTTTTAATTGAGATATTTCTTAAGTAAATTTTGCCGCATTTTACAACTTTTCTTGCCACAGTTGTTAAGTGAATCACTCCAGTCGATAAGCCAGCAATTTGGTTGTTAAGCGAATCTGCCTTCCCATTGATTTTGCTTGTAAAAAGGTTGCAAAAGGTGATCTCATGAGACCATGGGGCACAGCAATACTCATAAGTGTGAACCAGTTGCCAAGCATCAGAAATTTGATCACATGATCATGGGGGGGGGGGGCTGCTACAAAGGTTGTGTGAAAAATGGTCATCTTTTTTCAGTGACTTTGTAACTCTGAACGGTCACTAAATGAACTGTTGTAAGTTGAGGACTACTTGTGTAACTTGCTTAGATTGCAACAGTCAGTATCTTTAGCATTGCAATTAAAGAACTATAGAAACAAGGGGGAACACAGAAGGATTCAACTGAATCTGAAACTCTAAAAATCAGTAGTACTACTTGTAACATTGAACATCTCTGAGATACTATTTCCACGTAGTATTCCATGTAGTATTTTCAGTAGTAACTGAAGTACAATTTTAAATTTGAACCAAGCTAAAGACTGTATGATTAAATGGATGTGTCAGCCTTCAAGATTCCTTTCATTTCCTTCACATCTTTTGGCTGCCATAGTAACGGGTGGTGGTGAAATATTTGGGCTTTGTGGGTGTGGGAAATGTGGTGGAGGTTTAGAGAATGAACTGTATAACTTGGGTGAAAACTTTATCGTTTATGCTTACTTGCTTGCTTACTGCGCAGTCGCAACTCAAAATAGGCCAAGGCTAATGGGAAGATGTCTGCATCACCACCTGAAGATGCCCCACGTGATATTATACACAACTTCAACTGGATGGACAGTTTGAACTATTGTGGGTGGGAATGTTGCGATCACTTTGTATATGTGTTTTTCACGCGCAATTCCTCCAATTCAGACTTCTTTTGATGCTACCACTTGATTTCCAGTAAAATATATCTTTTCTCTATATAATGGAGTCTAAGAGTTTCTTTCTTGGATTTTGAATGGAGCACCACCTGACAGGATGTTGCAGTTAAGCATGCTTATAATATGCAACAGTGAGAATTTCAGTGGAAGAAAAAATATGAAATTTACTTCAAATATCAGACAAAATGGTATGTTCTATTACTAGTATGTATTTCAGACTTGATTGCCAAAATGAATAATTATTTCTCTATAAAATGCTGGGTTATTTTTTTTTTCATAAATGGTGGCAATATTGTAAAGCCCCAAAGTACTAGAAAATGTTTAATAGTAGAAGGGGACAGATTGCTCTTGGACTTTGACCCAGATCCAAAGTATATCAAAGTAATCTCTCAGATTTGCTCAAAAGCCTACATTTAAATCATGATTATCTTCAACTTTCATTTTCTCACTAGGTAGACCAGTTCTTCTCTAACCTGCTATCCTCCAAACATGGAATGATAACTCTCCAAATTCCCTATCAGCCTGACATAAATTGGGTTTAATGGTTAAGATTCCTGAGAAGTGTATTTCCAACACATCTCAAAAGCAGTACAAATAGATGGTATGGTAATATTTACCATCACAAATAATAGACTTTAGGATGATAATTTATATTTCTTCTGCTTGTCATGACCCTATCGATTCTAGGTTTATATGCAAACCATGAATTAAAAAGAAGCCTATGACACCTGTGTTAATTAACAATGTAAATTATAAACATTATAGTGTTTATGTGGCAGCATTTAAAGGACTACTTTGAAATAAATCCTTTGCTCTCTCAGCTAACAGGTAGCTAATGCATTATTTTAGACAAGAGTCATGTGGGCATTAGCATATGCATTAGCAACCTCTTTTTCCTTAATGTTCTAGTTTTGTTTGCTTGTGCTGCAATCAATGTCTTGTCTTCAGTTTGAAGAACTGAATCACTTGACTATTCATTTATTTGGAAGTGCAAAGCAACCCTCAATGGATGTTCAATATCACAGAAAGAGGAAGACCAGCGTTTCAATTGCAAATTCATATTAATGTTTCCTAACATACCATGGGTAAAGAAAAACATAACACTTCATTCCTATAGCACTGTCTCTTTTCTAATCTTCTCATCTTTCCTACTATCTTCTCTTATTGGTTTCTTATGATTTATCAATTGTTGTTTGTAACTTATGATTAATAATTGTAACTATGATTAGGACCTATGACCTATTGCTTACTGTTTATAGGTACATTGTGAGCTTATGTACCGGAGACAAATTCCTTGTGTGTCCAATCACACTTAGCCAGTAAAGAATTCTCTTCTCTTCTTTTCCATTCCATTCCATTCCAAATTCTACTGAGACCTGTCCTCTGTGTGCATGTGTGTTTGTGTGCATAGGCTTGAATTCTTGCCACATCATCACTTGGAAAGGGGTGAAACTGGTGCTGCTGTACACTGCATTGTTGTAAGTCACTTTAGCAAAAGGTCGGTCCAATTGTCCTGGTGGTAGCTTATAAAGCATCTAAGGTACTGTTCCAGAACCTAATTCATTCTCTTATTCCTGCCATTAGTTTGCAGGTGGTGACTAGAACAGAGTCCCTGATCAATACCTAATAAGTCCAAAAAGGCTCTACAGAACTTAGAGGTGATTTGGACCCCCCCCTTCAGAGATTATTCATTGTGGTGCTCTGTGTAGATGGTAGATATGGTGTAAAAATATTTTTGCTAACCCTGTTGTGGTGGGAATCTTCTGGCAAGGAATAAAATATGATTGTTTTGAAAATGGGTATGTCATGACCCAAGTTAAGGAAGGAAGGAAGGATTCTTCTTTCTGGATATACCCAAAAAGAATAAACACTGGAGACAAATTACGACAGGATTATGGCCATAGGTTGACAGAAAAAGCAACTCAATTTTCTAACATTCACTAGAAACTGAAATGGGTACAATGATACATTTGGGTACTACCAACTACAGCTATTCCCCCAAGCTGTGTTACTTTACAATGACCTTGGGTAGAGGAGCTGTCTTTCTGTTTACTTGGGAAATGGTATTTATAGGAAAGTGTGAGGGTTCTTTGCTCTCCAAGAATTGGACACAACAGAGTGCAGCAAGTCTGTGAACAACCTTTTATTGCATCAAACCTGTTCCTCAACAACAGGCTATTGCTCTGCTCATCTCCATTCTTCTAGGACTTTGCAGGATGATATTGCCATATAAAAACAGCTTCAAAACTCAATCTGTTAATATAGTTTACACAGAAATCTCAAAGGAGCATAAAACCATTGCTTTTTCCTTGCACTAGTTGGAAGGGGCACTGTTTTAAGTGTGATTGCTCCTCTTCTGGGTGTTGTGAGTTCCAGGCCAGACTCCAAGCTTTGCTTTTAAGTAGTGTGGTTTTTGAGCACTTCAGCTGACCTCTAAGCCAAGCTCCAGCAGGATATGCTGCTTAAACTTTGCTTAAAGTTTGTTTAAGCTGCTTGTGATCCAAGCAGTTGACTGATAGTTATCTGGCCTACCTGTAATAGATGCTAATTTTCAGACCTTGCATCCTGCTTCTTATCCTGTATGTGTTCTGACCCATGCCCTTTTCCAACAAATCAAACACAATCCAAAGGGACAGAAACCTTGTAATGCTTTTACAAAATAATTAGCTGTGATAATCTCAAGCCTTGCCAAACTGTGTGAGACTTGCTAAAAGACAACAGATAAGAAATAATTTGCAATACAAGAATCTTCAAATACAAACTCAGGATACTGGAATGTCCATGAGGCTGGAGTTTCAAAATATCTTTGCTTTCTGCAAAGTACATTCCTTTCACAGCTGGCTTTTATCTTCTTGAAGGAGGGGCCATTACCTTGCAGCCTTACTCCCAAGTCGCCCGTGCTGTTGTAGCTGTTCTTTCCTATAAGCAATTCTGTGCACATGCGCACTTGGCACAGGCTCCTCGGGAACTTCCTCATCACTTCTGCTAGCTCCCACAATCTCTGAAGGCAGCAGTCCATTCCCTAATGGTCCTGGCCCCTCATCTGAGTTCTCGCTCTCCTCAGCCGTCCGCACCTGCTGTTGGCTAACCACAACAGTATGACATCTGTTATCTCAATTTCTCCACTCTGTTTTAGCACTTGCTTTTGTTAAGCTAAGGAGCTGGACATAAGGGTTAGCCTCTAGGGTGAGGCTACCTCTGGATGTCCTTGAAAACACCAAGTGTGGCTCAGTTGATCAGGCAGTGGAATGTAGGCTTGGATGCCTGAGGAAGGGAAGTTTTGTTTTTATGTCTGCATTTACTTTTGAAACAAACAGCTGGCTACTCCAATTTCACTCCCTCACAGAAAGTCAGCAGTTAGCTTGTTGCATGCTACACTTAGCTACTGCCATATGGTACTATTGTTAAAAAAAGTTATCCTGGCTGATTTGTAACAGGGATATGTTAGATATTGTTTTCTCCAGATAGATCTGCCTGACTCATAGTCCTCTGGTTCTAACACTAAATATTTTCTTTTCTGTGATGCAATCCACTTTGTGGAACATTCTACCCCTAAAGCATACAGTCAACTTTATTCCAGCATACATATGTTCTGACATTTTCTGATGGTGCCATTCCACCAGAAATGTATCTTAAGGCTTTTGAAATACAATTCTCTTCCCTGTCTAAAAGACTACTATGAAGCACAGTGAATGCTGAGAAATCTAAATATGGATTTAGATGAGTCTATGAGTCTATCAAGTCTATCTGTGTTTAGTTTTCTGTACTGAGTAGCAGTATGCAAGATTCTATTTGATGGGATCCCGTCCATGCTTTGATGTAAATCAGTGATTTCAAAAGGTTGTGGATACATATAAAAGTGAATCACCAACTGAATTCAAAGGTGGTGA
Source organism: Notechis scutatus (assembly GCF_049901735.1). Classification (NCBI taxonomy): domain Eukaryota; kingdom Metazoa; phylum Chordata; class Lepidosauria; order Squamata; family Elapidae; genus Notechis; species Notechis scutatus. The sequence continues at coordinate 71,631,297 of NC_142009.1, read as the reverse complement.
TTTGATGCAAAGAAGGGGTTTGATCAAATTGCTTTTGAATTAGATTCTTGAATCAGAACTTAATGCTGTCCAATATACAAACCAGTGGGGAACAGCAATATCAAAGCTATTTTCCTAACCTTGCTATTTTTCTGAGTATTGAGAAAATTGTAGATTACATACATATGATGTCAAATACCTTAGCAAATTCATGGACAATGGGTCACTTTCTGGAGTGTGTAGATATATAACTGTCTTTCAAATTAAATTTAAAAGAAGTTTGCTGCATTATTCTCATCACAGATCTATATGTTGCACAGAATAGCTTTAAAAAGAGATAAGCAGAAAGCTTATTCAGCATAACAACACTTGAAGGCTGTCAGCAAAACAGAAATGCAGTGAGTGTTGCTATAGCCACTGTAAATTATTAAAGAAAGCAATTGATTAAAATGTAAAGAACAGAAATAAGAAGGACAAAAATGTGCAGGGTAATTTCTGATCTATGTAGGGCAATATGCAAATCAGGAAGGTGCTACACACTATATGCATATACATTTACAAGACTAAATATTGCAGTGTGTTCAATTTTACGACCAGGCAATTCTTATTTCAAACAAACTTTTTTTCCTCAAGTGAAAATGGGAGACAATGTTGGTGTCATTTGAGAGTCATTTGTCTTTAAGGACAGTCTGGGTGTAAAACTTGTCAAAGATTTTTTAAAATCCTAAACTTATGATAGGCAGTAAACTTTATGATGAACAGTCTCACTGCCACACGTTGAAGTGGAGTCATTAATGATTATGGGAAGGTTAATACAAAAGACCAAAAAGTCTTTTGAGTGATATTTGAGAAAACAGAATTGCATTCTTCCAGAGACAAGCACAAAAGAAGCATCCTTTTTTGGTTTTCAGTAGAACAGAATTTACTAGAATATGAAAAATGTTGAAGGAATGAGATGGCGTGTGCCAAATTTTAGAGGAATCAGTGCAGAGAATTTTAAATATGTGCTCTCTTAAAATGGTATATGTATGTATGATTTATTATGTGTGTATACAAATACACCCACACACGTCTTCTGGTGCTCTGAGATAGTGTGATAGTGTTAGCTCCTACAATGAGGAATACATGAAACATAAATACCTTTGAAGAAGAAATTGGGGGTGGGGGGGAGGGGAGAATAAAGAATCTGCAGAATGCATTGTAAAGCATTGAGAGGCATAAATAATTTTGGATTAGCTTTTCTTCTTTGGACTTGGTCAAATCCAATGTACATCCCTACTTAACAGAAATGCAAATATTTAGATAGACATTTCAGACATTATTTTTTGTAAATAATTGAAATCAAATCTCCATGTATCAAAAATTGATGAGGTAGTGATGTTTTGATACAGCAGATATTGATTAGAAAATATTCAGAAGGATAGTTTAAACAAGGTAAGGTTATTTGATTTGCATGAAAAATCAACTCGTCAGTTATATACTATTTAAAATGGAGGCAAAAAGAGCCAGAGATATTGGTCCAGAGAGGGGATTTGCCTAACTGATTTCTAGAACTCTAAACGTTGTAATTGGTTCTGTTGGTCTACATATGAATGTATGGGATTAATGCAGCTTTGTCCTGATATCTGAAAAGGAATGCAGAGACTGAAAACAGGTAGGCATTATGTCCCAAAGATGCTTTTTCAAGCAGCAACTGGACTTTCTGGGTTTTCTTTGAAGACATTTCGCTTTTCATCTAAGAAGCTTCTTCAGTTCTTGGACATTTCGCTTCTCATCCAAGAAGTTTCTTCAAAAGAAGCTTCTTGGATGAGAAGCAAAACATCTTCTAAGAAAAATCAGAAAGCCCAGTTGCCTCTTGAAAAAGCACCTTTGGGAGAACCATAACCTGGATGACTGAGAATCTCCAGAGATATTTAGGTAGACATTATGAAAAATAAACATAACAATGTGTGGTGGACTTCATTTATCTTGCCATGCTTTTCTCATATGATTATATAAAAGTTTACACATGCTTTGTGTAGCAAGCGGTGGATCTTTTCCACTGAAATCCAGATTACTTTTTCAGGAAGTAAAGCCTCTGGTTCCTGAAAATGTTTGGCTTTGGTTGGAATGTTTGTATTTTCAGATGTATCTTTACTAGGTATTTTGATATATTTGTACTAGAATCTGCTTTTGTTGCAATCTAAAAAGGAGAAATGGAACACCTGCCTGATGAGAGCCTAAGGAGTCTGTTGCTTTAGAGTGAACCATAGGTCTTTGATGAACATGAGCAGAAACTTAGATCACACATTTTGCCAACAAGGTACAGAAAAATGAAGAACGGAGAATGGCTCGCAGAGAAGAAAACATACGGGTGGTCATAAAGTCAATGAAAGACAAAGAAGGCAATGTTGAATAGGATTTGAAGCTTTCCCTCATTTACCTGTTTTCACATCTTAAAAAGTCTTTTGCTGACTTGTTCTTCCATGCTTAGTTGAGGGGCAAGACTTTAAATAAGGCATCACTGTCTGAAATTCTCTCCCCTCAACTTACTAAGGGGATAATATAAAGTGGAGGCTTACAAGAAAGCTGCTTTTGATGCCTGGTGTTTTCTGAAGTTGCTAACAATTCTGTTTTCAAAGGCTGGATTTTTTTTTTCTAGCAAGGTATCCTTAGTAAACTCTCACAAACCAGGAGAGGCAGCTCATTTACAATCCCTCATAGCAGCAGAGAGCACTAGTCAGGCCGAAACTCCTGAAACCTCTTAGTCCCATGAAGGTGAACCTATGGCACACGTGCCGGAAGTGGCACGCAGAGCCACTTCTGCTGGCATGCGAAAGGTCACCCCGAAGAGCCTCACTGTGCATGCACGTGCGCCGCCCACTCGCCAGCTGATTGTCAGGTATCTGGTGCACATGTGCGGGGGTGCACAGGAGATGCACGCACATGAGCAGAGACGTGCAGTGAGATTGTGCGTGCAGGTGCAGAGACGCACAGCATGTGGGGGGATTGCACGCACATGCACAGAGATGCGAGGTGCATGAGGGGGGCGCATGCATGTTCAGGGGGCGTGGGGGAGGCCTGCACACATTGCCTTCTGGGTGCTGGCACGTGAATGCGCGAGCGTGAGCACGTACACAGTTTTTGGCATGGGAGCCCAAAAAGGTTAGCCACACTGTCTTAGCCATTCTTACTTTGGAAGTTCTTAGTTCTTCTCTTGGCAAATAGTAAGGAAATCATTCTAGGTCAAGAAGGATAAAATAAACTTTGTTCCAATCCCAAAACATAAGGGGTTGTTATGGATGCAGACATGTTTACAGAGAAGGTTTTAATGAGGAAAAAAAAACTTTTCTTTGTCCAGTTGTGTCTGACTCTAGGGGACAGTGCTGATCTCCATTTCCTGTCCAAGAGAGCCAGCATTGTCTGAAGACACTTCTGTGGTTATGTGGTTGGTATGACTCTACTCCAAAATTCATGGAACATTGTTACCTTCCCACCAAAGTGGTACCTATTTATCTACTTGCATTTGCATGCTTCTGAACTGAAATTGGTATGAAGTAGGGAAGAATGAGAGTACTTGGGTCTCCAACTGCCAACCTTCCAGTTGACAAGCCCAGCATCTTAACCATTAGGCTACTGTGAAATCTTCCTTTAAAACCCATGAAAGTTACAGTATTTCTAGATGTATTTATTAATGGCTTTATTTAGGGAAAGGACATGTTGAGAAAATCAAAAAAGGTAACAATCACACATATAGAATTCCAAATAAAAGCAATACCACCAAGTCTAGCTAAATTGTTACCTCCTTGAATAAGCTGAGTTTCAGTACATTATTTACTGCAAAAAGATGGTTGGTGAAAGATAATCTGGGCCTCCTGTTTGTTTGCTTGTGGACAGCCTTATTTCTTCCCTCCTCTTTGAGTTTTTTCCTCTAGGTTTATGAATGAGGAGGATAAGCGAAAGCTAGATTTTTGGGGAGAATGTCTGTTGCCCTGCCCAATCAAGATCAGTGTTTCATCTGTGATATCTTGACTTTATAGGTAGTCCTCGAGTTACAAATGTAATGGGCCCTGCCAATTACATTCATAACCCAAAGATTAATAGGAGTGAGTCATGTAACTTAAATGTGATCACTCCCTGCTTTCACCTATGCATTTGCTAATAGAATGTGTGGATCATTATGTGCACATAAGGTATCTCAAGGTCACTTACCTTATGTACATCTTGATGATCAACAGAGGCATCTCCTCTACAGCCTCTCTGCCATAGTTTCTCCTGGAACAAAGGCTTGCCAAGACCCACAGGGATGAGATATTGTGATATTGTACAGGCTCTGGTAGTTTTTGCAAAAACTCTTTGCTGACAAGAATGTTTCCATTAAGTTACAAACATTAGTGGTCTATGAATAAACAGACTACATCCAGATTTTTTCTCTTTTTTTCTTTTTATGTAGCAGACTCCATTAATGAATGGAGAATTTTGAAATTGTTAGGAAATAAAGCAGCCTCAACAGATCCAAGAAAATATTACTTTTAAATAAACTCCTCAGAATAGTACAGTGGTAGATATGTTGTAAGAGTTGTACAATATATAGGCAATCATGATATACAGAACATGTCATTTGGTTGCTAGGCAACAAAGAATCAGAGCTCCTAATTAGGCTGCATTGTGAATGACCTCTGCAAGTATATTTTAAAGACATTAAGGAAAAAAATCAGTCTGTAGTTTATACTGTTTTAATGTAATACATTGGTACTTCTGTTTTGGAAGATTTTTTTTTACCTCAAATAGAGAACTGATTGTTCAAGTTGTACAGTTCATTAGGGATAATGAAGAAGCAGTTATGTCAAAAGTACTGTCTAAACTGGTGTGTGATATGTCTGTTTTCCACCATAGCATTTCTCTGGCTGTTCAGATACCCATGCACACATGTTTTTTTTTCCGATTTTTATCCCACTTTTTTTTTTTTCATACACAACTCAAGGCAGCAAATCTATTTCTTCGTCCTACTACTTTTCCTCACAATCACAATCCTGGAAAGTGAGTTGGTATTGAGAGAGATTGGCTGGCTCAAAGACACCCAACTAGTTTTTCATGCCTAAGGCAGAATTAGAACTCACAGTCTCCTGATACCTAAGCCCATACTTTAACCACTATGCAAACTAGTTCTCATAGTTTGTACTCAGTTTGCTATTTAGGATGCAAGAGTTAGACTCTCATAGGAAAGCTGGAGCAACCCTCCCCAGCCTTACCACACAGGCAAATGATGATAAAGTGACCCCTTCATACCTTCCCTACCTGGCTCTAGCCACCCCCAGGCCTCCCTTGCCCATGCTGTGCCACGGCAGCCACTTACCCCTTGCCAGTCTGCTGCCTCTTTTCAGACCCTAGATGTCTTAGGGCAATTTGCACAGGTCTCCGTTACTCTTATGCTATTTAATAACATTTTGTTGGATGTTGATAGACTTCAGGGAAAATGAATTAGGCATTGTTGAAGTTCTCCCAGTTTGTTAATGATAGTTTGTGGGTTCTAAAGCAGGGTGGACCCATCCCAGGAGACAATTTAAGATATCTTAGACTAGAAGGCAACAAGAATCTCCTCTCAGTTACTTAGTTTTTAGGTGAGGTTGTTGCAATGCTATCCATTGTCTCCAAGCTAAATCAGATGCAAAAAGAAGCTTTGCAGTGAGCTTGTGTCTGTGTCTGTGTTTTGGGTGGAGGGAGTGTGACTAGGATTGTTGAACTTTGGAAGAGGAGACCTCTCTTAGTAGCTTTCCACCGCCTTTTTGCAAACAGCAGCTAGTTGTAAGGAAGGCAGAAGGCAAGTTTGGTATATGAAACAATTAATGAGGCTTGGAGCTGAAAATGCAAAACTGCTTGTCGATTCTGATACAGTTTGACAGAAAACCTTTGTTTTCTGCTTTTCTGAAGAAAATCCTACTTCTGCGGCTTTTATTTCCATCAGTGAGAAATTCCCATATAGTTCAATTCTCATTCTTTAGAATTATTTGGAATGATTAGCCAGGATAATAATGATGGTGGTCATGACTTATTAGTTTCCATTCATCACTATAGTCTGTTAAACATATATGCCACCTCACTCTCAATGACTCTGTGTTGCTCACAACAATCAAAAAATTAGAATAAAAGCAATAAAACAAAGTTGAAACAAAGTCAAAGGATAGTTTCAAGGGATCTGATTGAAAGAGGCAAAATCGCATTAATTTCCACTGTTCTCTTTTTTATTCATTTAAAAGCTTGTAAGAAACAACTTCTGTCAAACTATATCAGAATCGACAAGCAGTTTTGCGTTCTCAGCTTCAAGCCTCATTAATTGTTTCACATACCAAACTTGCCTCTGCCTTCCTTACAACTAGCTGCTGTTTGCGAAAAGGCGGTGGAAAGCTACTAAGAGAGAAAAGGCTGTGGGGAAAGGCTGGCATACCTCCACAGGTGGTAAACAGGATGAATCAGATTCCTACCATGATAGAAAAATGGCCTGCCTGTGAGCTCTGCAGATCTTCCGGCTTGTGAACAGAAAGACTGCTTTCTTTGTGAATTTGGCTGCATTACAGCTGAACTCAGAATAATGGGACTCAGCTGCAGAACAAAGATGATGGTGTGGAATCATTGGGGTGTGAGGCCGATTTTGGAGGAATGCAAAGATATGTGCAACTGCCATCTGCCTCGCTTAGCAGCTAAATTTGCTAAAGCCTTAGATGACCTGGAAGCAATATTGCTGCTACTATTATTAGAGGGCAATCGAATTTCACACACTTACATTAAAAAAAACAACACCTTCCCAATTTACCTCTATCTATATCAGTTTCCACATTTTTCTTCTCTACGACCATTTGTCATGTCCTTTGAAAGCTTATGGCAGTGAAGTGTCACATATTGGAAGACAATCCTCTGAGGAATGCTGCTGTCAAGAAGCTGATTCTGGTCTGGACTTTCTGTTTAAGTATATATTGAATAGTTCACAGACTCCCACTCTGTGTTTCTCCTCTGGAGAGATGTACATACATACCAAAATGGTGAGTTATCCGCTCTGAAATGTAGCTAATTTTATTTGGTCAATCATTTCATCACATACTCATGTATCCATGATGTTTTCCAATCAGTTAAAAAAGGACCCAGAACTGTGATGCATTGTTAAGTGATTAAGTTGCCTTCCTATTTTTAGATTGCATTTAATTCTCATAGCAATCTGATGCTATTATGTTGCCTCTAAAACACCAACACCCACAGAAAAGGACCTCAGTATATGTTAGTAAGGGGCTAAATGGAGTTGAGAGCATCTGTATTCCAGTTAACACCCAGCCTCTGAGATAGGTATACCTTTTTAGAGTCTAAAAAGTGAGACACCTTTGAAAATAATCTACAAGGATAAAAGGTGTTATTTGCCAAAGCCATATTACCAGCAGGTTTTTCTTTTCAATAAAATCCACTTGCACAGACAGCTGAAATTCAACAAAGCACATTTCTTAACTAAAACAGATAAATTGACCTTGAAAGAATGCACTGGGTGACAGAGAGAACAAATCACACAAGTATCAGCTGAATGTTACATAGACGTTTAGGCTCAAACGTCATTTAAGTAATTACTTGAGAAGCTTTCCTGCTAAATAGGCAATTTATATGTTTCAGATGGAGCTGCCCCTCACCATCTAACGACAATCAAATGTATGACTTTTTCTTTAAAGCATGAGGGAAAAAAAGAAATATTCAGCTAACATATTGTTATCTCAGAGAGGAGACTACAATAGGTGATGACATGGAATTATTGTGTGGATTTTATTTCTTTGACTCCATCTCTTTAGCTGTGCTCAAAAAATGATAACACTTGGCTTGGATGTGCTGAAGCTATAACAAGCATGGATAATGGGAAAGTGATCCCATGGCATAAGCTTGTGAATTAGAAGCAGACAGCATTGTTTTCAAGTAAAGTTAAGAAATGGTCATTTTGAGTGACGGAAGAGCTGGTAGACTTGTATGTGGTGGTGTACTACCTTACTTTTATTTTATTTTTATTTAGGTTAAAGGCTTATGTAATTAAGTTTCTTCAGAAAGCTGAGAAAAAACAGCTTCTCAGGAAAAGCATTTTCTCAGGAAAAAGGTCATGACAAATTTTATAGACCAAGAATTATTTCAAACTAAAAGTCTAGCTGGTTCAATATTCTGTTTCCATTTCTGGTCCATGTTGCTAGTCGGATGCAAACAGAAGTTGTATCTCGTTGTCACTATAGCCATTAATCCCTTTATTTTCCTTCATTTTTTGGAGGGGGGGGATTCGTTTTTAAAGTCACCTACAACCTGAGGTAGCTAGTTCCAGAGCTGCTTTCTTGTCTTGGTCTTGAACTTGCACCATTCAACGTCAGTGGATTGTTGCAAGTCTGAATATTTTAGAAGAGGGGGGAAAGATCCCTTGTTCTTATTTACTTTTGCCACAACAGACATGATGTTTCCATCTTGCCCAGCATTATTCTCTACCCTCTCCTTTCAGAAGATGAATTGCTACTTTTCCTTTTAGGGCAATTTCTTTACTCCTTCATCATTCTGGATACATTTTTGAAAGGTATTTTAAAACCTACATTCTACTTTTTAGAGTGCACTAGCCAGAACAATGGATAATATTTCAATTGCAGTCATGCTATAGGTTTATAAGAAGCTGTTATGTATAGCAATTAATTCTGATTTCTAATAATTCAACATATCTTTACAATGTCTAGAGATTGGGTTGAGATTTGTATCAAGCCACAATATTTAATTAATTCCAAGATCTCTTGTTTGGTCTGACCTTGGATCCCCTAAACCAAAGAGAGACATATTTTTAAATTAATGACTAAATTAATGAAGAACAGGAGAGGGGCAGGGGTGGGATTCTACCAGTTCACACCTATTCGTTAGAACTGGTTGTTAACATTCTAAGCAGTTTGGAGAACCGGTTGTTAGAAGAAATTACCATCCTGTAAGGAAGGCAGGAAGGAAACATTCTGGTGTTGCTTACAAAAACTGCCTCCCCGTTAAACCCTTATTACATTCTTGGCAGGACTAGACTTCCTGTCTCAGGAACTTCTCTGGAGTTATTTTCCCCTCCTTTGCTGGTACTTTGCTTGTGTGGAGTGACCATTCAAAGTTACAATGGCACTGAAAAAAGTGATTTATGACAATTTTTCACACTTACAGCTGTTGCAGCATCCCCACAGTCATGAGAGGCCAGGCGAGGAGATGTGTCCCTCAATGTGAGTGATACTGAGTTGGCCATGCCCAGTCAATAACATGATAACCAAGCCACGCCCACCAACTAAGCCACGCCCACAGAGCTGGTTGTTAAAAAAAATTGAATCCCACCCCTGGAGAGGGGTTAAATGCATCTTGATCATTTTAGACACTTTTTTCTAAGGTAGCACATTTGTTTTATGATTTAGTCTATTTATAGCTAAAAATATGGTTTGTGTTATTCTGAAGGTCTTTCTGGCCTTATTTAACATCTTATTTTTTTATCAGGAACTCAGTTTACAATTTAAATACATACATACAACATATATACATACATATTGATGATATATATGAACTTCCATCATGATCTACTCCATGTCTCAAAGTTCTTATACTGTACAACAATTCTTCCCTTTTATAATATGAGGCTGAATCAATATTCTTGAATTTACTGGGATTAAAATAATCTAGTCATTTGAATAAACAATAAGTTATAAGCATTTCTAGTATAGGAGTTTTGTAAGTTACAAAGAACAATTAACAGCACTGTTTCTCTGAAGATCTTAGTTGTGGAATGAAGAATCACTAGCTATAGGGGATTATATGTATGTAATCATTTTTATCATGAAAGGAAAAATACTAGGATAATATTTGTTTTCCCTGACAATAACATAAAGCCTTGCCTTGACTGCATTCTGTTCAGGATCCAATGTATTATTGTTCTAAACATTTTTTTCTTGGCTAGCATCACTGGAATCTTCTGTTGGACAAATCTTGCATCCACTCACCAATTGGGGTGATAGGCACTAATCACAAGGGTAAGGATCTTCTTGCTATTTTTTTAAAGCAAAATTAAACCTATATACAGCAAAGTTGCTAATGGCTTTTTGTGAAAGGATTACATGATATTTATAAACAGAAATACTGAAAAAGTTTAATTATTTAAATATGGGGTATTTTTGAGTAATGAGCAGTATTAAAAGAGGAATTTGTCTCATGTGCTCTTTCTTGGGGTAAGAGAACCAGTTGTTAAATTAAATTAAATTAAATTAACATCCCCCGCACTATCAAAGTGGATCCTGGGTGCTGCCCTGCACTCCAATGGAGAAACAGGCAATGGAGCATCCAGTGTGAGGGAAGGAGAAAGCTGCTTTCCCTTTTTCTTTTCCCTGCTTCTCCTTCTTCCCTCGTGCTGGCCACTCCGTTGCCTGTTTCCCCATGGCAGTGCAGCACAGTGCCCAGGATCCACTTTGATAGTGGGAGAAGTTTAATTTAACCCAAGGTCAGGTTGGCCATCGCGGGAGGCTCGTCCCACATGGGCAGCAGAGCTGGAGGACAGGGATGTGTCATACCTCCTATGATAGCCAACCTGACCCTCTACTCGTTCTAGAATACTTTATGCCACCAGACTTGAAATTCTAGACCTAGAAAACCTAGAACTATGCCGCCTTCAGTCCAATCTAAGTATAGTATATAAAATTATCCATTGCCATGTCCTACCTGTCAATGAATACTTCAGCTTCAACCATAACAATACATGAGCAAACAATAGATACAAACTCAAGGTTAATCACACCAAACTTGATTTCAGGAAATACGACTTCAGCAACAGAGTGGACAATGTCTAGAATATTCTACCTGACGCTGTGGTTTCTTCCCCAAACCCCAAAAACTTTAACCTTAGACTGTCTACTATTGACCTCACCCCTTTCCTAAGAGGTCTGTAGGGGGCGTGCATAAGCGCACCAACGTGCCTACCGTCCCTGTCCTATTGTTTCTTTGATATATTTTTATTTTTCTTGTATGTATCCATGTATTCATAACTATGTTTTTACTTATACCTATTATCTTGTAAGCAATTGACAAAAATAAATAAATAAATAAATAAAATAAAATCATAATTCTGCCAACTTTGTCTCCCATATTGACTTTGGCTGCTGCAATCAACACATTTTCATATCGCTTAAGACACAAAGCACCCAGAAGCTATGGGATATTTCTGTACTATACAGACTCTAACTATAAAGTCAGTGTTATTTTCTAAAGGGATCCAATCTACTTCTATAATACATCATAACTTTTCAAAAGAGATGCAGCTACTGGAAAAGTTGCTGGTTCAAAATCCAGCTCAGTCATTACAGAACCTTGCCATAAAACAACAGACTCACCTTTGGTGTAATATTTGTGTAAAATTACTGGTATAATTTTACAATATTAAAATTTTAAAATATTCATTTCCTTTAAAACATCCTTCTTCTCTCTAGTGCCTCCAGACACAACTTCCAAAATACCTAGCTGCTGGTTAGGAATACAGGGTGTTATAATCCTAACAATTTTGGAAAGTGGTAGATTGGGACAGTCTACTTTAAGTGGACTATATTCTTGTATTAGTCATTCATTACTAACATTAGTCAGTAGCAATGAACACAGCAAGACACTACAAAATGGTTTCCTATAAGACACACAAAAAAGCTATCAGTGTTTCAAGAAAGGCTCTTGATCCAACTTTGTTCCCTAATTGCTTTAATGTAATCAATTGGATAAAAGAGATTCCATATTTTTAAAAGGGGGTGGGGTTGGGATTATTCCTGGTTTTTTTCGCCCCCTTCCACCATACAATATGCTTCAGGTTTATGGGGTCTGATTTAAATATAATGTATTTCAAGGTCATGTGCAATTTCTCAAGGTGATGATGCATGAAATACTTATGCAAGTGTATGGTTTTCATTTTGGGGAGGACCTGACATGCTAAAAAGACATGGATTTTCTATCATTCAGGTTTATATTGTGTCAGTGGCCATTGTGCACAGGAAACATTTGTTCAAAGCAGCTACTACTTGAACTTCTAGTCTTGGGGGGAGGGCGGATCATAATTTCACTGATTTTTTTTCCCCTCTCAAGCAAAGCAAACTTTCAGTTTGAAGATATTAGACTGCCAGGCAGCATGGTATCAATCCACCAAAACTGGAAAATCATTAACCTTAGAGAGCAATTAGTATACTGCCTGATCCTTACTAGGCTCAAGGCAATTAGATTATAGTCCAGAAACTATCACAAGTGTCACAACTACATTTCCAGTTCAGTGCCTTGCTAGACATTTTGCATAATTGAGCAGCTTAATTTTTTTCACACTTACACATCTTAACCAAATCAGAAGTGTCACATAAATATTTAGAAAGCAACAAATGATGAAGGGTACGGAAAGTGCCTACTGATAACTTGTTGAATACCATAACTTGCGCCATGTAAGTGCCTGCTGTAACAATGACATGTTAATTATTCTTTTTCTCCCCCAGAAGTTCAATGTAATATACCCTGATGGGGATGAAATCCCCTGGAGAAAGAAAAAAAGATTAAAAATGTTCTTGCACTACATGTATTATTTTGCTGTGCCAGGGAATAGATAAAGGCTTCACTTTGAAAGGACAGTAATGGCTGATGTAAGTTTTCCAATCAGAATAGAGCTTGGAAGGAACCTTGGAGATCATCTAGTCCAGCCCACTTCTCAAGCAGGAAACTCTATACCATTTCAGACAGGTGAAATGGGGTGAAGAGTTCAAAAAGGTGAGGCAGATTCAGGATTTCCTGAGTGTGTGTGTGCATCTTTACATACTTGTAAGTTTGAAATAAATTTGATGCCCAATTTTAAAATAATTCAGTTGGAGCCTGAAGAACTCATCCCCAAAGGATTTGGAAAGGTAATATTCTATATTGTTTCATTATTATTTTTCCACCTACTCAACTGTGATGTGCATACTAGCATACAGGTTTTTTTTTTATAAGATGAACAGCTCTTGTTAGAAATTAGCTTTTCTTCCCTAGTAAAATAATCTTATATTCCATAGGTTAATATGGAATATAAGTGATAAATGAGTGAAACAAAGCAGATGCTCAAGTGTGAATGATCATACAAGCACATGCTTCTTTTTTTAAAAAACAACAACAACCAAGGTCACTCAGTATAATTTTTTTTAATTGGAAACTTTTTTCTTTTTTCTTTTGCCTTGTGGCCAGTTCAAAAACAACCTACAAAATTGCTAAAGTTATTAACGCATCAAAACAACTAGTGTAATAACAAAAGCATTCATCTTATAACCATGGATTAATACAAAAGTAAAAACAGGGAGATAAAATCTTTTATTATGCATATCCATACAAAACATAGAAAAGGAGACAAAATCAATTGCTAATTGTTCATTTTGGCATTCTCTAGAGTTCCTTGTATGAATACAATTACCTTCACATTAAGTCATTCTTATGCAACTCTTCAAAGGTAAGCTTTGCTCCATTAAAGACTCGAGACAAGCAACCTTTCAAAGCAAAACCAGGAAGCAAAGCACCAGTCTCCTTGTATTGATATATAGCCCTGACAGGAATGCAATGTTTGATTGAAGAGAAAGCAGCCTTGTCTTAATCTACGTAAGACTGAGGGACCTCCAAAAAGCAACATTATCTCAGTGATACAAATAAAAGCCTTTGAGAACTTTAGTTTCATGATTATTTCCCATCACCCCTGCTAATCCAACATGGATTAATCAGTGAAGGCTAAGCAGGGGTGAGGCTTGATTAATACTTGGGTTGAAGCCCATAAGAGAATTATAAAACTGTAGACTAAATTGCATGCCACAAAGTCTGCCAGTTCTGAGCAATTACATAAGATAGAATTTATCCATGATGATCTATCCCTAACCAGATCTTTCAGGACTTCCAACAGGACAACCATTGCCACTGTGATACAGTCCATCCGGCTTGCTGCTGGCCTTCCACTCATTCCTTCCATCTTTCCCAGCATTAGAGCGTTCTCCGGAAAAGTTATACAATCTGTCTGAAATATGATAGACTATATTGTAGGCTGGACTGGGAAATCAAAATACATATCAAGAGGAGGCAGTGATAAACTGCTTCTGTAATTGTGAAGAAAACTGGATGTGTTCATGAAGTCCCTAAGACTTCTAATAACAAATCAGTGAGATTTTACCTTTTTAATGTGTCAAAGCCAATTTAATTATACATTTATGAAGAGACTATCCTACATCATTTCTCCTGATACTTACTGCGAAGCTTCTTTGTATCTTATATTAACTAGATCAAAGATCAGCTGCCTTTTTCTGCCCCAATTGCAGGGGTGGGATTCTACAGGTTCTCACCTATTCACTAAAACCGGTTGTTAACTTTCTAAGCAGTTCGGAGAACCGGTTGTTGGAAGAAATCTCCTTTTGTTTTTTTCCACTCTTCTTGCATTCTTGGCAGTATGCCTAGACTTACTGTCTCCAAAGGTTTTTTTTTTTTTTCTTTGCTGGTACTTTCTTAAAGGGGAAGAGTTGTTTTAAGCTTTTTACACTGCTGTTGAGAGGAAATATTCCCCTGTTGGAGTTAGCACTTTGAAGAAATAATTGAATAATGAAGCAGAGCTGCCAGAAAGAAGCTTTTAATGACAAGGAACCAAGATGAGTGACATTCAGCAAGGGTTCTTGGCTAGCTGGAAAGATTGACATTCAAACGTGGAGTTTACATACCCTTTTTGAGTTTTGGTCTAAAACTGGTGACCATTCAAAGTTACAACGGCACTGAAAAAAGTGACTTATGACCATTTTACACACTTACGACCGCTGCAGCATCCCTACTGTCATGAGAGGCCAGGCAAAGAGAAGTGCCCCTTGATGTGAGTGACATTGAGTTGGCCACACCTACCCAGTCACATGACCAGCAAGCCACACCCACTAACTAAGCCATGCCCAGAGAACCGGTTGTTAAAAATATTGAATCCCACCCCTGCCCAATTGCATTATACTCTCATGTGTTAAGCAACACAAAAAATAAAAAAACAACTGAAAGAAGCATCAAAAAATGTAATGGAAGATCTTCAAAATAGAATTTCAGAAATTCAGAATTTCAAAGTAGATTTCAGTTAAATGTCCATCCAGAAGCTTCAACTAACCTAGAAATGATAGAATGATCCTGCTTCCATAGTATCTCCCTGGTTGATCTGATTTGGCAGGATTGACGTGCTGTGGACTCCTTCAATTTGACAAGGCCATCTTTTAGATTTTGGGACTGTGCCTTCCCTGTAGAAGAGCCTGCCTTGTGAAATGAAGTTCCTCCCAAGATCCAAACAATCTAGTGTTATTTCAAGGCATTCTGAAGTTTTGTTTGCATCGGTTGGTTTCTCTATTTTTGTTTTTGTCATCTTTGCCATCTTTTGTTCCTTTCTGTCTCTTACTGCACTTTTTTCTTGATTTTAATATTGTTTACTTCTGAACTGCCTGGTCATGAAAGTTTGGTGGCATACAAATTAAATAAATAAATTTCATGAGACAATAGTTTTTCTCATTTAAATAAAAAAAACTTTACAAATGACTCTTTAATAATTACTATTGTACATTTCACTATTGCTCTTACATTGTGATTTTCTTTAGGAATATTACATGGTTTAGTAGAGGAGCTTGACACAAATTAAGTATTGATGAAGAAACCTTCCCAGTTTGGTTCCAGTTACAATCAGCTCTCCCCTACATATACACAATTGTTGCTTAACAGATTAAAAGAATCCCATTGATGCTTCCCTAGGAAAATTCTAATTTCAATAACTGAGGACACCCAAGGAGTATGCTGACTCCCCTAATTAGCTCAGAAATTTGTTCTTTGTCTTTTCAGACAAATCATTCAGAAGCTTGCTTATGTTACTGATTCTCTCCTTCTGTCCATAATAGATCAGTGGTGGGATTCAATTGTTTTTACTACTGGCTCTGTGGGTGTGGCTTGGTGGACATGGTGTGGCTTGGTGGGTGTGGCTTGGTGGGTGTGGCATGGTGGGTGTGGCAGGGGAAGGATACTGTAAAATCTCTATTCCCACCTCACTCCAGGGGAAGGATACTGCAAAATCCCCATTCCCACCCCACTAACCTGCTTTCCAGCTTCATTCTCCTATGCAGGGCAACAAAAGAAGACCCAGCCAATCAGCTGGGACTCGGGAGGCAGAGAATAGATGGAGACGGGGCCAGTCAGAGGTGGTATTTGCCAGTTCTCCTCAAAATTTCCACTCCCAGTTCTCCAGAACTGGTCAGAACATGCTGAATACCACCTCTGTAATAGATATCTAATTGTAGAAATCTTGTAATGTTTTTGATGCCAACTGAAGACATAACTATTCAGCCGCATTTTTTTAAAATGAACATTTCTTTTTATTACAGCTTTTT